>NC_048238.1:44196672-44311672 GCF_002007445.2 Ailuropoda melanoleuca
ATAACGCCGGGATCACGCCCTGAGCCAAAGGCAGACGCTTAACCGCTGTGCCACCCAGGCGCCCCTCTTTCAATTCTGTTCATTACCTAAGTCATAATCTAAGCATTGGGGGAATCTAGCTCTTTCCAAAAAGAATTAAAGTAACCCGGGGATTTCCTAGGCCCACAAGCAACAGCTTCATGGGTTTCTGGGCTTGACTGGCAATTGCAGACTGTGGGCTCCCTAATTTTTGTCTGTTAGCTTCTCCACTGCAGGAACATTTCAGGCCCTGAGACCCTTCCTTGGGAAGATAAACGTGAGCAGGCCTTCAAAAGCCTAAAATAAGTACTGTAAGAACTGCCTGCCTTAGGGCTACCTGACTACTCAAAAGTTTTCTCCTTATTTGTACAAGAAAGGGATGGATAATCAAGCCCTGGGAATGCTCACGCAAGAACGTGGTAACGAACATATGCCTATTGCTTATTATAGCATATAACTTGGTTCACTTGCTTGTGCCTATCCCAGCAGTCTCTTTTTTTTTCTTTCAAGATTTTTATTTAAATTCTAATTAGTTAACTATCCCAGCAATCTCAAGGCTATAGCTGCAGATGCCAAGTTAATAGAAGCCTCGGCAGATCTAACTCCAGAAAATGCTGTCTATTTACAACCTCCTCGTTGTGCCCAAAGTTTTCTTAACTCTGAATTGACTAAACCATCTTCTCCGCGAGCAGAGGAATCTCCTACCTTCTGCTTTCACTACCTCGTCTACATCTTAAAAACACTGCAACGTCCTCGATCCGGCAACATTACCACACCTGCACAATGAAGGCGAGCCCCTTGACGGTGAGGTGGTAACATCCCATTTCACGACACTGCACCCTGATTTATGAGACACCCTTTTAACTCCTCCTGATTTAACCTTGTTTGTTGGCAGGTCATACTGTAGACATGAACAAGGGACACCCTTTTAACTCCTCCTGATTTAACCTTGTTTGTTGGCAGGTCATACTGTAGACATGAACAAGGGAATCTCCAAGCTGGTTATACTATTACTATCCAATATGAACTACTCAAAAGGGGAAACCCCCACAAGCGAAATCAGCCCAAAGAGCAGAGCTCTGTGCCCTTACCAGAGCATGCCGGTCATCAGGACAAACTGCTAATATTTGTACTGACAACCAGCATGTCTTTGGGGTTGTCCATGATTTGGGAATGTTATGGAAACAAAGGAGTTTTCTTAATCCTCTGGGACCCCAATCAAAAGTGGGCAGCAAGCAAATGACCTTCTTATTGCTAGTTGCTACCTTCTGAAATTGCTGTCATTAAAATGGAGGCTCACACTAAAACGACTGGACCCAAGTATCAGGGGAATGCCCTGGCTTACTCCCATGCAAAGGCAATTTCAGTCCATTCTGCTTCTGCCAGACTTTTACCAGGCTGCCCTCCATGTCAGACTTTTGCCATCCGGATGTCCTTACAACAGGGCAGCAGTCAGAAGCAGAGAAATTGAGATGGGCAAACAATAGTTGTAAATTAAATGAACAACCAGAGCTATGGGAAACCCCAGATGGCTACTTGGTTCTTCCCGGCTCCCTGGCAAACCCCATTTTTCAGTTTTTACATTCCTTCACCTACTGTGGTGCATTTGAGATGACTCAAATTATAAATAGACATCAGCGGGGAGACTTCTGTAAAATTGCAAAAACAGTTTATCACCAATGTCTGATTTGTCAGGTCCATAAAATGGGAAAAAGTGTTTTTGTTCCCTTCCTCTGGACCCTCTGAACACCTGCAGCTGGATGTCATTCAACAGCCACTTAGTATGAAGTATCAATATGTTCTTGTTACTGTATGTATGTTTTCCAGATGGACTGAAGTGTGCCCTGGCCACAGGGCTGATGCCCTCACAGTGGCCAAGAAACTGTTTAATGCATTTTCCACTTGGGTTATACCTTCCATGATCTCCAGTGATGGAGGTACCCACTTTGTTGGGCCAACCATACAAGGTTTAACACAGAACCTCGCAAACTTCTTGGAATTATCACTGTCCTATCACCCTCAATCATCAGGCAATGTCAGGAGAACTAATGAGATCCTCAAACTTAAGATCTCTAAACTTGCTGAAACCAGCAGACTCCCTTGGCCTTAGGTACCATCTTTGCTCTTGCTGACTCTTCGTAGCACCCTCTTTGGAAATCATAAACTCACTTCATACAAGAAAGTCACCAGTAGACCAATGTCCAGTGGCACAAACCTTCTGCTGATTCCTGATCTCAAACGAGTATGACCAGCTACTGTAAGTCCTTAATGTCTTATGCTCAAGCCTATCAACAGGTTCAAGAAGCTTGTCCATATTCCAATTCAAAGGATCCTTACTGGTCAGAGTCTAGAGCCTGGTGACTGGGTAATCTGGAAATGTCATCAGAGTAAGACAGCCCCAGTGGAAAGGACCTTACTAAGTGCTCCTGACCACTGACACTGCTGCAGAACTAGAAGGAATTGAGCCTTGGGTACACATCTCACAGCTAAAGAAGGCTCCATCTGACAGCTGATCCTGGGCGGGCACTCGAGGCCTCCAAATCAAACTGACAAGGAAGAGAAGTAGCTGACATTGGGGTAGACCACTCCTGCTCAAGACATCGATCAAAATATAAGGAAAAACAAGCAAACAAACAAGCAAAAAAAGACATCAGATCAAGACTTCATACTTTAAACATGAAGCCCTTTCTCCTTTATTCCCTTTCCTTTACTGGCATTGGCCTGGAAACATAATGCCCTCCCCTGTTATCTCCTACCTACGTCATTGCTAGGAGGGGGGTAATCTTTCAGACTACTGGATTTGTCATCCAACATAGCAATCTACCCACGATGCTCGAGATCCCCTCATCCTCCCTGTGACCGATTTCTCCCCACCCTTAGAAGTCTTTTACTGAGTTCAACTCTTATGGCCAGAACATCCAGTGCCTTGTTTTTACCTCTCTCCGAGTGTAACTATACATCCCCAACTACCTACATAAATCTTAGTCCATTTGCACTCCCACGTTCCCATGATTATCTAGATCAGATCTGCCTCCTACTCAATGAGTTCTCCCCAGCAGCACCCATCTTTGGTGTTTAGATGGACTATTTCAGGCTCAGGGATTCTGTTCCCATATGCACTGAAAACCTGACTGACCACTGGCTTGAATGAATAAATGCAGCAATCCCTGTGAATGAGTCCATTAACAGGACCACCCTAATGGGAATGGTCTGTTCCCTGACAGGATTTGTCTTTGTCTCTGTCATCTCTATGGGTCTTTGAATGCCTAGATGGCCGGCACCTAACCTGACAATACCTTTTAGCTTATCTAAAGGTGCTCCCAACTTTCCCCAAAGGAACTAAGACACCTCATTGGTCGATTCCCCTGTATTTACATCATTGAGTTAGAAAGGACTTCCCAGGAGGCTTTCATGACTCAGAATTCACTGAACCAGGGCCCCACTTCCCTGGGGAGGAATAAATGTAAATGAAGCTATGATCACGAACCCCTCCTTAACTCTTGAAGGTATTGCAGATTCTGTCGCTAAGACAATAGTTGCTCCCAAAAGATCCATAGACTCTCTGGCCAAAGTAGTTCTTGATAATAAGGATAGCCCTTCTCTTTTCCTGAGTAAGGAGGTGTCTGTGCTGTGGCCAACACCACCTGCTGAACTTGGATTAACACTTCTGGGGAAGTCGAAACAATTACTTAAGATCGCTGAGCAAGGCACTTGGCTTAAAAAAGGAGACTCCTTCAGCAGGGTCTTTCTTTGACTTATTTGCTTTTGATTGGTTTGGGTCTTGGGGACCATCGCTCCAAAATGCATTCCAAACACTGGAAGTTATCCTGGTCGTTATAATCACAATAATCTCCCTCATGCATTGTGTTCTTTCAAGAGCTTTAAGTGCATGTTTGTAGCTGCTCACCTCCAAGCAATCTCCCTAGGACTGGAGTGTCAGAAAACGAACTAAGAGAATGACCGACTTATAGATTGTGACCCTGAAACCATGACTTGAGAATATCACAAAGGTTAAGACCTGTGGATACCACACAAAAAGAACAACAAAAACGGCGAGACATTCAGAGTGGTAGCTGGGAGTAGTGCTAATGCCTTAAATTTTGATCACATCTCTAAATTAAGTGGAGAGTTGGATCAAAAGAGGGGTATTACTAAAAAGAAAACCACTGGCCCCACATGGAGTCCCTTAATGGTAGGCCAAGTCACCAAGATGGGGCTTAATACCTAACCTAATTGTAGTTTCAACCTCCCCCAGACATGTAGTCTTAACCAGCCAGTCAGGAATTTTCTGGCCAGCACCAATAAAGTAATTTGCCACACATGGGCCCTCTCCGTTCCAAAATGAAAATGAGGTAATCCACCTAATAAGACCCCTTTTCGGGGCGCCTGGGTGGCTCAGTCATTAAGCATCTGCCTTCAGCTCAGGTCATGATCCCAGCTGGGATAGAGCTCCGCATTGGGTTCCCTGCTCGGCAGGAAGCCTGCTTCTCCCTCTCCCACTCCCCCTGCTTGTGTTCCTTCTCTGTCTCTCTGTCAGATAAATAAATAAAATCTTTAAAAAAAAAAAGACCCCTTTTCCCACAAAGGATGTCACCTCACCCCAAATAATCCCTTTTTCTTTTTATGACTTCCTTGTCCTGCCTTTAAAAACCTTTCCTCTTTCCGTAGCCCTTTGGAGCTCCCCTCTACTTGCTAGACGGGTTGCTGCCCAATTCATGAATGGATTAATAAGGCCAATTAGATCTTTAAAATGTACTCAAGTTACATTTTCGTTATTTAACAACTTAATCACCATAACTCAAGGCACCGGATCCGGGCCACGCTAGTGGTCACACAGTCACACACCCACTTCTGGAACGACAGATACACAGTTAACCCCCACAAGCCCATTCGGTCATGCACAATCAGCAATGCACACAGTCATACGATCAGATCACTTGCAGTTAGACCGCACACCATCTCCCCAAACACAGTAACAATGCCTCCTCCCGGAAGCTGTCCGGTGACACACACCCAGGGTCACACCCACTGATTTTCCCGGAAGGGGAGTGGGGAGGCGGTTCCGGGGTGGGGCCTCAGGCCGAGCGGTTTCTGGCAGGCCCTGGGGTTGCAGGGCAGAGCACGCCTGGCCTCCACGTCCCGCTCCGCCATTGGCTGGAGGCCCAGCGCTGGGGCCCAGCCCTCTCCTCAACGGCCGAGGAGCCAGTCGGCTTGGGGAGGGTGACCAACTTGGGGTCAGTGGCCAACTGTCCTGGTTCGCCGGAGAGGTGGGATTTTCAGTACTAAAATCGGGGAAGCCCCCGGCAAACCAAGAGGAGCCGGGCGAGGCTTCGCTGCAGGGTTTGTGCCGGGCAGGGTGGGACGCCTCTGGTTCCTAAGGATTGCGTCTGGGAGGGGAGGGAGCAGGGCGTGCCCACTAGAACTAGGCTATTTATTTTCAGTTGTAGAAATACTCGCCCACGGTGAAAAACAGACAAGGAAATCCTCCTCCTCCTCCTCGTCATCATCGTCATTATCGTCGTCGTCGTCGTCATCGTCATCATCATCATCATCCAGAGGAGGCTCTGGCTCACCTTAGGCCTTCGGTCCCGCTTTCTCTTTTACAATGCTTTGTTTCACACAAGCCTACAATAAACCTATTAAGGACTCTTTTCAGAGGCCCCCCCCACCCCCCCCGTAACTTGTGAACTGCCTGGAAGAGGGCCTCGGCATCCTTCTCAGGCTTCCTCGGCCACCACGTTGGCCCCTCCCACCTGCTCTTCACAAGCCTTGGAGAGGTCTGCATCACATCTCTTCTGTACAATGCCCTTTGGTAGTTCCCACCTTCCTCAGAGTAAAAGCCTGGGATCTGACTCCTGTCTATCTCTCTGACCTCAACACCTAGGACACTTACCATCACCTAGAACCACCCTGGTCCTCCTGGATACCATGCAAATTTCCACTTCTGAGCCTTTACACTAGCTGTTCCTTCTGTCTGGAACACTATTCCTTGAGATCCTCTGATGGCTTATATCCTCGCTTCTTTCACGCAGATCTTCTAAGCTTAAATGTCATCTCTTCAGAGGGGCCTTCCTCTGACCACCCCAGTTACAATAGCCTCCCCCCTCAACTCTCTTTTTATGTGTATTTTTCTTCAGAAAAGAAAATATGTCACTCACTCCCTGACGTATTTATTGTCTGCCTTCACCCATAAGAATGTCAGCTTCATGGTGGCAGGAATTTATGTCTGATGTGTTCACTGCTGCATCCCTAGCCTGACACACAGTACATGCTCAATAAATGTTCGTTCAATGAACAGAGCAGGAGGATATGAGTGTCATAAAGAGATGTGGAGACTGTGGGACCTGGAGAAGATATGTCCACCCCAAACCATTCACATTAACACACACCCACACACACCCTCACACATACACCGGGTTGTTGCCTGCAAGCCAAAGAGTTTGGGCTGCCAGTTTCCATCTGAATTTATAAATATTAAAAAGCATTAACAGGAATATAGGATACATGATGGTTGGCACCTTACTGTGTATAGTTTAAGGTTCTTCACAGTGTCAGTACCCCAGCAGCCAAAGGTCAGGAGCATGAACCTGCCCTGAGTCAAGAAAGTTGGCAGTGAGGGGGGAACACACAGCACGGGGGACTGCGGGGTATCGCAGTAAGAAAAAAGGTGTATCATAGGTTTTGGGCTTGTTAGGTGATTTGGGGACAATTCAAAGTGAAGTTTTACTCTAGGTTGAATACTATCCAGAAGTGGGGGTAATTTTATGATTGGGTGTGCTAACACATCTTCTCTATAGAGAGGACTAGAAAGAGGCTAAAGCTGTAATTGGCTAAGGAAAAAAAAAGCCACTCATTAATCAGGATGGGGATGTTCAGTTAATTTCTGTGGTTTAGACAATGTCTCTGATGTTCTGTCTGTGTCCAGACATGATTTCGAGGTGGTCTTAATTTTGTCTTAATCCATCATGGTTACAGAATGGCCTTCTCGGATGTTGATACTCTGTGAAATTGTTTATGTTCAACAGAAGAACACCAAAGCTTAACTGTGAATACCAGGCCAGCTCCCAGAAGTTAGGGGCTGCTTTTCTCTTTCTCAGTAGACATTACAAAACTACACATCAGAAAGGTGGTGCCAATTTCTCAGCACTGTATAACAGTGCCTTTTTCTTCACATTCTCTCCCACCTGTGTTCACACACACACACACACACACACACACACATTTTTATTTTAATTCCAGTTAGTTAACATTGTGTTATATTAGTTTTAGGTGTACAATATAGTGATTCAAAATTCCATACATCACCCGGTGCTCATCACAAGTGTCCTTCTTAATCCCCATCACCTTTTTAACTCATCCCCATGCTTTCCCTCTGGTAACCATCATATATTTCAATTTGGTAAGTGGTTTCCCCTGGGCTTTTAAAGGATCTCTGATTATTACAGAGGTAATAATAATTATCACAGAGGTAAGCATTTTTATATACTTATTGCTCATTTATATTTCTTCTTCTGTGAATCACCTTTTCATATCTTTGCATGTTTTTCTGTTGGGGAGTTTGTTTCTTAGTGATTTGTAAGTTTCTTAGTGATTTATAAGTCTTAGTGATTTGTAAGTGATTGTAAATTTAAGGATTAACCCATTGCCTGTTATAGACATTTCCCCCCCTAGATTGTCAATGTTTTTTAAATTCTGTTCATGGTGTTGCCAGCATTTTAGTTGTCAAATATATCATTATGATATATTTTCCATTATGATGTCTTTGTAGATTTTAGCCTTAGATTTTCCATGACCCAGATCAGTTATTGTTTGCCCATATTTTCATTTTGTGCTTTTAAAGATCATAGTTTTCACTCTTGAATCTCCCATTTGGAATTTATTTAGTGTGAAGTGCAGGGCAAAATTTGTATTTTTTACCCTCCCAATACTGAGGCAAGTTTCCTAACCTTAACATTGACAAAGCTATTCCTTCCACAACTGGCTCTTGGCGCTTCATTTTTTTGTACAGACCACAACATGCTGAGTATTCATGGCTGAGGCCATTTTGTCAGGTCTGCCTATTTCAACTCGCATTTTGTTTTGCATATCAGTTTGTCCCCCGAAGTCTTGAAGCCAGCCACACTTGCCTTTTTATCCAAATGGACACAATACGTCTCTCCATTTGCCTCTTTTATGCTTCTCATGAGTTTTGCCATTTTCTTTCATGAGTCCTAAACACTCCTTCTTAAGGTTATTCTTTGGTATTTTATTATTGTTGTGAAGATAATCTGTTTCTTGTTCATTCTCTAACTGGTTATTGCTTGTATTTGAGAACATGTTTAATCTTGCTACCCCTGCCTGGTAAGTCTCTGTGCACCCACTGCCCCCTGTACTTTACTAACACCTGCCTCCTTCTCTCCACGCAGGGCCTTCTCAGTACTGTCAGTACATGGTAAGTGCTCAGTGGAATTTTTTTTATTATGGTTAATAATTGTTTCTCCAGCCTAGATGATTCACATCCTAAATATAGGACCATACATTCCAGTTTATCTGGTTTGCATCTGTGACCTGCATAATTATTAATAGCACCTTTTTATTCAATTTTTTATTCTTAAATATTCCAACTTTGGATAAATTACATGATCACCCTAATTATAAGAAGAGAGGACTATTTTAATAAGGAGATAACCCATGGTCATCAAAATACACAGATCAGTGGAGGGAACTACTCAGGGGCAAAGAGACATGTTTAACCATGTCATGCTAGCAGCCTCATGGAGAATTAGGCCTGTTATTGACTCCCCTGCTACCTACCTCAAATTCATTGTGAAATTTAATAAATTGTCTATCTCAAAAATTTATTATGAAATATCTCGTGTGTTATAAAGTTATCATAGTATATAGCATTATAAGGAACACCGAGTCTAGCACCACCGAGCCTAAGAAATAAACATCACCAACGTAGTTGAAGCTCTGTGTGATTACCTCTTCCGAACTGCTTGTCTCCCACAGCTTCTCCTGAACATTGTGCAGTACTTTGTCATACTTATGCATGGATTTTTCACTCTTCATGCATATGGATATAGTTTTTCATGCTCTTGGTACATATGCTGTATAGTATTGTTTTGTAACTTTTAAACAGGTCTCATACTTACCATTGAGATTATGCATGTTGATATACGCAATACATTTTTACTGCTACACAGGATCCCATTGTATGTATTGTTTATTCACACTTGTTGGGACAACATCTACATGAGTGAATATTTTGTTCATTATAACCAGTCCTCTTGCTGGACTGTTTTAAGTGCTACTAACTTTTGGTTCTCTTTGGTTAGCAGTTTCTCAATAGCTATACCTTATTTTCTGCTTTATTGAAGTAGTTAGAACTCGAATAAAAAGTGTTAGTAGTGGTAATTGGCCACCTTATGCTTCCTGTGTGATGTTGGCTGTTGGTCTGAGGCAATCTTATCAAGGTAAGTTACCAGTAATTATTGTTAGCAAATGCCTTGCATCAATTGACAGAATTTTTATTTGACTGACATTGAGGTGATGAATATTACACCATACACATATCCCAAAGGCATGTCATGCTTGGACACGTTAGATTTTTGTAGTACGCCACTGAATTAGGTTCACTGTTTTCTTCAGGGTTATTCAATCCGTCTGTACTTCAGCTTCCACACCCAACTCCCAAGCCCTATACCTCTCAAATTTAAATGTTAAGAGTTTTCTACTTTTTTTCAAGGAATCTGTTCTTATTTATCAATTCTACCATATCTCTGCTTATTCTTTTCATTTCAAAGCCCTGCTGGACTCCCATCAGACCACCATCCTTTGCTCAAGCTGTGCCATCAGCTGGATTCCTACTGCCTTGACCCTCTCCTCCTTAATCTTTACTCCCAGCCAGGATTCAACTCATGAGTGCCTGACAGTGGAAAGTCTTCCCTGATCTTCCAGTCCAGGTCAAGGACTTCTGCTCCGGAACCTAGGGACCCCTTCCTACATCTGTCACAGAACTACTCAGTCTCCTTCCCCCTTGACTAGAAGTTCAATAGCAAGGACAGGGTCAGTCCATCTGTCTTCTCGGTTGTCAGCAGGATGAGGCACAGGCGAGCATGAGTATTTTAAAAAAGGGAGAAAATATCTAGCAGCCATTTGCATTAGGACCAAGGTGGGGGGGAGATCAGGTTAGGGAGAAAATCTTTACAAAATAGAGCCTCAGAGAATGAGAAAAAGCACACAAAGCAAGTATCACTTAGGGTTATTTTTTCTAACTAAACCTTTGTTTTTTTCTTTGAAAGCTGGAACCATCGAAGTCCTTGGATCAGCTTTAACTGCTGGATGGAGTAAAAACCATGAGACTACTGGGTGATCTGTGAACAGACTGGCAGACGACGAAACAAAACCAAAATGGATAGGAAGACTATTCTGGAGAGCTAGTCAAATTACTTGCTTGCTTACTGAAATTTGTTAGGAAAAAAACTAGAACATTAAATGAAATAAAAATTTTAAACGGAGCTCTACACTTGAGGCGGTTATAAAGGCTCATCAAATAGAACTGTTGGTTGGGTTCTCAGAATGTTTCTTACAACCTGCTGGTTTGTTCCCCTCAAGCAAGGTGCTGCTTTGTCCTTGGCTGCAAACTGTAACACCATCACCGCCCTCAAGTGCAGATCCCATTCTAAAAAATGCTCCCCTCAATTCCTGGTGGCTGCTGATCTCTCCTGACAATGGGGAAACTGACTTTGAAGAAGAAAGATGCACCAGTGGTGGTGGCAGAGATGGTTTTTCTGGAAAGTCCATCTGCATCTTTTCTCCAGATGTCTAGCATGTGTTCAAGAGTTGATTAAGTTTGAAAAAAACTCCGTTGTGAAAAGTGAGTTATGAAGAGTGCTCTTTATTTGAAACCTCCACAACACAGACGCCAATCTTATCTCGCATTGAATCATTAGCTGTGCACATCAACACATTCCAAGCACAAATTAAGAAATGCAAACAGAACAAAAAAATATATATATATATAATTTTTCCCCTATCCAAAGGTTTCAAGTCTCAATGCAGCAAATCCTTCTGAACACAGAATCTGAGGAGCACACTGTTCAAACAGTTGGGACAAACAGGTCCCTGCAAAGGCTAATGCCTTTTTAACACATGGGCTGGGGATCATGGACGGCATGGAACAGGGAGGAGGTGAGGAAGAGGGAGAGAGGGAGAAAGAATGAGCAGGAGAGGGGGAACGGGTATGCGCTGGGGAAGATGGGGAAGCTGGGACACACACATGGTGAGTTGGTGGATTTCATTTATTGGTTTTTGACATTTTCTTTCTGGTTCTTTTTTGTTTTCATTTCCCCCCATTCCCAGGTCCAACAACGGTAGAAAAACCCCACAGTGGTGGGCGGGGCCTTATTAGGCCAGCCCAAAGCCTTCAGAGCACTCCTGGATGGCCAATAGTAGCATGTGGCGGAGCTTCTCAAAGCTCTCATAGGCAGGCAGGTCCAGCTGATTAAAACTAAAGAAAGAAGAAAGATCAGTTTGTGACAAAAGATAACCAAATCCCTGTGTTCCCATGGTGCCCACTGATCTCTCCTCCCTGAGGAAACCTATTCTCTTGCAGACTTGAAATCTTGTCCTAGCGTGGTCTTCCCTCCTGTAATCTGGCCCCGATACCGGGCCATCAGGCACCTAAAATATAAATCTGACCCTGTCACTCCTTAGACACCACAGCCTCACCTATGGGTTAATGTGCAAGCTCCAAGGAGGCATTTGGGGGTCACTGGTGATCCAGCCTCTGCTGATCCAACCTCTTTAAGCCTTCTGTTCCCTGCAACTCCTTGCTCCAGCTGAGCCCTGGAGTACACTGTGCTCTCATGTGGCAGTGTTTACCCTCAATGTCTCCCCAGCCTCACTGTGAATCTGGGCCAGCTTCTCATCTCAAACATCACCTTTTCCATAAAACCACCAAATTATGAGCTACTCCAGGTCTAGCACAGCTGGGGCCAGATTTGGGTTCCTGCCCTTGATTAGGGGTCTAGAAGTAACAAATATGCAAGCTCAGTCAAAATACTAAAAAGGAGAACAAACCCTTCCTCTTACCATGTGTGAGCTGAAGGCAGGCGATCTGTGGACCTGTCATCTCGATGGATCTGAAATTTCTGAATGCCATTCATGCCTTCAAGGGCAGCAAAGCCTTGCAAGGGCACCTTGGAAGTACCTGTGACAAACTGGAGGAACTTGGCACGGTCAGCTTGGTCGAAAGAACGCAATGCTCTCCAGAACCACTGGATCTGTGGGAAAGGACACAAGAAGCCAGTATGAGGGGGATGGAATCTGGAATCTTAGGCAAGTCCATTCTGTGAAATGGGCTTCAGTTCTTCCATTCCATAAGATGAGCAAGAACACCCTCTGAAAACATGTTCCAGAAGGATGAAGAGCTAGGTATAAGTAAAGTTGTCACCTATATCCCCTTGCCCCCAAGAGTACTGGTTTATGTGGTGTCATACCAACTAGCACTGCTTAGGGATATGGACGCCAGCGGCAGCTCACCTGAATAGAGTTGGACTGGTACTTGTGGTATTCAGTGTTGGATTTCAAATCATCAATGTCGATTGTGGGCAGTCCTGATATGAGCAGCTCTAACTCCTGCTCAGTGAAGATAGAAATGAGGCGCTTTGGAATGATCTCATAGAAGCCTTCTAAGAAAGCTGCCAGCTGTTTACGGATGGCTCCTGGGGAAAGAACCAACAAGCCATGTGGCACCTAAACTCACACAACTGTGAGAGGTCAGAGATCCTCAATCTGGCTCCTGCTGCAACAAGGATGCGGAATGGTCTGCCTGCCTCACCTAACATAGCTTCTGGCCCTTGAACGAGGGTGGATGAAGGGAAATACTTTTTGGTCAGGTATTTGTGGACTCTTTGTGCAAGGCACTTGTGGCTGGCATAGGGGAAGAGAAAAAACAGTATCTGTGAAATGACTGAGGCCTGACCTCCTCCATATGAATAAGGGGTCTAAGGGACATGTCCCCTACCTGTCATCCTCATCTGGCACACCAGGTGTACATATTCCTTCTTATTCTCTTCTGTTACCAAGATGTTGGCCCCATTGGGTTTGAGGTCACGAACTTCACAGACTCCAAACTCTTGGACCTAGAACACCCAAAACACCAATCATTTGTATCAGGCTTGGTCTAGGATGGGATTTATATAGATATCTGGGAATACTTGAACTTTTTGACATGTCCTGGGCAGAAAGACGAAGCAAGGTCATAAAAAAGTGTCGTTTCTCATGAGCGCATAACTTTGTAATAGGGAAAAGCCAAGGGTTTGGCCCCAAAGCACATAAAGGCTGAAAGTAAGGAAACTGTCAATGGTGAAAGAGAAAAAGGCATGATTAACATGCGTAACATGACACAGCACAATCTTTATGGAAAACAATTTGGAGGAAGAGTAACTTTTAAAAAATTTTGTGTTTCATTGATATCTATCTGTATAATGAACTACTTTTGGGGATGAAGAATACTGTACTGGAACAGTTTTTTTTTTTTTTAAATAAAGAGAAAACTAGGAAACACCCTGGACTGTTTTACAAATCCTGGTTTTTCTGTGTGTGATGTCTCATACAAGTACCCACTGCTCACTGCTAGATGGGGAATGAGGCATGAGACTTTAAGAAGTCGAGATGCTTCCTTAGAAGCATGAGAGATTATCCAGTGCCAGTTCCAGAACAGTCCCACAGTGCGTTTCTCCTGGATTAGCTAGGATGCGCTGTGGTCAAAATTTCTCTACCTACCTCAGTGCTGAAGGTGAGGTCATAACCTAGTGTGGAGACATCATTTTCCAGCAGATAAACCAAGCCCTGGTAGAAGTGGTAATCTTCACTCTCCATATCTGTGTATCTAGAAAAACAATTCGGGTCATGGGTTAGGGTAGAGGAGAGGAAGTTCGGGGGTGGGACACAAGAAAAGGACCTGTCAAGTGAGAATGTGGATCTTGTGCCACATTCCTCACCTGACAGACTTGCCCAAGATGTGTTTGTAGAAGGACCGAGTAAAATAGCACTCCAGGAGGCGGTTGTCATATACAGCTTTGGCCACAATGCGTCCAACAAACTTGAAGTAGCTGAGGTGGTTGGGGTTGCAGTGGGAAGATGGGTTGATGGTGTAGGTGACCCGATCACCGGGTGAGGTACGGAACAAGGCATACATAGGGTTAAACATCTCCCGAGAGATGATCATATACCACTCCCGCAGGAGCCCTCCAGCATCCTGCCCTTCTTCTCCTTCAAACACTATATACCTGCATAAGAGACCAGAAACAGATGTGCAGAAAGCCCAGGACAAATCCATTCATTTATGTAGCATGACCCGAGTAAGCGAGTGAGGCAGCAGCTGGGGAGTGCAGGATCAGAGAACAGAGGTGAATGCAGAGTGCCAGGAAAAGCCCAAAGGAAGGGTGGGGATCTGGGACCAAAAAAGCATCGATAGAAAAGATGTCCTGAATTATCAGTAAAGGCTCATCAATATTCCAGAAAACAGTACCAGGAAAGGTACAGAGGCTTAAATGAGGGCCCCACTTAGGGAAAGCAGGGAGAGGATTTGTCAAGTGGTGGTGGAGACGGCTGAGCTCAGTTTGAGGTCTGTAAGGTGAAGGAGCAGGGCCCAGTCTGTCTCAGACTCCTGACTTTCTATGTGGTAACATGGATGGTGAGCCCATGCCACGAGGGAGAGGAGGAACCAAGTTCCTGAGCTCTGGAGCATCAAACCACTCCAACAGGTCTACCATCTCACTGGCTTCCATGACACTTAGTATTCCAAACTGCTGATCTCTTCTAGATGGCTTCAGAATCACCAGTGAGAGATTACCAATTTGGTGAGGGGCCACTCATGCAAGTGTGGTCTCCCCCAAGCCAGGATACCATTTGCTCAGCAGGCTTCCCATTCCTAGTATGATAAGAGAAAGCTCTCCGCGAAGCCATCAAGCCTATCTTTGTAAACGCCAACGACTCTTCTGTCTCTCTGGGAATTTTTGGGTAGCTCAGCCCAAGGGCCAGCTAGCCAGTAGAGGACCAGTCTCATGAGACCAGCCCAAGGAGATAGCTCAGTGAGATTATCTATACCAGGTTCCTATTTGGAATTCCTCTGGAGCTCCCCTGCACACCTGGCACTGGAGTAAGCCTTCACTACCATGTAGGAAGGTCCTCCACCCTCCCATCCTGTCTTTTCTCTGTTCTGGGCTCTTACAATCGATTCTTCATTTCTTCAGGGGATTTCCGGTGCAGTTCACGATAGGAGTCTTCAAACACATGATCACGGCGGACATGCACAGCCATGTCTTCTTTCCGGAGTCCCTCATCCAAACGTTCTAGCTCTTGGCGGAAGTATCTTGGGAGGAAGGGAAGAAGGAAAATAGGATTGGGGGTGGCAGAGCAAACTTCTGTCTGCATTAGGATGAAGACCTACAATGATGCTCCTTCCATCTTCCAAGCATCTGTTCCCCAGGGGAACCTGAAAGTGTCCAGTAGTTGGGAGAGGCAGGTCATTCATTACCAACTCTAAATTTTTCCATCTCTACTGAATAAAGGCCCACAGAGACTGTGGCACAGAGTATCTGCAACAAGCAGGTAAGTATGTGTAGGTACACAGAAAAGAAGGGTAAGGATGTCAGGAGTGCTGTGGAGCCCCTGCTGCCCCCGAGCCCTGCTATAAGTGTACTATGGCTCCCCGCTGCACCTCCTCTATGACCCCAAAGAATGGAATGGAACTTTAGAAGTCATGTGATTAAACAAAGGCTTGCATTTCTCTGATGAAGAATGGAGAAAGCCAGGGAGTATTTAGGTATAATGACTGTCAGTGGCACAGATGACCCTCCTCCCTCTCGTCCAGTACCATTCCAAGGGCTGCCACCCAGGGAAACTTCTTTCCCCTTAAAACACTCCTTCAGGAGGAATTCTGGTTCCTTTCTGGGAGGGGAGATAACCATTTGAAAAGTTCCCATCCCACAGCCCCCAGGGCACATACTTGCGCTTGACATCAAAGTCGAGGACACGAATGTAGTCTACCAGGACAGCAAAAGGCCCATCAGCGAGGTGGGTGGTGGACTGCCGTAGGATCTGGTTTAACACAGTGCGGTGAGTCTCTGAGGGGAGAAAGGGTAGCAAAAATCAGCACATCTTGGCTCCCAGAAGACTACATGACAGCCAACCAGACAGCAACTCTCTTTTGTATTTCAGGGAAAAAAAGACAGTGTGGCTCAAAAGGGCTTTCAGACCCAGTCCCTAATCACTAGCTTCATTCTCTCTCCCTCACTCCACCCCCCCACCCTGCTACACACACACACACACACACACACACACACACACACACACACACACACACGCTCACACACGTTCTGTCTCACCCCTCTCCCCCACGAAATAGCTAAGAACAAAGTGTATGAAATGACTCTGTAAAAAATGAAGCCTTTTTAACTGCGGGCCTAAGAGCTCCCTGTACCTGCAAAGCGAAGGAACTTCTGTGTGTCAGGGGGCAGGCTTGAGGAAATGTGCATAGACGAGGGCTCCCTGGAGAAGAATGGGTCAAGGGAGGAAGGAGTAGCTGGGGTTAAGGGGGCAGGAGAGAGTGGAGGAGGCTCGTCCTTGATGTGTGCCAGCTGGCTCTCACGGGTGTCTCTAACAGGAGGCTTGCTCTCCCGCTCTGTGGCATGGACCAGAAAGAAGGCCTCGACGGCAGGCTGTAGCACTGGGGGTAGGAATGACAGGGAAATGATATTTTACTTTAGAAACTTCAACATACAAACCTCTTCTCCTTCATAATCAAATTACAGAAACACAATATGGAAGAAGAAATAATGAAAACTTATAGGACAAATACAATGGTAGCAAAGAAAAATGAAGCCACAGAGGAAGTCTGACCTTCCTTGAAACTAAAGAAAAATGGAATAGGCAACCGGTTATAAAGATTCCCCTGGTCTAAAAAGTGAAAAGATACCAGCTACTAAAAGAGAAGGCAAATCTTTTTTTCTGATACTGAAGTGAGAGAAAAAACAACTCTTCTTTGAATTCTCATTACAGAGACAGTGAGAGAGAAGGGTGATCTGGAAGGAAGCAAATTAAGCGGGCAGAGAGGGCCCCAGAGCAGATCAGTGGGTTGGGACCTTGGCCCAAAGGCCACAACTCACCTAGCACCGCATGCTGGTCATGGGATTCCTCCAGTTCCTTTAGACACTCTCCCAGCATGTCCCACAGCTCGTCCAAGCTCAGCTGCTCACTGAGCAGGGGTAACTCAGGTGGCCTCTCCTCCTTTTCCTTCTCCCCTTGTGGGGTTCCATCTGAGCCTACAGGCAACACAGAGGAGAGACAGAAAGCCTTTGAGGTTTTTTTCCTTCATTTAGCTTTTTTCCCAGACCAAATGTGCAGGCCATTAGACAGATCAAGTAAACTGGCCCACTGGCTACTAAGCAATACTAACCAACATCTGAAAGCAAGCTCTAGTCCTACACTGGATGACATTTAAATTTATATCAAATACAATAAATACAATAAAAATTTTGGTTCCTCAGCTGCAATAGCCACATTTTAAGTGCTCAATAGCCATATGTGGCTAGTGACTACTGAAGTTCTACCAGACAGTGCTGGTTTACTCATTGCCTCATTAGCTCTCAGAGAACCTATGGATTATTAAATGATTTAACATATTTCAAAAATGGATGTCCTATGCCAACACTATTCTACAGAAATGTGTTAAGAGGGCATCAGAAAGTATTCTACATACAATTAACTTTGAGAAATGCTGCTACTAATAGCATCCACTGTGTGCCAGGTTCTGCTTTAAGTGCTATATATATGCACGTGTGTTAACTTGTTCAATCCTAACTATGAACACTCCTATTTTAAACATGGAAACTGAAGCTAAGAGAGGTTTGCTTCAAGCCCCAGAGGCGGCAAACAGGGTAGCCACAACTCAAACATACGCTGTGTCTCCACATCTAACATTACCACATCACAGTTTCTTTACTATAGGAACTGTAGTGTGTATGCTACAAATCTCTGAAAAGGGTGAGGTGGGGACAGTGATCTTGGTTGGTAAGCGCCTATTAACATTTACAAAAACCAGCGTTCGCTGGAATAAACTGGAAAACACTGAGCTTATGTATGTAGAGAGCAAGGGATCCAGCAGACATTCCATGAAGACTAGCTCTCTCTTTTGCTGCACTGGAAATAGGAAGTAGTACTGACCAATGGACTGAGTATCCTGAGCACTGGGAGATGGCTGGTCCACATCCATGGGTGACTCCTCCCTCCGGACAGAGGCCTCTGACTGGCTTGACTCCGACTGGATAAAAGGGAGACAAAGTCACATAAAAGGGTGCAACTCTGCTTTCCTCAGGGAGAGGCTAGAGGCTGGCTCTACCCCTTCTCACACACCATAAGCTTGGAAAGCTTGTAAAGATAAAGCTTCCTTTATCTGGTCAAAACACTCTGTAGCTTTCTAGAACAAAAGAATGGACTTCCCACCTCCTTTGCTGTCCTCCACCCTGAGCTAGCGAACTTTTCCAAAAAACTCCGTGGATGCCTGCAATGCCTCCACTCTACTCCAGACCTATGTCTAAGTCAGACACCAGCCTTCTGGATACAAACTTGAAGACTTTTTTTGGGGACAGATTACATGTATGTATACACACACACACACACACACACACACACACACACACACACACACACAGAGGTATATAAAACTCAGGTGAGCAGACTATAGGTTTGGCTCTCTGTTTCTGTTTGTTCAGAAAAGGGAAGATAAGGGACAACCTTTGATGGGTGAGATTATTCACAAAGCCAACATCTGTCCTTTTGGGTATGGGAAAGACGGGGCAGAAGATACTCCAGAATAATAGTTGTTTTTCCTTTCTACCCTGTTGGGAGTCACAGCCCTCAAATTCTACAATGTTCTCAGCATGCTCAATGAAATCATACTGTGTAGTAGTAATCATATACAAAGAAAAACCAGGCCTCAGGATACCTTTATTTCCTGGATCTTGGGAAGGTGACTTGCATGTTGCAAGGACAGGAAAACAATGAGAATGTGCCACAGCATACATACATGATGCCAGGCTTTTCCCGTAGCCACTCTGTGGTGGGATCCCAACAAGGAGTTGGCTATCTAGGAACCTGAAGGTTTCTTCCTAAAAGTGCCTGAGTGCCTAGGTGCCAAGGTACCAAGAGAGTATGGAGAACAGAAGCAGAGGCCAGGGTAGACGGACCAGCCATAGCCTAGAAGAGGCTGCATGGGATGTATACCAAGCTTGGGGGAATTTCAAGGGCAGGATTCCTGATGTACTTGCATTATTCCATGAGACTGAAAAAATCTTCATCCCACATCCCCTCAGAACCCAGACACTAAGCATTATGCAGTTTGCAAAAGCGCCACATGTTGACTGGATAGCTGGGAGTGGGGTATGATGGCCAAGCTTTAAATCATATCAATCCAAAACAATGAACAAACAGTAGAGAAAACAACAGAAAGTAACCCTGTTGTCCAGAAGCATTCATATAGCAAACTTAATGCAAAAGCATACAAGGTAGGGGCAGTGAAACCCCACTGACGATGTGGTGGGGGAGGGGAGAGAGACAAATGAATGAGGGGCCACAGGCATCATGCTAACCGTTGCTGCTTGTTGCTGTCTCCGCGCCCTTTGACCCTCACGTACCATTTGTATAATGGCATCAGCCTCAGCCTCCAGCTGCCGAACAGCTGCCTGGATGCTGCTAGCTGAGCCTAAACCGGAAGAACCTGGGAGAAAGAAAAAAGAAGGTAAGATTTAAGTAGAAAGAGGGAATGCCCAATATTCTCTCTCCCATCTCCTGGACTGCCACAGGGCATCTTGCTGAAGTCTTTGAGCTTTAGCTCAGGCAGCTTCAGAGTGCACTTCACCAGGCACTAAGAGTTACCATTACAAGTAAGGGCAGGGGACATGGTGCTAGGCAGGTGGATAGTGGCAGGTGGAGAGGGTTCTGTGGGACAGGAGGAAAGAGGTAGGATTTGGCAGGCCACAGCTGAGGCAACATGGCTGCAATGTTTTAGTCAGGAGTGATCAAAGAAGCAGAAAGGAGACACACTCAGTGCCTTAAATCTTGTTCAACAAAAGATCTGCCCCCAATTTCTTTGCCGGATTTCCACTCCCCCTTAATTCTCACTTGCCCTAATGAATTTCCTATGCAGACAGCTCGAGTGAGATACAGAACGCAGCCATCAACAGCCTAGGAAAGGATCATCACTTCCTTTTTTGGAGAAGTTAAGCAGGATGGAGACATGACATTAAGTCCCGCCCTCCAGGGACTCTGAGTTTGCCACCACCAACCCTGCCCCTCAACTGGACACTCCAGTTCCATACCTAGCCTGCCTGTCTGCTTGGCTTTCTTGTTAGCTCGGCGTGTGTCGTCCCGGAGCTGGATGATGACCTGCAGTACTCTCAAGAAAAACTTCTGGGTAGACGTCTTGGATGTCAACATGGACATAGAAGGCAGCTGGAGTTCCCGGCCACCCAGAGGTCGCTTCTGAGATGCCACAATTACCACATTCTCAGCCATGTCAAACCTGGATAGTGTAGAAGTGGCTTGCGTATACTGACAGCATCAACGCATAAACATCCAGAGTCAGTAGGGCTTTTTGGTGTCAACCAGAGGGTTAAAGAATCTCAGAAGGAAATCCCGCAAGTGGGAAAAAATAAGGTCAAGTATGTATAGGACAGATAAAAAATCTGCCCGGGGGGGGGACAACAATAACCAGGAAACCTGCAAGAGCCACCTTTTAGAATACCCCAGATTCCAGCCCCACAGCCAAATGGGTGGCAACCACCCACCTGCTCTGCATTTTGCCTTTTAGCTTGGTGGTCTGTGGCTGCTCCTCAGGCAGGCCATCAGGAGAGAGGGTCTCACACTGGGCTCGTCGCTGCTGTTCTAGGTTGTATTCCCGTAACTCAGCCAGAAGTGTACCTGGTCAGGCAGAGGAGCCAGCAAATGTTCAGAGACTCCCCTAGTGAAGCAGCTGAAAGCCAAACCTTTCCAAGAAACCTGCCCAGGCTATCTTCTTTGCTCAGCTGCAGAGAATCTGGAGTGAGCAGGAATTTTGCTGTTCACCTTACTATGTGTGTTCATTCATCAACGATCCAGAGACTACCAATACACCCTGCGCTTCAGGAATTTGTTGAATCTCCACAAAATGCAGCCCAGTGCAGAGGGGAAAAAGTGTTGGTTTTTGAACTTCTGAGGTTTTTGTGGCGATCTCAGGCAAAATGCTCAATCCCCTCTCCCAGTTCATTTATCTATCTTAACAATGACATTAATATTGCTTAACCTCACAAGGCAGCT
This sequence comes from Ailuropoda melanoleuca, assembly GCF_002007445.2. Classification (NCBI taxonomy): domain Eukaryota; kingdom Metazoa; phylum Chordata; class Mammalia; order Carnivora; family Ursidae; genus Ailuropoda; species Ailuropoda melanoleuca. The sequence goes on from NC_048238.1 coordinate 44,218,033, forward strand.
TTGAGAATTAGGAGATAACTGCAGTAGAGTAGGGAGGACATCGCCTGGCCCATGGGTGTTGAATGGTAGGAGTCAAGGAAAGTCAGAGACTGGCCAAATTCCTTCTGCAAGAACCATATAGTTCTCATGTAACAATAATACCCTGGGTCATACAAGTTTAACCAGTACCCTTATCACCTCAGCTCCAGGCACATTTGTGCGAAGGAGATAACTAAGGTAGCCAAGATCTAGGGAGATCCATGATTGGGATGGGGTGGGAGAGAGCAAACAGACTCTCTCTGCTGAAAGAAAATCCGGCTCGACTCAATTCAATCACTTTATCACCCTGGGTTTTAGTTTTCTTCTTGGTAACAACAGGAAGATTGAAACGAGACAATTTGCAAGTGTTCTTAGAACTTTTGTACCCTCACAACTGCACAAAGGCAGAGGGTACCTACCATCTGGACTCCCAATTCTTGAGCCTAAGTGAAGTGCAGGTGCATCTCTGAGGTGGTGAAGCTGCCTCAGCAGGCTCATCGTAGGGCTCTTATAAGTGCCCAGAATGGAGACGCAAAAGAGCACTGCTGGTCCTACATGTGCTCATTTTCCTTTACTAAAGCACTGATTACAAGGCATGTGCCAGGCACTGGCAATGTAGAGAGAGGCCCAGCCTTGCTCTCCATGAACAACTGAGCAGAGGAAAACAGATGACAACCCAGTATTATCAGTGTTGCAACAGAGGAGAGCATAGGGGCTGTGCTACAGAAGCACGGAGAAGTTTGATTCAACCTGAAAATTCAGGGAAGGCTTCCATAAAGAGGTGACCTCCCAGTGGAAGGTTTCAGAAAGACAAGATGCTTTTACTCCTGTTATTACCTATCTGTTTACAAAGAGTATAACCCAGATGGCGAGCTCCATTCAGTAGCAGCTTGAGAACAGTGTCCCGGGTCGCAGGGTCCCCCCGAGAGAGCTGCAGTAACACATTGGCTGCATCCTCTAGACCTTCTTCGGAACAAGAATGGGATGTCAATACCTGGGAAAAAGAAGAGAGAAGGAGTAAGCCTCAACTTGAGAACTAAAACTTTATCTACTCCCATCTACCCTTTCTCCCCCAATCTTGGGAATTCAGAAGAGCTTGGACTTACCTCCACAGAAAGCTGTAGCTGGTTTTCAGTAAGGCCAGAGGATACCATCTTAAAGTCTGCACTGCTGCTGCCCCCATCACCCACCTTTGCTGGAGATTTGCTGGCCTTAGTAGTTGTAGAAGCTTTGAGGAATCAGATGGAACACTGTAAGTCTCTAAAACTCACATGCCAGAACCATCAATCACTAAATTGTCCAAGCCTTTAATATGGAAAAGTAGTACAAATGAAAAACCACCCACCAAATCCAAATGACTGGGGATGTCAAGGACTCTCATGACTGTACCTTCTAAAAAGACAAAGAATCTCAAACATCTCTCAACTGGTTCCCTACCATTAGAACCCCCTTTTCAAAACCTTTTTTCAAATAATTCTTACCAGTCTGCTGTAGGGCTCGTTCCCTTTACTTCCTAGGATAGCTTGGCTATTCTACCCTGATTCACATGGTATCCTGACTGCTCTTAAACTTTTTCCTGAGACTGGCTCCCTCAACCAGGCTGGAAAGGCTGGGAGTTCTCTGAAGACAGGGACTTTCTCTTCTCCTTTTGGTGCTTAGCCTAGGGAAGCTACATTCAGTGAATGCCTGCTGGTCTTCACAAGTGTCTGTGTGGGTGGGTGGATGGGTGTAGGGAGGAGAAGGATGGAGAGAGAGAACTGGGACTGAGGAGGATAAGAATGAACACATTTGGCTCTTGCAAACACAAACCAAGCCAACTGGTATCATTTAGGGAGGAATACCTGGATGGGGGAGTGGAGGGTGAGGTGGGTGTCCATACCCAAAAGCTCCCAGCCTACATCCACACTTACTTGAAACAGTAGTGGTAGCAGTCGTGGGGGTAGTCACCGTGGTTGAAGCAGCTACGGCAATGGTGGAGATAGCCGTGGCAGCAACCAGAGCCGGAGCAGAAGTGACAGGGGTGGTTGCAGCAGGGGGAGTGGGCGTGCTGGAGGCGGCAGTGGTAGTGGTGGTAGATGTGGTTGAGGTGGCAACAGTGGTGGAGGAAGCACTGCTGCCAGAATTAGCCTGTGCTTCCGACACTTTGTTTTCTGGGAGAGCAATTGAGATGAGAGAAAGGAGTCTGAGGAGTTTCTCAGTTAAGAGAGAGCTCCGGCGGATGACTGGGTGTGATAACATGTTCATGAGCTGCCCCAGTGGAGAGGCCTCAAGGCTGTATGGGGAGGTTTCCCCCTCACCACCAGCGCTCACTGGCACTGACTTCACAGAGTTCTTGCCTTTCCGGCTGACATTCATGTTGTCCAGTTTTACCAATAAGTCCCAGAAGTCTGTGCAAATGCCACTGCTGGTGGACTGTGAAGAGCATGGGCTGCAGGCCTGCTTACTGCCCCTCTCCCGGTCGCTCTCACAGTTTGTTTCTTTGGTCCGCTGCTGTGTAAAGTGGCTGGGAAATACCTGCCGGCAAAAGAAGGACAGGCTTGGTCTAGGGGGTCTACACAGAAAACAGATTTTCCTGACAAGGAAAGACAACTGGTTCCTAGACACTCCACTCCTCTGAATTGCTTTGATGACACGGGAGAGATGTCATGCAGGACTTTTATCTAACTGATGGTGAAGTGGCCCAGAGAAGCAAACAAGGGCTTTATAGGGAGATGATTAGCTAACCTCTGAGCATCAATCTCCGTACTTATGAAATGGGGAGCACAATTATGCTATATCAAAAAATTATCGAGATTAAAGGAGAGAATGTATTTTTGCATAATGCCTGGCAAGGCAAGCCCTCAACAAACAGCAGCAATGATTATTAAAAAGAAGACTGAGCAGGGGTGCCTGGGTGGCTCGGCTGGTCGAGTGTCTGTCTTTGGCTCAGGTCATGATCCCAGGGTCCTGGGACTGAGCCCCATGTCGGGCTCCCTGCTCAGTGGGGAGTTTGCTTCTTCCTTTGCCCCCACCCCCCCGCTCGTGCTAATAAATAAAAAAATCTTATAAAAAAAAAAAAGAATACTGAACTAAGCTCTAGGTCCAGCCTCTTCACGTACTAGTCATGTGACAAAGCCACTAAAAATTTCTGTACCCTAGCTTCTTCATCTGTAGAATGGGAATCATACAGACCACTGAGAGTTGTTTTGATAACCAAATGAGGTAATGCACAAAAACTGTAAAAAGTGAAAACAAAAAACTCCACAAAATTATTTACTGGACAACTCCCAGAAACAATACAGACCTCAGCACTAACAGTGAAGAAAGACCTGCTAGCTTCCTCAGAGTTCAGATTTCATCTAGGCTGTGACCCCTCTTCCATCCCCCAGCGTTGGGTTCAAGTTCCTCACCTTGGCCAACTGAATGAGCGTGTCCAGAACATGTCTGCAGACAACAGGAGCAGCCTGGGGGTGGATGTGGACAGTGGAGCCACTGCTTGCATGCTTCTCGGTATGTTTGCGACCCCCCGAACGTTGGATCTGGAATATATTAGTCCTGCAGCCTAGGGCTGCATCCATGGATACTGAGAGCCAGGAAAGCTGGTTGGAGCTCTTAGATTCCATCTTGTGTAGGAGGTCCAGGGGCCGGTTCTCATGGCTGCTTGACCCACAGCTTTTGCTTGACTTTTTGCCCTTCTCCTCACTTGAGGAGAGCTTGGGTGTTTCAATGCATAGCTCACTCTCACTGCTGCGCTGCAAAATGGAGAGCAGACTGCGGATGACCCAGTGGCGGGTCTGGGCATGGTAGCAGAGATTTCTCAGTACTCGGTGTAGACGGCTAGTATTAAGCTTTGGTTCATCCACGAAGAGTAGGACCAGGAGACAGGATAGGGCTTCATGGTCCAGGAGGAGCCGTCCTCGGAGGCGGAGGAGAGTGTCCACATTACTGCCAGAAGGCCTAGAACAGAGCATGGTTTCTAGTAATACTTCAGCTAGAGCTTTGAGATCAGGTATAGGCCTAGGGAAGGGGAATGAGCTGCATACCTCCAAGGAGGCGTAAGAAGGGCGGGTGTCTAGTCTAAGGGTTCTTAATAGTAAGAGCAAGAGCTGCCCTCTTGTGTATCTCCTGGGTACCAAGTACTCCACAATCCAGACAAGCTGGTATGGGGCTGCTGAAAAGACCAAAGAATTGCCCATTTTTGAGATGACAAATAAGAGGCTCAAACAGGTTAAGTCACTTGCCCTACATCACACAATGTCTGTATTATCAATTGGCAAAATCAGACTGCACTTAAGGTCTTAAAAAAAAAACAAGGCTTATTTCCTGTCTTCTCTAGACTACCAGGGATTTGCCTGCCTCATTAGGACTGATCACTCCCTTTACATTTTGGCATGTTGGGTGCAGTGTGCTTCAGCCTGGGTAGTAATGAACTCTTCTTCCACAGCCTAGATGTTATAAGCTCTAGGGAAGTGGCTTTCCTTATTACAACCACAGCTAGCACCTGCTGCCAGTCTGCCTTACTTTGTGATTATGGTCTATGGTAGCTACACCAACCCAAAAATGTGGCTTCCTGAAGAGGGAGTCCAAAGATCTGGCTCCCCTTCTCATTCAAGGCAATATCCTAGAGAGGTCATCCAGTCTCTCCACCTATAAATTAAGGAAGTTGGACTAGCAATAGATAGAAGAGGTGGTATGGCAAGGTCAAAAAAGACAAAGGTACCTGTTATGGCTGCTGCTACCCCCCATCTGGAAGGTGCCACCTCTCTGCACAGCAAGGCGAGTGTACTGGACTCCACGGTTGCCACTGAGGCGACTGGTGAAAGCTGGAAGGAAAGAAAAAGGAAACTGAAACCGGGGAGGTGGGTGGTGAGCTGCGTTCAATAACAGAAAGGGGAACAACAGAGCTTCATGTGGCCAAAGCCAAATGTTTCAGAGCCCTCCCACTTGCCTCCCTCTGTACCCGGGCTTCGGAGGATGGCAGAGAGTGCAGAGGTGCTGCTGTGGCCAAAGAGCCGCTCATGCATGAGTTGTCGCTGCCGGGCTTCCTGCTCTCGCCTCAGGGCTTGAGCCTCAGCGGCAATGTCAGGTGGCATCACAGCCAACACACTGTCCTCCATGTCCTCCAGTACACTACGGCGCAGATCTGAGGGTAAGGTCTGGATGAAGGTCACAGGGTCCATGGGGGTGTCTGAGCTGGCATTCTGTGCCAATTCCCGTCGCTGCTGCTCAGCTCTCTGCTGTGCCAATACCTACGGAGCAGAAGAAGTGAATGGGGGCACACCCACAGCTAGGCTGCCTAGCCCCACCAGCTCCCTGCTCACATACTTCCTCCTGGATGGCTGGAGGCAGGGCAGCCAGGAACTCAGGGCTCACTTCGGTCACACCAGGATTCCCCACCACTGCAGGAGCTGAGCTATTTGTTGAAGGGGCAGTCCGAGTTGGTGGACGGATACCCAGCTGGTTCTGCAGGACTTCCCGGCGGATGTCATCAGGCAGAGCAGCCAGAAAAGAGGGGTCCACACCTTCGGGCAGACTAATACCTGAGGGGAGGCGCAAGATGTGAAGGGACTCCCATCTCTACCAACGCTTAAGATGTACTTGGAGTAAAGAGACCCATGGCCTTGTTTGAGGGAAACGAGCCTTGTTTGTCCTCAATGCACGCATAGGACAGAGGACATAAAGAGAGCCCACTCACCTTCCCTAGGCTAGAACAGCTCTTCTTATATGTGCCAGAGTCTGTGTGTATGCTGTCACTTAAACTCCACCAAGACCCTACCATGTAGCTATTATCAACCCCCCTCAGTACTGATGAGGATCAGAGAAGTTAAGTAATAGTCCCATGTTCTGAAGGTAGGTGGCTGCAGAGGGGGTAACCTGAGCTAAAATTTGTTTGACTCCAAAGCCTGGGCTCATTCCATCATGCAGCATCAGCACCCCCTTACTGCTGGTCCTCCTCCCATATGTATACCACCTTCCATCTGGATGGAACCATTTAACTGGTGGCCATTTCCATGCCAAAGGCTACTGGAAGCCTAAATAACCCCAGGATGGCCTGCCTAAGCACACATGGAGCTCACCTGCAAGGGGATCTTCTTCTTCACTGCTTGTTGAAGGCAGAGGCTCTTCTAGGATTCCCCGGGAATCTGCTCCAGAAATGGCCACAGCAGAATCTCTGGTGGAAGAACTCTCAGAGGATGCAGGGGGAGAGCTGAAGAAAATAATTTTCAGGTTGTCCTTCATATTAATGTTTTCCCATTTATAAAATACTCCTATAATACCCCTTTCTCACAGAAGCCAGGTTGATTTCCCCAGTGCACCAAGCCTGTGCAATAGGTAACAAGTATGCATGTGGCTTGAAATACCCACCATCACATCCTGCCTTCCTCTTGCTCACACAATGCTTACCTGTCCTCAGGGGCCTGGGTAGGTTCCCCTGACCCATCGCCCCTGCCTTGCACTTCTGTCACAACAGGTGGGGCATCCCCAGGAGTGGAGCTGCCTGCTGTGGGTTGCTCGGAACTGCCAGCTGCTGAGGTGTCACCCACAGCCTCCTCCAGGGTACAGGAAGCCAGGCTACTGGTGTCCATGGGAGAGCCTTCCAGTTGACTACTGACAGCTGTCAGCGCATCAGAATCTTCAGCTCTCTCTGGGGAAAGAGAGGCTAGGAGGAAGTCACATGGAGAGGTTAGATCTCTGCCTAGAAGAGGGGGCCGGATTAAGATGCAGCCAGATTAGACCTCTCACTTCTCTACCATCTTGCTGGCCTGACATTCCCCCTCAATGTCATATGCTTTATAAAGCTCAGCCCAAATCCTCATGGTGTTCCAGGTATGCCTGTGAAAAACCTTTCCCTAGGCACCTCAGGTAAGGGAGTCTGTCACTTTCAGATTCCCTGTAGACATCATTTGTTCGCGCACCTTGGTTCTGTTTATCTAAAGAAAGCTCCTTGAAAGAAAAAAACACCTACACCTTAAGGTTTTTCCAGAGCATATCACAGGCAGCATGGTACGGAGCAGGAATAACAAACAGGTTTCAATTTACCCTGTTGGAACACTGCTGAGAAGAATTTTGAGGCCCCACTTCAAACCAGTGGAAAACACTGCCATGATATAAATGGTATTTGCCAGGATGGGAGAGATATATGTGTGTGTGTGGGGGGGGGGGGCGGAGAGGTCATGTGCTTGCCATCTGTAAAGGATGTTGAAGGAGAGCAAGCTTTAAAGTCACACAGATCTGAATTTTTATCTCAGCTCAATAACTTACTGTATGATTTTCGGCTCATAATCTCATGTGTGTTTCAGTTTATTCATGAAGGTAACAATACCTACTTTGGATGGTTGTTTTTGTTTTGAAAGTTTATTTATTTATTTATTATTATTAAGTAATCTCTACCCTCAATGTGGGGCTCAAACTCACAACCCCAGGTCAAGAGTTGGTGCATTCTCTTCCGACTGAGCCAGCCAGGTGCCCCAGGAGGGTTGTTTTTAAAGAAGTAACAGGCCTGCCATGATAGCCCAGGAAAAGTGATTACCTCAATAAACTGTTGGCATCATCACCTGTATCATTAGACACTCAGCTATATGATCACTTGAGTCCACAGAGAAGAAATCTCAACTTTAGCTAAGAAAGCAAACATGCAAGCTGAGACCCTACTCTTTGAGGACCTAAGCTTCTATTATTTCTTTAAGAAGAGTAAAGAGAAACCCCAAAGATGTCCATTCTTCCTTCCTGTTATATCACCCCTCACCCCACACCCAAATCTTGAAATTCTACTCACTTATAGTAGGAGCTGGGGACAACTCCATCTGAGTTGTTTCTGCTTCTCCACTTGGCCTTGTGGGACCCAATTCCTCTGGCTCTACAGGCATCAGTAGCTGTGTAGAGCTCCCCCCTTCTCCAGCAGGGGACTGCAGCTCTTGAGGAATCTCTCCCAAGGCTGGTGGGGGAGGGAGTGTTTGTTGCTGTTGTGAGGGCTGCAGAGTGACAAGGGTGTCCCTGGACTCAGACGTAGCTGCGTCAGTTGAAGATGGGGTTGTTGGGTAGCTGTCAGGCATAGGAGTCCCATCTTTCTCGGAAAGAATAACAATGGGGGTGTTAAGGGACAATCAGCCAAGAACCCAGGGAGCCACTCAATCAGCACATGTGGCCTGACAAGTATCCCACCCCAGCCAGTAATGTAGGAACATCCCTCCTCCCCCGCCCCCGAGTGTTCCTAGGAACAGCTTGTGGCTGATCTGGTATACCCAGGATGAGGGCTAAGGCACAGTGCTATCTTAGTCTCAAGAACTGGAGATATGAATCTTTGTAGATCCTAAAAATTAAATCCTTTCTGTGCCCTGGGTGGAAGGGGAGAGTTCAAGTCGCTTTATAATGATATTTGCCTCACCCTAAATATCACCTATCCCCTTCCACCTCCCTTTTCTTCCAGTCCTGATTATCCCAGGAACATCTACAACTCTGATGGAGGAAAGAGTGCCAAGACTAAGTATGAATATGCCCACACTAGGGAAAGTAGTAAGTTGTATAGTTATCTTCTAATTGGGGCCTAAAATCCCTACACCCCACAACAATACAACTTACTACCTCACCCCGGCATGAGCAGAATCCTCTAGCAAAAACAGCAGACAAAAGGCCATTTTACCTGATAACAGACCCTTTCAAAGACCTTTTGCTAGATTAAAGGCACCAGAACACCTACCACCCACTTTCACTGCTTAAAAAAAAAAAATACTGTGTAGGCTTTAGTATCATTTTGCAATTCAAATGCCAAAGGAGACAGAAGGCATGGGGAAGCAGAAGAAAGTTCTGAGGAAACAGGGGTGGGGGAGACATAATACCACATGGACCAGTTATCGGAACCATGAAATAGCTACTGACATTAAGATTAGAAGAAGGAATACAAAACACATAGTAGTAATACCACTTAGCCCACAGATGCCAAAAACAGATTGCTCAGGATATAACATCCCTAGACTTTTAGATTCCAAAGACTCACAAAGTTTATATAAACAGGAAAATTAAAAAGAGACTAACATAGGGTCACCAAACCTAGGTTAGTTTAGCCAAATAAATAATCTTGTCAATATCACTTAATAAAAATATTTTGATACCAAAGAACTAAGAAGGACATAATCTCTATAAAAACCAGTCCTTTAAATTGAATAAATTCAGCTTTCTGAAAAACTCATTAAACCCTATTTTGTTCATTTCCACTGAGGGCTGGCATCTGGGAACCACCATCATCAGATATTCTCATGAAGCACCACACCACGGTGGTCACCAAAGGGGACAGGACACATGGCCTTGCTACACATGCCAGAATGCAGCACAGCATAATCAGACTGAGAACCTGAACAGAGCACGTCGGAGGGGAAGTGTACCACCGTGGGAAAGACAGTAGACTGTATAGTTATCTCCAAGATGGGGTATGACCCTAAAACTATACAATCTACTACCTCATCCCACAGAGCACCAGCGTTCATCTTCAGCCCACCTGGGCCAGCTACTTGAATGGGTCAGGAAAAAGAATGAACCAATTAGCAAGAAGGTGAAAAGGAGAGTAGAGTTACCTGAGAGGTTCTGTTCAGTGGAGTCACTTGTCTTAGATGCAGTACACTAGAAAGAGAAGGGACAGACCAATGTGGAACTTTCGCAAGCACATAAGACAGGGGTCAACTATAACAGCTACCCGTCCTCCCCGCCCACATAAGCCACCTAGGAGTTCAAGGTCTTGGATGAAAGACGAGCATTTTAGTGTGCAAATGTATCTCTAATTTCTCTAATACATACTTGTGTTTAAGGATGGCTTGGGAACAAGGGGAAACTGCCAGGAGGCTGACTGAATAATGAGCTGGGCTGGGCACAGGACATGACCTAAACACAATCATGAGACCAGCAAGAATTCCTTAACATTTCCTCTCTATGTATTTCCCTTCCTTGGGCTCATTTTGTCCACTCCAGCCTTTTGTTTGTTTTTAAAGATTTTATTCATTCATCTACTCGAGAAAGAGTGTGCGCGCGAGTGGCGGTGGGGGAAGAAGGGGCAGAGGTGGGAGGGAGAGGAACAAGCAGACTCCACACTGAGTGCTGGGCTCCATCCTACGACCCCGAGACCACGACCTGAGCCAAAAACAAGAGTTGGATGTTCAACTGACTAAGCCACCCAGGCATCCCAATTGTCCACTCCAGCTTTTAAAATCATATGCCAAGCTTGCTTATTTTCTATCCCTTTTCCTGTGTTTCAAACAATGTTATTATCAGGTAAAACTTTCATACAAAGTATTTGTTAGATCAAGTTTGTTATCCTAACTGAACATTTTCAAAATCCTTAATTTGATATCCTAACTGCTAAGTGGGATATAATAAAAAGTCTTTCACTCAAGTCTTTTAATGTCTTCATATTTCTATTAGCCTTTACTTCATATTTTTAAAGCTAGTATTGTTCAACATCCCAGAAGTTTCCAAACAGGTAGCTTCTTTCTAAACCAAAGTCATGCTAGAGATTTTACAAATTGATAATCAAGCCTTAGAAAATGACACGTGGTGCTGGGGTTCAGGGCACGAATATTTCCTGACTGAAGCCTAAGTCTAACTTTTCTAAATGATGGAACGGTTTCATCTTGGTAAGGTTTCCCCATGGATTTGGCAAGTCAATCCACTGAGTGAAGTGCAACTGAACCACCAAGAGCATAGGCATAATCAAAATCATTCTTCTTGTCTAGTTGTGGTCACTGAAGGTAGAGACTACACAGTGTGACTGGTAAGTTAGGAGCCACTCTGGTTCTTGCTCCAGTTTTCCCCAGCAAGAGACACTGGAGAAATAATATTCCCTCTGAGGTTGAATTCTTTCTCTTTAAAAAAAAAAAAGTGAATGTAGGGTGCATTTGCAATGAATCGTTTCTCAGGTTCCATGTGAACACCTCAGGATTCTTTAATGACTGGTGCTATGTGTATGCCAAAACCATATGAAAGTAAAGGAAAACACAGACAAGATGAATCCTCCCAGCTCTTGCAAATCACCTGTGCACTCTGATCCCTGTTTTCCTTATCTTCTTTGCCTTTGTCAGTTATCTTTGTTTCTTCCTCAGCCAGTTGTTTTCTGCGTTTCTCCCGCCTTTCTTCCAGCTCCTCATCTCTTAGGAATTCCAGGTGATTAACAATGGGCACTTTAACAACTGATCAAAGAAGAAAATATCATAGGTTGCTCAGGGGAGGTAGCCAAGAGGCAGAACTTGTGGCCAGAGAATGAGGGCAACAATTCCCATGCACTCATCCCAGCTGTGGAAGGCCCACTACTGCTCAGATAACCAAGCTTCCACACACCTGAAACGCAGTCATGCATGCTCTCAGCATCAAGAACTTTGCATTCCTCTGTCCAGCGGGTCAGGGCTGTGGGGATGCTGGATAGGGTCCCTGTAGGGGAACAACAGAGAGTGAGATTCTTGGCCTGGTCATGTCATCTGATCCAAAAATTGCCATATTTCTCTAACAGGACCCAAAGTCCATCACAAGGTTTGGCATATCACAAGTATCCAGAGATAGTAAAGGTTTTGTTGACCTTGGCTAAATTATCAAGTGGTTCTGGCTCCAATAAAATGTGGTTTCTCTAGGCAAGGCAGATATTGCTCTGCCTTTCCTCAGCAGGGAAAAAGTAGAATGTGAATAACTGTACCCTCCTTTTCACCACACAAACTTACCTGCTTGGCTGGTAGCTGTGCTCTGGTCATGGAAAAAGTCATCCAGCAGTTCATCATCAGATCTGGCAATGATGTGGACATCATCATTGCCTACCAGGAGGCGGGCTCGGCCACGGCTTTGTAGGGGAAGGCTGCTGCTCAGCTGAAGGATGTCAGCAGCAGCAGAAGGACCAAGCAACCTGTAGGGTGATGGTGGGGTGCCAAGGTCACTGTAATTCATAGGGGTCCTGCAATCTGTTATTGCGAGATCCTTCCTGTAACCTCTTGGAAATGCTTAACACTCTTAAGGACCTGATCATATAAAGCATAAATCTTTTTTTTTAAACTTTTATTTAAGTAATCTCTACACCCTACACCCAACATGGGGCTCTAACTCATGACCTCAAGATCAAGAACTGCATGCTTCTCTCACTGAGCCAGCCAGGTGCCCCACCAAGCATAAATCTTAGTTACCTTTCTAACTACTCCATCAGTTTGTGAACTTTATTTGGGCTGAGGATGCACATCATTCCATAGTTACTGGCAGAGTGTGTGTCATTGATAATGCCAGGCACCGTGTTAGGGTGTATGTCTCTTGTCTACCCACTGTAGCCTGTACACTGACCATTATGACACCTATGTCCTTTTCTCTCACTTTAAAATTGTTTCTTCCACTAAACTCTAAGCCTGAGGGCAGAAATCCTGTCCTGTCTATATTTAAAGTGTTAAGTGCTTGACACATGAAATGCTTCACTGATTGCTGAATGTATGCATAGAAGGACACTTAAGCAAAAAGACTGTTATACAATTTAGTATTCCCAAAAGGGTGCATATATAATCCAAAGAAATGGGACAAATGTAACTCACCTCTGAAGGATGAGAGGAGGGTTGGGCTGGCGATTCCCAGGGTAATGAACATGAATGGTATGGCCTGTATTGGCCGTCAGCTGCCTTAGGGTCCTCTGACTGCGCCCGATGCCCTGGGTGAGACGCGTTGTGGAGGAGCCACTGCCCAGCGTCAGAGAACTGTGGTCTGCATGGCGTACCATCAGTGGGTGAGTGGTAGGGATATTTCCTGGGGATGGGGGGATGTCTGCTGCAAGGACAATATGTAAAGGGGTCAGTGCCAAAAAAAATCTCTTCCATGGTTGTTCCAACAGAACCATGTCTCCTGGGCCTTACTTCCTCACACGGAAACCTGAGCTTTGTCCTTTCTCCCTCATTCCCACGCCTCATCTATAATCACTGACTCTACCATAGCTTATTCCACCATCTCTTACCTAGATACTGCAACAGCCTCCTAAACAGTACCTTCTCCCAATCCATTCTCCACACTATAGCCACAGTAATGCTTCTAGGCCCCTCAGAAACATGGTACTCCCTCCACCTCAAGACTCCTCTCCCCCCTTTTCACCTGCTCTTTCGTTCTTGGCCCAGATGTCACTTCCTCTGATTCTACAGATTGGCTTAATAATCCTTTACTCTGGGCTTTCTTACCATACTACAACGTAACGCCTGCTTACTTATAATTCCTAACGGACCATAAGCTCCTTTCATGGAAAAGGACTATTTTCTTTTTCACTGTTGTATCCTGAGTACCTAGGAAACAGTAGGCACTCCTCAAATATTTAATTTGCTAAACGAAGGGAGGCTCAATGTAAGGAAGACTGATGGAAATCACAAAAATGCAAAGAAAATCACAGAATAGAAGGCACCTTGAAAATTATGTAATACAACCCATTTTTTTTCTTTTAACTTTTCATTTACAGGTGACAAACTGAGGCTCAAAGAGGTAAGAGACTACTTGGCCAAGACAACAGACCAGAACAGTTCAGTATTTTCTGCTATATCATGCTTGTGATTTGGGGTCAAGACCTGCCTTCTCAAGACAGCTTGATTTTAAGAACTAGATGCTAAAAGCGAACATTGACGTTGATGGGGGAGAAGGGAAGAGATTCACTCTCTCCTCCGAAAAGATGCGTCTTTGATGACCAGAGTGAATGTGCTCAAATCTACTCCCCAATGCCAAGCTCAAAGGTGTTCATCCAAACTCTCAAGATCCAGTGTTACAGACATAAGAATTATTGATTGCCCTGTCACTGTAGCATGCACATGGGTGCCTGATGCAGTCAGCCTTGGTCTCACTTAAAAAAAAAAAAAAATTCAAGCAAATCATCAAGTTGTCCAGGCTCTAAAATGGCTGCCTGTTTACTGAGGTGGAGAGAACAAAAGCAGCCTCTCACAATTCCTTCTTCTAAGTATACATTTATTGAGAGAGATGGATTCAGATATCCCTTGCCCCAGGAAGTCAGCATAGGAAAAGAAGTGCTGTCTGTATCAGATTGATAGCTGCTCTGGTTCACTGCTTGGCTTACCCTAGAGAAGGGTATAAGAATCAAGAGATAAAACCCAGCTGAGCCCCTGTATCTTACTAGCGCTGGAGAACATGTTGTCAAACTCAATGATGAGATCATCCTCCCGGTCAAAGCGCTCAAATCGGACCAAGGGAGAAGCGTTCATATCAGGGTAATCCTCATCCAATTCCATTTCAGAGCCATCGTCGTCATCGTCTTCATCTCCCTCTTCACCTTCATCATCCTCCTTAAGGGGAAAATAGGAGATGGAGAATTGCTGGAGGTAAGGGTTTTCTGAAGTCTGGTGTCATGGCCACATTTGCACATGAGGGAGGGAGGCGCTGAGGCTAGCAACCCAGACTGTTGGTTTTCTCCAGCTCTGCGTTCCCATGGAAGAGGTTGTCTGAACCAGCCCAAACACAGTCCCCCCTCACCTGATCATCTTCCTCATCTTCCTCCTCCTCCTCCTCTTCATCCTGACTATCATCCTCATCCTCGTTACTGCCACTGCTGTCCTCTTCCTGAGTGTGCTCCTCCTCATCCTCAGGGTCCAGGATATTCATGGAATCTAAAACAAAGGGAGCACATTGGAGGACTATACTGAGTAGCTAGCAAACAGGCTGCTGTGCAGGCCGGCAGATTGAGTGGGAAGGCGATGGGGTATCTGACTCTAGGAGAGGAAGAACCAGATCTAGGGTGATGTACAGACTTAGTGAGCCAGCCCTGATTTCCTGAGAGTGCCAATCAATGCATCAACACGCTGAGCAGGGTGGCTGAATGTGGAGGCTGGCTATAGGGTGGTGCTTCAGGAGCCATGGTCTAGGACTTGGCCAAGTCTGCTGGTGCCCCCTTGCCTTTCCAGCCCTACTTTGCTACTGACTGCATCCTGTTGGTAAGAGGGAATTTGGAGCGATGATAGCAGGTGGGTGAGAAGAAAGCGAACCAAGTAAGAAGTGACAAACTTTTGGGCAAGCAGTAGTAACATGTTATTTGAAAAACTGGCTGAGGATAAAGTGGATGGTGTATGTCAGCGCATGCAGACAGATGCTTCCTTATTCTGCACATGTGGGCAGCTGCCTCCAGGAAAACCCTAGTGTAGTGTCTGTCAGACGTGCAGGGCAAGAAGGGAGGCCTTTCTGGCCTCGGCACTCTCACCTTCTCGGTTGGCCTGCAAGGTGGAAGCTTGGCTGAGGTTGGAAGGAGCTTCATCCATCAGCACGTCCTCTTGTGATTCATCCTCTCCACTTCTGCTCACTGAAGGTTACAGAGCAGAGCCTTCACTGAACAACAGAGGACTTCCCTTTCCAGATTGGGTGCGCCTAAAGTAGCTATGTACACCCAGCAGATATCCACTTTTTTTTTTTTTTTTTGGATGAGGGAGAAGACATAGCTTCTCTGCTGTCGACTAGCTAGGTGAGCTTGGCCAGTCACTTTACCTGTCTGAGTCTCAGTTTCCTCATCTGTAAAATGGGATGATCACATCTGCCCTGCCAATCCCACTAATTGTGAAACCACAGAGGATAATGGGTGTGAAAAAGCCTTGTCAAATTTAAGAATACATGTCTACTTCCGTTTATCCTTTGATTTCCTTCATCAATAAAATAAAAACAAGTAACACATAGACCCTTGGAGCCAGGTGACAGTAGGGTACCTTTGCCGTTTTCCCTTTGAGTTGTAAAAAGGGCCACCCTTAGGGAATGATCACTCTTTTAACACTACTGAGACTCAGAGGCGGAAAGCCCCTGGATTTTGCTGAAGAACTGAAAGGAAAGCGCTTTCTCACCCTACAGCCTCTAAAGCCTCCTCTAGGCTTCCATGAATAAACACTCTTGATGTGCCTCATGTATCATCTATACTGATGGCCACCCCCTCCACCTCCCCCACACAGGCAACGCTTCAGACCTGCCGCAACAGGTCTGTAGATGGTTTGTGAATTTCTCATCTTTAAGACCGTCAACATCAAGACAAGCAGCAATCTAGGCTGGCTATGAGCCCTTAGGCAGAGCTGAGCAAGCAGATGATGAGAAAAAGGGTCCTCCCAAGAGAGACTGAGACAAAGGAAGAGGCTATACTCAGTTCTGGGGCTCTCACCTATAATTGTACTGTTCCCAGATCCGCCATCCCTCTCAAGCAACTCATCTATCAGGTCCTCCAGCTCATTCTCAACCTGGAGAGAAATAGAACATATATATGGATGCAAACAAATCTATCATTGCGCTAGCACGGAAACCCTAAAAAAAGCCAGCAAGGGAATATATATTTCTAGGATAACGTGTGACAGAGCATGTTGCATAAACACCACACATTTGGTGCTAAGAGCACAGAAACTACCATGTGCTGCCAATCCACACTCAGACTGTCAAATGGATTCATCCCAGTTATCTCAGACCAGGTTAGTTGTTATACTATCCAGGAATACATGCAGATCTCCTCAGAGCTAGCAGCTTAGGACTGTAAGCCCCATTTTCTTACCACTGCTATTAGCTCCAGAAATTACAATGCTTTCTTTAGGGTCTTTAGAAAATAGCCATTTGAATGCTCGAGACCAGGTGCTATAGGCACAAAAGTGATGTTAAGGAGCTTCCATTAATGACCAGAGCCAAATAAATCAAAGACCTTAGGCCCAAAGGGCTCAGGCCAGTTTTCTACATCCACATTTCACCTGTGCCTAAGTTTTCCTCTTGGGATCTATCCCATTTCATAGTACATGGATGGCATCCTGGCCCTGCCCCCGCCCCTCATTTAATACAATTCAAACACATTTACTGAGCATCTACTACTAAGCATATCATCTGTGCTCCTCTGCAAAACAGACAGCATTGAGGCAAAGATCTAAAGTACTCACCCACCCACACCGCTTGGGGGTTTTGGTTCAGCGCCGCAATAGGGTTATGCTGGGTGATCTGCCTCCCTACCTGCATCTCTTGTGAACTGAGCACCTCAGGCTGCCCAGCAATCACCACTGAGTCGGTTTCAGCCTCCCCATCCATGATATCCCCATCTGCCACCTCTGTCTGAGTGACATCATGATCCTCCTCCTGCACTTCTGCTTCCCCAGGCTCGCCTGAAACAATCAACCAACCAGCAAAATAATCAAAGGGTGCCTATGTGCAGGGAACCACGAGGCAAGCATGAAGACAATAAGGTCCCTTCCCTGGGTAAGTTTACAAGTTCTCAGATAATAAATGAATGGGTGACAAAGGAAAAGACAAGGCTACGTGTGAGGATAGCCAAATAAGGCTGCAATTTTAAGGAATTCTTTGTGGGGCAGATTCCCACGCCACTATGACAGATCTCTGGAAGGCCAGCAAGTTCCCAGGGAAACAATACTAAGCCAGAACAGTTGTGATGCGATGCGCCCATAAAATAGCTATGCCCACCCAACCAGTTCTCCAGTCCATTGGCTCTGATTCCCTACCTGGGTCCTGCTGGTTGCTACTGGAGTCCTGAGCAGCTCCTTGGGCATCCTGCTCAGACTTGCTCTTGCTAGAAGCACTCTTGCTGCCAAAAAGGCTACTGGGCTGGTTCACAATCCGGGAAAGTGTTTCCAAAGGCTTCAAAGCAGCATTGACTGTGTTGGCCATGTTTGGACTGAGATAAAGGAAGACACAGAGATGGACTTAGCACAGAAATCCACACTAGGGGCGCCTGGGTGGCGCAGCGGTTAAGCGTCTGCCTTCAGCTCAGGGCGTGATCCCGGCGTTATGGGATCGAGCCCCACATCAGGCTCCTCTGCTAGGAGCCTGCTTCTTCCTCTCCCACTCCCCCTGCTTGTGTTCCCTCTCTCGCTGGCTGTCTCTATCTCTGTCGAATAAATAAATAAAAAATCTTTAAAAAAAAAAAAAAAAAAGAAATCCACACTAAAAGGAACCAAGGCTCATCAGAGTAACAAGTGATTCCAGGGATGGGGCATGGAGGGTACAAAGTGAGTCTGGGACATCTTGTTGTGCCAGAGGCTTTAAAAAATTAATGGGGTCATTACCACAGGCCAAATTTGAGATAACTGAAGTATCAGAAATAATGATGGTTAAATATAAAAAGAATCTGCAGCCACAGGGATACAAACAGGCAGAAGGAAATCTTCACTATAAAAGAATGCTTGCTAATACACAGGAATGAGAAAGTCAGAAATCATCACTTTTCAAACAGCAATGTAAGTGATCCAGGCAAAGATCACCAATAAATGCTAAAACTGTGGAGTTCAAAATCTTCAGGGCATAGGATATTCATATAATCTTCACGTGAACTCAAAGCATCACCCCATAAAAAACTTATTAAGTACAAAGGGGAAAGCTACCGTTTAACTAGGTGATCAAACTTAGCATTACTAATAATGGGACAAATTAGCATTATGTGTCTCCTGATGTGATGCACCAATAAGGGGCAAACATCACCTATGTACTATTCATGCTGGAAAGTTTAACCTGAATCTAAATATAAAGAAACAATTAGACAAATCCAGATTATGGAATATTCTGTAAGATATCTGGCCTTCTGGATTCTTCAAAACAGTCAAATATCGTAATAATCAAATGCCGTTAGTGATGCTCATTGGATCCTGGATCAAAACACTCTCCCCTCAAGGTATAATACTTGGAATAATTTGGGATATTTGAGTATGAAAAATATATTGAGTACTGTTACATCAATGGTAAAATTTCTTAGATGTGATGATATTCTATCTAGCCATGTAAAGGAATGTTTATTTTTAGGAGACACATGTTAAAGTACTCATAGGTTGTTTGCAACGAACTTGAAATGATTCAGCTCCTAAAAGGGGGAAGGAAGGGGGGAATCCAAGCAAATAGGACAGAAATGATAACCACTGGTTAATCTAGATGAAACATATGGTGCTCATTACACCTCTGAGTTTGAAATTTTTAAACGTTTTTAAAAAATTGATGAGCTTATATCAAAAGGACAAAGCCGTCAATATGAGGAAGCCCCATGGGCCAAAGATATAATGAAAAAGAATGACTGCAGTAATCCCAATAATTCAATCACTGATTTAAAAAAAAAATCAGTGAAAACAGAAAATCAAAAGCCAGAGAAAACTTGCATTTGAGGTGGTGATTAAGTCTATTGACTACTCTAAAACTTGGTGACTTAAGAAAAAAAAAGAAACAAAGTTTTTATCCTGCCTTTTCAGTAGGAACTGTATTTCAGGGTTACCAGATCCTCCCCCCACCGCACTGGGGCTTTGTCACACAAAAATGACAGCTAATAATGTAGAAGGTATGACAGAAATTAGAAAGTTATCATTGATAATCCCCAAAGAAATTGGCATAGGAAAGGATTATCAGTTACTGTTAAGATCATTAATTAGGTATATGGCTGACAGGAAACCAAACATTTATACAGTGCCAAAAATACTAACATAGATTACTTTCTAGTAAGAAGGGGTAAAATTTAACAGTACAATGATGATTATCCCTCTAGTAGTCAGTTTTATCGTGATTTTTGATAGTTCAAAGAGATGTGTCTCCCCATGACAGCATAATGAGATATACATCATTTATGATATATCCCAACCAATAATTTTATGTTGCTCCATTAAGCTTCTAGCTCTAATTAGAAGTTTACAGAAAACAGGGAGTAAAGGAACAAGTTAAATGACACTGCAACAGACCAAATCTAGATAGCAAAACATTCTGCAGGACAGCAGGCCTGATCACCTCAACAAATTAGTGTAACAGAAATAAAATGAAGATTAAAAAAATTAAGGTTCTGTGTTAGAGTAACAGATTCAGAGGACATAACAAGATGTAATGCAAGGTTTATAACTAGGATTCTGGTTTGGACAAAAAATTTTTGAATATGGATTTAGGCATTATATAATAGGCTGAAAATTTACACTGGAAGGTAGAGACAGTAACTGAAAAAAACAAAAAATCCTAAATCCAACCCAGGTTACACAACAGCATATATAATACCATTTTATTAAAAAATACATTTTGTATGTATGTGAAGAAAACCATTGAGAGGTATGTGGTAAGGTAACTGTGATATCTGAGTGGCAGAAATACGTTATCTATTTTTGCTCATCTGTAGTTCTCATGATACACATAATCTTATAATAATGGGTTACTTTTAATTAAGGTGGGGGAAGCTTGGGAAAAAAATTATTCATACAGTCCAACTCTTGAGTTTGCAGCAAATGAGAAAACTAAGGCCTAAAGAAAGGCAAGTGCCTTGCTTAACTACAATACTAAGAACTCAGGTTCCCACCTATATCTAAACTTTTCCTATCACATTGGTGGCTCATTTATTCATCTGATGAGGATACATGAAATATAAGCAAATGAAGAAATGAAGAAATAAAAGCAGCACGACTAAAGAGAGGGCAAAAGCCTGCAGCTGGAGTTCAGGAATAATTTTACCTGGACAGGTCCAGGCTGTGAGGAACTCTTGCCAGGTCATTAACCAGTCCCTTCTTTAGGAAGAGTCGAATGATGTTGTTCATGCCATTGTGCTGGGTCTTGGCTGTGGCACTGCTGTAGAAGCTGGAGGTGGAGGGGCAGGACTCCATGATAGTACTGATGATACACATCACTGCCTGAAGCCTGGGAGAGAAGTTTGACACCTCTATCATATGAATACTGCCTGTTCTTTGGCAACTTCACTAACTCGCCTCAAATAACCCTCCTGTGCCCTCAGTGCTTCCTTCTGGAAGCAACATCGAAACAGGTGAGCGCGCACTCCCTGAGTGGTAGCATTCTTAATTTTCTTTAAAAAGTAAGATTGAATAGCCTGCTCAACTTCAAGACCTCAGAAATATAATGAAATCCCTTTGTTTCTCTAAGCTGTACCTTCCCCTAAATGTAATCAGTACTCCAGATATTTGGAAGCACTAGAACTATTTGAGAGGACCAGAGAATACAGTGTCAGTGGGACCAGAAATCTTGTTCAAGTCCAAGAACGGACAAGGAATGGAGTAAGGGGATGCTATTAGTTATTAGCACTACAACAGGCATGGATTTTACCTGGCATGTTTCTCTGTACTCTCAGCCATAGCCAGTGCCCGTCCCAGGGCTGCTTTTACTTCATTCACAAGGGCCACTTGGGCATCTGTGCCACTCCCTGCAGCAGCCAGGCTTGCGAGGAATAGGCGGGCCAGGGCAGGCGTGTCCTTGTCTTCTGCATTCTGGGTATGTGGGAGGAGGTGGTCCAAAACAAAAGCTAGCACGCTACAGTCCTGAAAAATCATTAATCATGACATTTACTCACAAGCATAATTATGCCATATTATTTGCATATCAACAAGGTACATAAACACAAAGTTGATCCTTGAAGTCATCCAGTCAGTGACTATCAGGTCCACTTTATAGATGAGAAGACCAAGGGTTGAAGGTACAAGCTAAGTGAGTAGCAAATCCAGATTTTATGCCTTTAAATCCCATTAATTTCTCACTATACAGTTTATGCAACTTCATTCACATGTCACTTGGCATTTCTCAAAACATTTTTATGTGTGATATTTGATAGAACTGTTCACAGTAAACCTATAGAACAATTAAACCAAGTTCAATATTTTCCCCATCTGACAGATGGGTAATCTGAGGCCCAAAGAAACATGGCCTGCACAAAAAACAGCCAATGGCAAGGATTCAAAGTCTTGATTCATAATTGAGTGCTATAATTCCTTCAGTAGTCAATTAAATTGTAATATTTACTGATTCCTACAATATGCTAAGGATCCTGGGCTAAAAATTGGCAGGAGTTGAAAGAGAAACAGCACAGTCACCGATATGGATATGCAAACATATTTAACACAGAGTCATATAAAATAGCAAAAAAGGCCCAACAAGGGCAGGAAATTAAGTGAGACTTGTTCCTTCTCTCTAACAATGATTTCTGCCCTGGTAATCCTTATATTAGAAAGCAACTTAGTTCTACTGTCATTCAAGCAGATTTTGTATCAAAATACATCAGTGATTTTGGAATTAGAGATGATGGTTGCACAACAATGAATGTACCAAATGCAACTCAACTATACACTTTAAAATGTTTAATTTTATGTAAATTTTGCCTCAATAAAAAAAAAAGCATTGAAGAATTGTAAAGTCTGGATAATTAGATAAGATGGCCTGGTTAAGATGGAACTTACTAGAAATAAAAATTCACCAGCAGTGAATAAAATACAAAATTGTATAAATATGTTATGTGACATTATAATATTAGTAGAAACTGGAAAAAAAGCTCTGCAATTTGGGAAAGCAGTGCGATGCAGTAGAGACTTTGTTTTGTAATCAGAGACCCATGTTTCAATTCTAATCCTGCTACTCTGCAGCTGGCCTTGAGCAAGCTAACCTTTCTGAGCCTTCTCTACTTCTCTGTTAAGGGTAGCAATACCAACAACCTTCCAGTGCTGAGGTAAGGATCATCAATAGCATTTGTAAAGCACATAGGGAGTACCCAGTACCACAAGGTCATGTGACACATATTAAACACACACTTAATAAATTTGCAATTAAATGTCTTATTCCATGAGTAACTACAACTGGCATAATGATTAAAAGCTTTGAAATAAAATGCCTAATGTATATTCAATATACATAACTCTACAAAAAGACTTGCATCCAGAATGTATAAAGAATTCAATAGAAAACAAGAATATAAGACTTGGACACTTCACAGGAGAATATCCAAATGGCCAATAAAGACAGGAATAACTTAACCACAATGCAATACCACTAACAAATCCACTAGATCAGCTAAAATGAAAACTGAGAAAAATACCAAGTGTTGGCAAGGAAGTGAAACAACTTGAATTCCCATAATGCTGTGCCTGGTGATAATATGAATTGACACAACCACTCTGGAAAACTTTTGGTGCCATTTGCTAAAGCTGAAGAGACTAGCAATTCTACTCCTAGGCATACATACCACTTAACAGAAACACTTATACAGTTGATTCTTGAGCAACACGGGTTTGAACTGTGTGGGCCCACTTATACTCTCAGATTTTTTTTTTTGACATAGTACTACACTAATATATTTTCTCTTCCTTACGATTTTCTTAATCACATTTTCTTTTCTCCAATATATATAACCATACAAAGTATGTGTTAATTGACTGTTTATGATATTGGTAAGGCTTCTGGTCAACACCAGGCTATCAGTAAACTTTTTGGGGAGTCAAAAGTTATATGCAGATTTTCAACTGCATACATGGGGGGGAAGGGGGTGTCAGCACCCTTAACACCCCTGTGTTGTTCAAGGGTCAACTGTATACGTTCACCAAGACATGAATAAGAATGGACGGTAATAACACTACTTTTAATACCTGTAAATGGAAAACTACCCAATTGTCTATGAGCACTAGAATGAGCAAGATTGTGTTACATTCACACAATGGAACTCTATACAGCAAATAAAACTACAACCACACAGAAAAATGAATCTGTACAGAAAAATGAATCTTGCAAACATGTTAAACAAAACAATCCAGACACAAAGGAGTACAGACTATAAGATTCCATTTATATAAAGTGCAAAACTAATCTATGACAACAGAACTCAAGATAATGGTGACCTTATGGAAGCTTGAGGGGGAGATGTACAAAGGCATGAAGGGGTAAGCTTTTATGAAATTTGTAATGTTTTAATTTGGGTAATGGTCACCCAAGAAAAGCTGATGAAATTATTCAGGAATTGTGTATTTTTGTATGTATTGTAAAAACTTGGGGCAAAGTCAAAATAGCTTTAAAAATGGCAGTTACTTTCTTATTCTTTGCCTGCAACATTATTGTCCCCATTCCATTCTCAGACCCTTTACTGCTTATTAACCATAAAATCACAATTTGACCCCCCAAAACAAGGTCCACTTTATGAAGACAAAAAACAAACAAACAAAACTTTCCTGGACACCCCTTTTACGTATATGGGAACATGATCTAGTTTCTTAAAGTGCTCTCTCACTTGAAAAATCTAATTCTATATCAGGACATATGAAATATGACTTCATTCTTTCTCATAGCTCTGATAGACATTTAGGCTTTCCTCATATTCCATATTACCAATTCTATTACCACATCAGGTGTCTTTGCACAGGTGTGAGTACATCTGGAAGATAAACACCCGTATTCTTATGTATTTGGCTTATTCTACTGTCCCCCAGACACCCTTATGTAGACAAACCACAGATATACCTTTCAAATTCTACCTTTTCTCTTCAAACTATTTCTTCTAACATAAAAGGAATAGAAAAACATATAACAAACATCTCCAAGTCCTTGATTTTGTCTTCATCTTCCAAATCCAATTCTTGTCTATTTCTACCTTTAAAACATCTCTTCAACTCACCCATTTTTTCCTGCAACTTCACCAAGATCCTGTATTACCTAGATTGCTATCTACATCAGATTCTTAATTGGATTGACACCAAACCCTGTCTTTTGCAGTCACCACACTGCAGACCAAGTGATTTTCTACAAAATAAATAACAAATGGCACCAACTCACTCCCTGTAATGAGCCTGATAGCACCACATCACTGGAAAATGCCTAGTTTCTTAGTGCATCTTAAGAGGCCTCTGCCTTGCAACACTGGGCTAGCATGCACAGGTTCCTAGCAAAGTGTCTGATACATTTGTATCCAAATGATGACAGTAGAAAATCTTAGGCAGATTGGAAATATTACCTCTTTAATCAGCTCAGACTGGCCCACAGTGTAGCTATAGTTGGCAATCAGGGTAGCAATACCAACATAGGACCTCACCAACTCTGCCAGAAGACGAAGAATAGTGGAGGTGGGCATTAAAGGTTTGCTGCCCTTGCCCTTCTGTTTGCCTTCCTCAGAGGCCCGGTCCCCTTCTTTATCTTTCTTCCCATCTCGAGACTCCTCCGGAGTTGATGCTGTTGAGAAAGAGCCAAACTCTGGTTCAATTTCACAATGAAATATCGGCAAATATCAAGCCTCACATGCAAAGAGAATACTACTCCTCCTCCACTTTAGGACACTGGTACAAACTAAATCTCCTCCTCACAATGCAGTGGAAGGACAGATAGCTAGGATGACAGGTCTCAGACATAGTATGTAGGTACAGTACAGCCGGGAGACTATGTTCACATATCTTCTGTCACTCCCCTCCTTTAACACATAATTTAATGCTCCAGAAATACTGTACTAATAGTTCTCCAAATATGCCTTATGTACCCTTTTACCTTTTGTTTCCCATATGTCTCCCTGGCACCCATTTACTTATCTAGCTTAGCTCAAAAGCTGATCTCTATAAATGCTTTCCTGTCTCGTCCAGGAATACTGAGATGCTATTATATCACATGCCCTCTATACTTTATCCCAGCATGCTTCCATTCCAGCAGTTGTATCAAGTACAATGTCTCCTTGCTTAGATCTCAAAGATCTTCCCTATCCAAGAAGCAGCAGCTCTTGGAAGGTATCCTCAGAATTGCTTCCACATGACATTTCTCTAACTGTTGACACTGTTAGAAGGCAAGAATCCACCACACAAACCTTAGAGCTAGAACCATGTCACTGGCATCAAAGCTCTGTAAGCCAGCATGAAAGCCAACAAAAGAAATACATGGAGTGATTTAAAGAGTAGATGTAAAGGATCTTACTATAGCAACCATTACTTGGTTAAGTCACAATTCTATTAATTTTAGCATATAGAAACCCTTTATTTACAGAACACTGAGCTCATCCTTGAGAAAAGTGTTCACTTCGACAAGTAAATATGACAATTATGCCTACATTCCCATACCCTCTACCCAGGACACCCAGTTTCTTTGTCCTCTTGAGAAATAAGGACAAGAAAGAGAGAAAGTAAACCATTACCTTCTCCTTGGGATGTTCCAGATGTGGAAGTCTCAGCGGAGGCACCATCTGCAGCAAAGACCTGACTCTATGGAAGAAGAATACTCCTGAGCCATTATTAATTTCAAAGACAGTTGTCCCTAAATCGTGGGAGCCCTTCCCAGGGTACTCATTGTGAATGCTACAGATTCTCTTTGGCTGATCTTTTAACCACCTTTACCTGCTACATACTATAACCTGTGGGAAGCCATCATTATAAACAGTGACTGGGAGATTGGGGAGCAGGGACAGGAGAAAATAGGAATGAAAAATGAATTTAAGGAAACATTTCCAATCCAAACAGAGAAAAATCCCAGGGACACCCTAAATTTATCTTCATTTTTAGGCAACAGATAATTTACAGGTACATCAAAATTAATACCTTTGAAATTTCCCTTGCATAACCCTAAATATGAAGAACACACAGGTATCAGAAAGGGAAACGGAAATAGGAGGTTGGAATTGACTTACATTAATGGAAAAACCTGACTGTGTATCAAAGTCACTGCTCTGACGAGTAAGTGACCGGTACTGCTGGTATACATCATCACCCATGTCTTGCAGGAGTTGGCCAACCTCTTGGGTCATACCCGCAGGCTTCGGGTCAGATTTCTCTGCTAGAAAAAAAACAAACAAACAAACAACAAAACTCATTTGTAACTGTGCAATGTTAATGCCTATTTGGTAGCTTGGTCAATTTCACTCCAACTTACTATGACTATTTATATAGTGATATCGCTAGGCTTCCACTTAAGAGGAGAAATGTATAACCAAGAGAGCATGGTTGAAAGGCTCATTCTTTCACTAACTAGTTTTGTGACCACAGGCGATTTAGTCTCTTCAATTTTCCTCAGCTGTCACTACTAATCTTAAATGAACATAGCCAGCATTATGCCTAATGCAATGGAGGTCAATAAATGGTTGCCCTAGCTATATAGCTAAATTATTTTTTGGGGTGGGGGAAGATATATGAGGTGAGGTAAAGGTTCTATGGTTGTAGAAGAAGCACGAAGCGCTCTATATGGATCACAGTGCTGAATGGATGAAAAGCACCAAAGACTCAGATTTTCTTGACTGACTAAAGACTATATTCATCAATTTTTGGCAATTCTGTGGGACCTATCAAATAAATATGTCCCAAATAAAATCCAGAAGGATATGACTGGAATGAAATCTTAGGTTCCAGGTAATTAATTCATGACTTTACCAGTACTTACAAGCAGCACCTTAGCTAGGAATAAAGGTGGACTTGGATAGTGCTCTCAAAGGTCAGGAAGCCTAACCACACCTTCTAATACTAATCCCAGTTTTTTGGGAGATAAAGATGTTTTTGTTTCTGAGAATGAAAACATTAGAGACTTCTTGGTATTTATTTTTCTGTCCAGAAGATATTATCTCCTCTTTAATCTTTGTTTATTCTTCCCTCTGTATGAGATGGACTCTCATATGTCAGCATTCTCCTCATCCTTATCATTTAAGACTTATTTCAGAAACCACTTGTTCTAAGAAACTTTCCTACAGGTCCCCAACCCCCACCAGGTCAGATGCCCTGCTCTAGGACTCACCACTACCTTGCCATCTGTCATAATATATGACCATTAGTTTTTTTTTTTTCCCAGAAAAGTGCATCGTATGTCTTAGTCATGTTGATTCCCAGCACATAGGCACATAGTGAGTGCTAAGACTTAAGGTGGTTGAAAGATCCAGGCAAAGTGCCCAGGCTACTGAGGTACAGTAGCTACATACCTTCCTCTGGAGCATGGTATGCAGCCAGGGCATTCAGCATATCATAGATCACTTCTTTGATAGTATCAGGAATGACAGGCAGAGGCGAGGGCTTCAAAGGGGTTGTCTTCACTAGCTGTACAGCATTAGGACCTTTAATTCTAAGATTCTCAAATTCATCATCTGAAGCTAAGCCAAAGTGAGACAGAGAAAAATCAGTCAATAGTGAACCAGTACCTATACTCAGTTACTGATGAAGACTCAGAAGGGGGCTTGTATAACACATAAGCTTGGGACAGAAGGACATTTACAAACAATGCTCAAGCAGCCTACTAGAAACTCTGGCTTTTACTTTCCCTAAATACCACAGGATTTATCATATCAGTACCAAATACTAAAAAGAATACAGGCAAAAAAGAGTACATAGGACGCCTGGGTGGCTCAGTCGATTAAGTGTCCGACTCTTGGTTTCAGCTCCGGTCGTGATCTCAGGGTCCTGAGATTGAGCCTCGCATCAGGCTCTGTGCTCAGTGGGGAGTCTGCTCCTCCCACCCCATGGACACACTATCTCTCAAATAAATAAATCTTAAAAAAAAGAGTATGGTCTTGGCAGTTGGGGAGACCTGGTTTTGAAATCCAGTGCTGTTACAAGGTCATGGCCAAATTACTTCAACAAACCTTAATTTGAAGATTAAATGAGATCACACATGAGAAATGCCCAGCAGAGAGAGCCAGGCACATATCCGAGGTTCCCAAGATCACGAGTCCCCTTCCCAACCTACCCTTTTTTAAAAAAAGAAAACCCATAACCCTGTAGAAAAGTTTGAAGTTTAGTATAATTAACACCCATATACTTTTCATCCAGAATCAGTTTGTCTACCCATAAATATATTTACCCGCACTTCCTAAGATCAAGGACATTTTTCTACATAACCACAATACCATCACAACATCCAAGACATTTAACACAGATATAATTATCTAATATGTAGTCAGTATTCAAATTTCTCCAAATCTCTTTATCTGGGTCCAGAATCCCATCAAGGTTGGTAGTTCTTTCTAGTTTCATCATGTAGGAGAACCTTGCATTTTCCCCCTTTATAACATTAATATTTTTGAAGAGTCCAGGTTGGCTGTCTTATAGACTATCTCACAATTTGCATTTAATTGTTTCCTTATAATTAAATATAGGCCGTACATTTTGAGCAAGAACACACTGATGATACTGTGTACTCCCTACTGCATCAGGTGAGTCATCACATGTCCACTTGTCCCTCAATTACCACTTTATCTGTAAACCATTCACACTGTATGTAAGCTCTGTTGTCACACCAAGACAAATTCTTTGAAGGCAAGGACTAGACCGAATGAGTCCTTGGTATCTCTGGCAGGGATTACCACAGGGCAAGTAAGAAGCTACTGAAGTACCTCTGAATTGGCCCACATGACCAACCAATGTCCCAACACTTGCCCAAGGAGGCTTTAAAAGTTATAGATCTCTTCACAGAAAATCTCTGGGGTTATACTACACCACAGACTTCAATGTCTCAAAGGCCAGGAGAAGGGGAAGCTCACCAGTTCCTGAGCCTCGAGGGGCTGGAAGGGCAATGCGGATACAGCAGTTGGCTACTTCTGTGAAAATGTCTGGATTGCGGCATGCAGCTGGCCCAAGGACACGAAGGATGTAGTTGATCTCCCGAGAACCAAGGCTGCCAGACACAACACCAGAGGTAGTGCTACCAGCTCCACTTGTAGCTGCTGAGCGAACCACCTAGTAAAGAGAGGAAGAAACACCGCTGATTAAAGACCACTTTCCAAAAATGCATTCAAGGAAGAGTTCCAAGGATTAAAATACTATCCAAACTCTGCCTCAAGACAGTGGATGACAGCTTTAGATTTTTGAGAAAAGATGCACTTGGTCTTTTAAGTCCCATTCCTTCCTGATTATAAAAAAAAGTTACAGCATTCAGCATATCCCTAAAACTATCAATTATGACACCAGATGACATGTGATCTTCATAGAAATTGGGAAATGTATCTAGACCACTGATCATCCAACTAAATTATAGCTCTCACACGTAAGTGCCAGCTCCTAGCCTTCCCAAATACTGTTCCAACTTTAAGCCAGAATGGTTCAAACTCTAAAAATATGAGTACTGATATCTCGGTGTTCAAGAACAAAATGAAACGTTTTCTTTATGCCTCAAAGTCATTCATCAGTCTCAGATAGATAGCCACAGGAAATACTAAACTATTTACAGATTGTCTGCTCTGATACTATAGGGCTTACACATCATTATGCTTTTGGTCTTCTCATAAAAGGACTCATCAATCAACAGAAAATAGAAAGAATAAATAACTCCACTGTATTGTCCATTATTTATTCCTTTGTGAACTATGTTCACAAAGACAAACATCTTTTGGAATCTTAATGCTTTTCTTACCAAATCAGACATGCTCTTTACTTTAACATATTAACCCCTTTATCTTGCCTGTAAAGCTACAACTATAAACTCATTTTTTAAATACAGAGAAGCGTAATTTCACTATAAAGAACGTGCTATAATTTATCCAGTCCTCTGCTGGACATTTCTTGTTATTACAACCAATTCTACAGTGAACATTCTTGTATATGTACCTTGGCATACTTGACTTTAATTATCAAATAATTCTTAGCCATAGAATTTCTAGGTCAAAGGATATCTTAAACTGACAGTACCAAACTGCCCTCCAATGTGGCTGCACCAATTTCCACTCCTACCAAAAGTAAGAGTATGCCTGGTTGTCCACACCCGTACCTGCAATGGATATTATCAAGCATTTACATTTTGCCAACTTGATATGTTAAAACTGCCACTGATCTGCCTTTGGTCCCCACACCCCCAAATACAATTAAGTTTAGAAAGTTCTCTCATCCAACAAGAACCTGTATTTTTTTTCTGAGCCTTTTTAAAGTTGTATAAACTTTAAACATTTTAAGTATTTTGTTTTTAAGTCAGAATTCTATCTGTATATAGTTGTTTCTTCCCTATTGGGGTGTCTCTTGCCCTTGGATTACTGTATATGCAGCTTTTAATAGCACTCCTTTTGATTTTGCTCACGTCAGATGAAATCAATAGTCTGGGTAAAGAACTGTCTGAAGAATGTGAGATGTATACTCATACACACGTGGAAGTATAAAGTGGTATCCCCTTGCTGGCAAGCAAGTTAAAAAACATTTATACATTCTGATCCGATTTCTAGGAATCTCTAAGAAAAACAAATTTTAAATGTGACAAAGCTATGCACAAAAATGCATATTGCAAAATTACTTATAAATGTGGGAAACACATGTCCCACCCAAGAGAGAAAAATGAAGTCCAATAACATTCACATAATGACTGTTGACAAAGAATTAGGAGGAGGAAATAAGACATTTGTCTTCCCTACTCCTCCCTCTGATGTCTTAATGTTGATATTAAAAATATTTTCATTTTTTCTGATTGCTTTGTCATTTCTTTCACTGCTTTATGTGTTTCCTAAAATGAACATATATGCCTCAGTTTTCCGATCGGCACAATGGGTATCTGTAAAGAGCTTATTAAAGTGTCTGGTATATCATAATGTTTGGAAAACAGGCTCATGGGTGAACACATGAGAAATACTCCTATAAGGTAATTAACTGTAAGACATGAACTTGACAGACGGTATCCCAGTTCCTCCTTAACAGTCTTTGGTTCAAGAAACCTATATTGCTAGAGAGGACTTTATAGGTAGGTTTATTACTACAGTAAATTTAAGGATAGAAAATGTGACGTTTTACTTTTAAAAAAATGTCATTCAATGGACAATCTACCGTAACTAAGCGAGTACCCGATCACACAGTTGGGAAAGTTTGCCAGACAAAGCACATAGTCTATATATTTAACTATATATATACCTTATGAAGAACCAAAAGTTCATCTGTTCTGAGACCAAGGAGAACCAAGGTATGATATAAAGCTAAACCAGCTTCTGACACCACAAAGACTCACCTTTTCCATGGTATGACGGAGGGTGCAGGGGTCCTCAATGATGTGTCTTAAAAGAAGGGTGACCAGGGGAGTAAACCCATTGAAGCCTGAGCTCTGGGTCAAATTCAAGATCATGCGGGTACTCTTCAGCTCTGCAAACATCATGGCGTATTTGTGGTCTCGGGTGAGCCTCAGGCAGAGGCGAAGGGTGGCATGCAAAGTGTCTGGGTCCACAGGGACTCCTAGCATGCTCACGCAGGCCCGGATTAAAACAGTCACCATATCCTCTGTCAGGCCCTGGATCAGGATCTCCCCAATTTTTGTTTCTTCCAGGCTCGTCTCCTTTTCAGTATTTGTACTCTCTAGGGCCAAAGGAGTATCTACAAATAAGAAAATAAGAGTTCAGACAGTAAGTTCATATTTCCTCCCACATCGCTCCCTCATAGCCAGGGGATAGCACCTGGGTCCTATTAAGAGAAACATACAAAAGACCAATTCCAAGACCAGATGAAAGGGCATATAAAAAGGACTGCATATCTTTAAGGCACCAAGCAATCTGATGGATAAGAAAATCACTCATGATGAAGTTGGCCAAAATTTAAGCCATAAAGGCACACCAAGCTTTATGTAACACACGTTGAAAGATTCAAAACTAGAAGTCCATACCACTGGGTTTATTTTCTTTACGTTTGATATCCATTTCTTTGCTTTCTTCCAGTGTCTTCTCTAGTTCCTGTCCATTGCTATTTTTCGAGTTTTTATTCAGCCGTGGTACCCTCAGGAGAGTCAACATCACAGGGCGCCGGTTCCCTGTTTCTTCATTAACCTAGAAATTCAAAAGACAAAAAAAAAAAAAAATCTCTACCAAAAAAACCCAAACTATAAGAGGGGTTGGAACTCCCAGGCAAATGCTTATAGGAAGGAACCCTGGCAATTTATCCCATCCCTATCATTTATAGAGAGAAAGCCTGAAGGTCCCCAGAAGGAAAGCAGCATACATAAGGCCCTTTCTAATAGAGCAGACACCATCTCTAACACTTAATATCATTTCTCGGTAGGACAGTATCAAATTGCCACAGACACACTCATGGTCTCACTAATGACTTTAGGAAGATTCCGTTCTCTGTAAATTATACCCAATTTAGTAGTGGTAATAGTGCTTCTTAGAGCACGTGAAGACTGCTGGTTCAGGAAGAAGCAAACCAAAAGGCGCACCGAGTACCTTCCCCTCTTTCAATAAAGTTTATGGCACTGAGCGAACGTGTACCTGCACCATTGTAGTGAACTGGACAGTGTATCTTCTTCGGCCTGCAGTGAAACGCACACTTGTCTCTCCCGATTTCCATGCAGAATCAATAGTGCTGTTGTTGCTTGCACTGTAACTACACCAACGCCCAGAGCGGTCATCAAACCAGCGCCAGTTGTTGTTGTTGGACTGTAGATACTAAATAGAAGAACACAAGATTTCTTTGTATTTCCTACAAGGTTGGTGGTTAGAAGATATTAGTAACTTCATCTGTTCACTGCTAAAGCTAACCCAGGAAAAAGAAACAACACTGAACATTTAATGAAATTTTGAGAGTCAAGAGAGAAATTTTTGTATGCATTAACCATCAAGTTCCTGAGCCCCTCCACAGGCACAAAACCCTCTACACCCTTGTCCTGCAATCCTCAGCTTTCCTTTTGTTTCCAACTGTTTTCTACAAATGGGAAATATTTTGGATGTGCAAGAACAAAATTTCTGTTTCTGAGAAGGCACTGAGATAATGTGGCATATATAATTTTTGTATAAGAGCCACTTGGCTTTGGCGCCTTGGTGGCTCAGTTGGTTAAGTGTCTGACTCTTGGTCTCCTTAATTAAGAGTCTCTGCCCCCCTCTTCTTCCTCTCTAAAATAAAATCTTTTAAAAAAGGAGCATTTGGCTTTTGGAGGAATTGCTGCACACACAGTCCTTCGCATAAAAGCCACTCCCTCCTCTGGAGATAGCACACTCATTTAACATTTACTTCCAGGTAAGTTCTTGGGCCCTTTGGCAAGCAGCTCCATAAAAAAAATATAATTCTAACTCACCATCCAGAAGAGAAATCTAGAGCTGCTAAGATTCCTCAGGAGATTTATGTCTTAATCAGGGAGCTTTCCTCTAATTCTTTACCTCTCCCCCATATTTTCTTCTGGTCTATTCTTGCCTCGAGAAGCTAAGCAGTTTTATCAACCATGTATTACATACCTTAGTCATTTGGGCTCTTCTTTTAGAGGAGATGGCTGTCTTTTCATAGAAATCTATCAGGAGCAACACTGGGGTGATCCACCTAAAAAAGAAATGATTTACTCTGGGAAAGCCAGAAACTTGCACCATATGGGAAAACTTATCTTGATTTCATTAGGCACCTCAACAATTTTCAAACCACAAAAGGTACCCAAGATTTGCCCCAGACATGCTCCAGAAAAGTGCCTGATTCAGGCCCTACACTTTAGGGCCCAAGTCTAAGGGGAACAGGAGTGAAACCAGGTGAGATAAGAGTCACTCACTTTGGGGTCTGGACCTCCTTTTGCTCCTTGGCGGCCTGTAGGCAGGGCTGAACTACTTCCAAGAGTTTGATTAGGACATTAAGGATGCCACTTGATTCAACCACCCAGGCACAGGGTAGCTTCAACTCCTAATTGATCAAAGAAAAAACATAAATACCAACTTCTACTCAGTATTAAGGATTAGCACAGTATAGGAGGACACAGAGATGAACACTAAGAGAACTGGTTGAATTTAAATTCCACCTCTGCCACCTACCAGCTGTGTGATCTGAGATGAGTTACTTAAATTCTCTAGGTCTTGGGTGTCTAGACCCTCAGGGGTCACAGGAAATAACAAATTTCTACCTCCAATGTTAATTGTGGTGATTAAATGAAGTGTGAGTGTATGTTCGCTCACTCTCTCTAATGCCCAACACAGTGCCTGGCACATTAGTATATACTTAATACGGAAGCTGTTATTAGTATCATTAATATCATCAAGGACCGCCATCTAGGCTACACAGTCTCAATTATGTTGAAGGTGAAAAGCTTCTGATTTAAAGAGAACCTTTACGTTCTTTCTAGGAAGATGGAACAATCAATCACAGCAATGATTAGTAGTTTCCCTATAGGGCCTACACTAAAGTAGCTCTTTTATAGGGGCTGCACTAGAAGTAATTTAAATGTCCAACAGGCAATTACTTAAATAAACGAGGGGACATCCAAAAGAAGGAATGTATATATGACTTGGGAAAATATTTGTAATATAATACTAAGAATATAGGATACAAGTTTCTAAACAGTCTGATCCTAATTGTTTAAATGCATAAGAAAAGGACTAGAAGAAAATTTAAGACCGGTCCTTTGAGTTTTAAAAAGGAGGGGATTCATGAGTGATTTCTCTTCATATTATAATGTTATTGAGAACCCCCAGGATTCAGTACTTTGCAATCTTTCCTAGAAGCATCCATTCACAAGTGCTATTGTAAGAATCACTTCCATCAAAAAGGAAAATAAGACTGTAGACACACAATTTGACATATATTGGACTTAATCTCCCCAGCTGTTTTAAAGGATTTACCACATTAAGTTGAGGTTTTACTAATAAACATGAGCTACAAATGAAGAGTCATTTGTTCAAGGTCGGTTGCCTCTTAATTCCTGTATTGGCTAGAATAAGAAAATGTCCTGGCCAAACCACTCTCTTGCCTAAAATAATCTGCTGACTAAACAGGTATGAAGGAAGAATCAGATTATATCTGATGCCTATTATCCATTTCCACATCTGACGCCACTCTGGCTGCCAGTTAGGTTTCTTCAGAGAGGCCCAAATTATTCCACAACTATACTATGATGGTCAATTCTAAAACCCCCCCCAAATCCTCTATGACACAATTCAATTAACACTTGTCCCGAGAAGCCTTTTTTCCTCATTATCTACAAGTGATGTATTAGCCCTCCTCCTGAATTCAGAGAAAATTCTTTATGTTATTTATATGGCATGAAACATTGCATTTTGTACTTAATTACATGTCTTACAGCCTATCAGAAACTGTGGGCTCATGAATGCAGAGATCATGCCTTACATTTCTACTTTCTTTAAGGTCTCCAATGGCAGGTGTTTGATAATTCTTTAATGATGAATCACAGGAACCAAAAAATCTAAATCTTACCTCAAAAAGCAGTGTTAAAAGCAAGATTCTAGTAGCCAAATTGGAGGCTTGGGGCAGGGTGGCCATCTGACTGATCCACTCTGACACAGTTTTTGTGTCACTCGTTGTCAGGGGAAGAGCCGCTTTTATCAATACATCAGCAGCTTCCCATACCTACAAAAGCAGAGAAGTGGCCAAGTCAGGTAACTATAGAGTATGATAAGGTTTGTCAAAACAGTCTCAACCTTATAAAATACTCCCTCTATCCCCAACATGTTTGGTGAAGGAGGGTGACTAAATAGTAAAACATTTACCATAGGGATTTAATGTCTGTATCAAAAGTTGTATGGCATGAAAGGAGCACCTCTAAAAGATGATTTTCTTAGGCTAGATTACAAGATGCTAAGAAGCTAGTAAGTTAAAAGAAATGAATATTTAAAAAATTTCCAGGGAAAAAAATTCTAGTATAGAGTCAACCCCACAGAGCTTCTACCAACTTACACTTCCATTGATAATCTTTTACTACATCTGCCCCAGAATTATCATTAAGAACAAAAATAAACCAGAATGTCAGAAATGTTGGTCTTGCTTTAGCTTGCATGTTAAATTTCTTATAAATTTGAAGTAATTGCTCTTTTCTAAGTTTTAGTTTTCTTAAAAATCATTTCTGTAAGCTCTTTATATAAAGATAACTAAACCTGGGTCTTATCTTGTGTAGAAAAAAAGGATTATCCAGTTTGCTTTTTACTTTTGTGGTATTTCCATACACTAAAAGTTATGCTTCCATATATCACTTTTTGATTTCTTCCTCTGCTTCTTGACTTTAAAAAATATGTAAAACAAGATTCCAATGATTTAAGAACATGAATAGTAGGGGCCCCTGGGTGACTCAGTTGGTTAAGCATCTAACTTTTGACTTTGGCTCAGATCATTATCTCTGAGCCCTGAGTCGGGCTCCATGCTCAGCATGGCGTCTGCTTGAGATTCTCTCCCTCTCCCTCTGCCCCTCCTCCTGCTTGTGTGTGCTCTCTCTAAATAAGCAAAAATCTTAAAAAAAAACCCACCATGAATAGTGAAAAAAAAGTAATGTACACAATTAGTATACATTAATTTCATAATAAGGAAAACACTCAGTCCTTCGCCACTCCCTCCTCTGGAGAGTGTTTAAAAAAAGACAAATACCAGGTCACAGCTATTCATTATGATGAGAACTTTTTGTCAAAGTGGTTGTTACATAGAAGAGGGAAAATAAAACATTTATTCACTGTTAGTCCATGGCACCTAACCTGGCTCAAGAGTGAGACACATTTGGGACATTTCAGATGATTTCAGAAGAGATGCCTAGAAAATGAGAGCTTCGTTTTTTCCTTTCAGAGACATTTTTTTGTGAAGTATTCACTTTTTGCAGGGAACACTCAAGAAGAGCGAGATCACCAGATCTAAAGAATTTAAAGACATTATATCCATACAGGATAAAATGCAAAACAAAACAAACACAAAAAAAAAGGTTTCATTTTTTTTTTAAATCAGAGTTTGATGATGGCAGAAAAACCACTTTACACACTTTTTTTTTACCTTTAAAAAAATTATGTTCAGTTAGCCAACATATAGTACATCATCAGTTTTTGATGTAGTGTTCAATAATTCATTAGTTGCATATAACACTCTCCTCTTCTGGCTCCTGGAGAACTTACCTGATTGACTACTTGCTTCAGAATCATGTCTCGATAGTCAGCTCCATTACGTTTGATTGCAGTCATTATCAGATCACACACCCGGTACACTGTGTCTGGCAGCTCATCAAGAAGGTGAAAGCAGCCTGGCAACATGGTATCTGTGAAAGTGTGGAGCTCATCTTGTTCCAATGGATCAGCATCCTGGAACTTCTCTAGACATTTAGCTTCTTCCTCTTCCTGCTTTTCCCGAGCTTTCCGTTCCTCCTCTTCCTTCCGACAAGCAACTTCCTGGAGGCAGTGAAGGAAGAATGACAGCATATGGGAGAGCTGAAGAAAAATAGGGAACGCTCTAAGAATTAACTGGCCCTACCATACTGAATACCCACTACCTTTTCCTCAAGCAGGTGATACGTTCTTCAGAGTGTGGTTATCATTCATGAGGGCAGCCTCAAAGGCTAAGGCAAGACAGGAAAAGCAGAGGAGGAGGGCGCTTCCAACCCCAAAAGTATTGCCAATTTATTCACAGCACCCTGTATCACAGCCTCCTACAAAATCATTTGGAGACACTATCCTGCATTCTCTGCCAATATAGTAAACTGAAGTAATTGTTACCTAAGAACAGACAGCCAAAACTGGCATAATGAACACTACCAAGTACATTTTGGGTCTCTTATTTGATAGTAAAGGTTAACATTTCATGGGCCTCACTTAAAGCTTCAGGTCAACACACTGTATCAGTGATGGCGATACATCATTATCAGTGATGGCAAGGTTGGGATGAATGAATACTCTACTCCCGTGTCATTCCTTAGATACTAATTCCTCCAATTATTTTGTAGTAGCAGAATGTTCATAAAAATACTAAGATTAATGTGTCGGACCCTTTTGGATGCCCTGTTTCCTAGTTACCTCAGGTGACTCTGCTCTTTGATCCATTGGGATATCCTGTCCCAGAGACATGGCAATTGCTCTCATCATCTGGTCCTCTTCGGACATACTCAGATCCTACAGAGAAACAACCGAAAATCCAGCAACAAAGCACATACCAACTGACAAGGAATCAGACATCCCGTGCTCAAGCTTTAGAGGAAAAGATGCTCTGAATGATGCTAAGAGTTGAACCCAACTAGGCTTATTTGGTCACTACAATAACAGAGAGGGAAAATCACAATGAAATTAAGCATAGGAAGGGGGCTTTAAAGTGACCACTTATTCTGCAGCTCAGAAAAGGTAGTTATTTCTTCTATTGCTTTTTGACTGTGGATAACTTATGAGTTCTTCTGAAAAAAAAATCCACTAATTTGCTTGGCTAGGAGATAGGAAGCCTCTGCTTATTATATTCTAGAACTGAGAGTTACCACAAAATGAAGATATTGGCATGCAGAAGTCTGAAAATGAAAAGCAGTTCATAGAAGGGAAGACCAATGATGGAAGTATAATGGAAGAAAAAACACAGCAGCAGCCAAACCAATGCCTACAAAACTAGAGCCCCCGAGACAACTTACCCGAACTACTCCTCCCATGATTGGGGGAGGGTGGGTTAGAAGGTACTCTGTGGCCTGCTCCATGGTGCTGGTGTTCAACAGGGCCTCCATGGCATGTTCCCTTGTGAAGCCCATGTCCATGAGCTACGAAAAGAATGCAGGATATCAGAACCGTAGTAAAAGAGAAATACAAATGCATTTTAAAAAGGTAGAAACCCATTCAAGATGGAAATAAGTTTTTCTAGCTTCGTATGAACTGAGAACATTAATAAGCTCAGACAGTTAGGTAAATGAACAATCCTTTCCATTTGGTGCTTCCATAGTATTCAAACATTAGAGCTACACATTGGAGCAGGAAGCCAAGGTGATTCTCAATTCTGTCCTCTAAGAAAATGGGGGTAGAGGGTTATTATCATTAATAGGATCACTCTAATTCAAAGACTGAGATTTACACATGGAAGCAAAAATTGGACCCCACATTTCTGGAAAACAAACTGGCAACAGAAAAAGAGCCTGAGAAACTGATCTTGGAATTTTATTACTAGGAAATAATCATGAGATGTACAGAAAGATTTGTACGAAAGGAAACTATACACCACAGCTTTACAACATCAAATAATAAAATTAACATCCATTAATAAAAGAATGACAAGAAGTCAAAAAAATATTTTCTTAATGATAGCACAATTCTACATACTGTATGTTAATTATGTAAAAATTAGGCATAAAACTGATGAAAAACTATCTTGTGTGCTGACATTATAAGTGACTTAAAAATATTTTGTCGTATTTCCAAATTTTCTTAAAGTGAGCATTTATCGGTTGTAATAAAAATGTGGCATGTATATGTAGAAGACATATTTGAAGAGGACTCTAGACCTAAAGAGAACACACATACGCACACATAAATTCCCAGAGGAATACACTAAATGCTCTGTGAGGTTAAAAGGTCAGGATCATAAGTGCCTCCCCCCTCTGCTGCTAGCCTCCGATTTTTATAATGTGGTTTATTTACTTAAAAACAATAAACAAATTTTGTAGGTAAAGTTTCAGAGAGCTCTTGCTGGTGAATAAATTCGGGTCGTGATACCCTTAACCCTTCCCTCTATAGATAAATCAGAAAGTAGCTGAGGACAGCTCGCATCCAAAGAACAAGGCAGCCACAGCCTACTGAGAATATTGTAAAAAAAAGTTTCAATACTAAACAACATGCTTGGGAGGACACAAATCTTATACTGGTTATGAGCACTGAAACTATACCTCAGCTTTCTCAGGAGAAAAAAGGAATGCTAAGAGGAAACTGGAGGGGATTATGCTAAGTGAAGTAAGTCAAGCAGAGAAAGACAATTATCATACGGTTTCACTCATATGTGGAAATAAGCAATAGAATGGAGGACCATAGGGGAAGGGAGGGAAATCTGAAGGGGGAGAAATCAGAGAGGGAGATGGACCATGAGAGACTATGGACCCCAGGGGGAAACAAACTGAGGGTTTCAGAGGGGTGGGGGTGGGGGGATGGGGTAACAGGGTAATGGGTACTAAGGAGGGCACATGTCGTGATGAGCCGTGGGTGTTATATGCACCTACTGAATCACTGAACACTACCATCAAAAACTAATGATGTACTATATAGTGGCTAACTGAACATAATAAAAAAAAAAATAAGAGGGAACAAATTTAAACCTAGCTCCTGGCTAAGAGGACCAAGCACTTTGTGGCATGTAAACATAGAAAACTCACAACCCACTTAGTGGCATGTAAACTTAGAATATACTTGTGGGTTTGTGAGCTTTCTATTGGTGGCAAAGTCTGGGCCCTGGAGTGGGAAGCCAGGACCCTACCTGCTGCAGTTGCTGCTGGTTGACTTGAGGTTCCCGGCGAGAGCCGCCTTCCTCTTGCCCTGTGTCCTCTTCTCCTCGAGATCCCTCCTTCTCTTTGCTCAGTCTCTCTCGAATCACAGGTTCTCCTCGGAGAATGTGGCATAGGATGGCTAG
This sequence comes from Ailuropoda melanoleuca, assembly GCF_002007445.2. NCBI lineage: Eukaryota > Metazoa > Chordata > Mammalia > Carnivora > Ursidae > Ailuropoda > Ailuropoda melanoleuca. The sequence goes on from NC_048238.1 coordinate 44,258,907, forward strand.
CATTGACTCAGCCATTCGCCCGCCATATACCTTCAGGGGTTTCCGGTTCCACAGGTTCTTGATGCAAGTAAAGGCTGCCTAGAAGTCATTTGAAAAGCTGTGTGAAGATCGTTTTGTCTCAATTCAAAGCCACTGGAGAATAAGTCAAAGACCTATGGGATAATCTTTCCACAAAAGGGCCAACAATAAAACTCTAGTTCAGTACTGAGGAGACCTAAAGAAGCACAGAGAAGGGGCATTTAACCCAATCTGAAGTACCCATCTCAAGTTTACAGTCCAAATATTTACATTACAAGGAATTCTCCAGTAGTCTCTATCCCCTTCTGTGAGGCAGCCCTATCTGGGAGCAGGATCCAATGGTTCTCCAACAATCAAGTTATTTCATTAAGGAGGACAAAAAGAGGGAGAGCTACCTAGTCAGCATGAGAAATCCCTCTTGGTTTCAGAATGCTCAATACTCACTTTCTGAGTTACCACAAGGAAGCGGAGGGCACTGAATTGTGGAAAGTTCTGGACACCTCCAGGCAATTTGGCAGGCAGCGAATGTGGAGATTCAAGCACTGTGGTGGGATTCACCATCTTCTCCACTAGCATTAGCCAAGCATCTAGGAATTCTCCTGTGCCATCAGGTAAATCTGAATGTTCTAATCCCTCAGCAACAGGAACTTTGCCTCCCATGGACAGAGCCCAATTGAAAGTTCTAAAATTCAAATAAGAGAAAGTATGGAGATAAAATATTAGTATTTTAGATCGGGGTGGGGGGAGGGCGGCATTGAGAAGGGTCCCAGTATCTATATTGCCACTATATGTCCCTCCTCTTGGAGCTACGGCTGCTAATCTGTCCAACATCTGTACATTTATTAGCTTTATCTTTTTTTGAGGGGAGGGTTTATTCCAGATTTATTGGGGTATTACTGACATATAGCAGATTTAAGTTTAAGGTATACAATGTGATGATTTGATACACATACAGAAAGCAAAATAATTACCACTTTTAGCTTTATTTTTTAAAGCCAAAATGAACAAACAAACAATCAAACAAACAAACCCAAAGTGGTTTCCAGAGGGGAGCAGAGGGGAGTAGGGGGATGGCTGAATTAGGTAAAGGGGATTAAGAGGTACAAACTTAGTTATAAAATAAACAAGTCACAGAAATGGAAAGTATAGCATAGGGAATAGAGATAATTTGTATGGTAACAGATGGTAACTAGACGTATTGTGATGAGCATTGCATAATGTACAAAAATTGTCAAATCACAATGTTGTACACCTGAAACAAGTATAACACTTATGTCAACTATACTTCAATAAAAAAAAGTGAAACTCTGCTTAGAATCTTCAGACCAAGAGAAGCAGAAAAATTATCAGAGAAACAACAGAAAAGGATAAGTCTACTGGAAAAATATATACACCTGGCACTAAAAACCAGATGAGGAAACGCAGAGACCCTTACACAAACACCTCTAGGACAGGCTGAATCCCACCCTCCAAGGAAGACTGAGACAAATATGGCTAGTTTCCAGAATGTGAAAGGGTACAACTAACAGCTGTCTCTATGTATCCCGCTGTCACAGGATAGGTGACTTAGAAAGTTGCGTGCTAAGGCACACAGAAAGACCAATCTCCAAGAAATGCTTCTCTGTGAAGCAACTTGATTCTTACTCAAAAAGAGCATTGTGGCCTCCAGAGCAGAGAAATTTCTGCAGCATAAGGTGGTAGGGATACTTCCTCTCATCAAACAGCATTGGTGATGTAAAACCAACAGAACAGATGAAGAATGTCAGCCTGAAAGAGGGGAAAAAGCAAAATTTTAGCCTTCTCTGAGGCAGTCACAGAAGCGGTGGGAAATTCATGTAGATGCCTAGAGTAAAATTTAACATTGTACTGAAGTGACTGAGAGACTGACTGGAATTCAGATGGGTGGCTGGCTAGTCTGATTAAAACCTCTAAGGCATTGGGGCGCCTGGGAGGCACAGCGGTTAAGGTCTGCCTTCGGCTCAGGGCGTGATCCCGGCATTATGGGATCGAGCCCCACATCAGGCTCTTCCGCTATGAGCCTGCTTCTTCCTCTCCCACTCCCCCTGCTTGTGTTCCCTCTCTCGCTGTCTCTATCTCTGTCGAATAAAAAAAAAAAATCTTTAACAACAACAACAAAAAACCTCTAAGGCAAAAAAGGTGACAGTTCTCACCTACTAAAAAATACAAGGTTACTGAAATACAGTTTGATCATAAATGCTTTAAAAAATCTCTATATTCTAGACTAAGAAGAACCAAGACAAGTACATTAAACTGCATGTAGGCTAGACATCTAGAGTTAACAGGGAAACTTTCAAGTCCTCTAGTTCAGTGGCTCACTCTCCACTTAAGTAGAAAAGGAACCAATTAAATTCTGTATCTCCAGTAGAACTCACCTGAAGCGGGGAGTAGGTGTGTATGGTGGAGGTTGCCAAGATAAGCCCTTTGTGAGGAGCTTAGTGAGGGCTGAGGCTGTGGATCGAGCAGCAGGTGTCGGTGCTGTGGTGGTGCTGGCAGCATGATGGCTCCTTCTCTGGCGGACAGGAGACCCCACACAAAGTTTAACAAGGAGTCCAAATAGTTCAGCGAGCGCTCGGCCTAATCTGGAGGATGCTAGAAAGCAAAAGTCAGAATAAAGCATGAGAGTATACTCAGAATGGTTTCATTATAACTAACATTACTGTCAATGCTCCACAGAGAATAAATGCCTCTTCTGAAGGCAGGAGACAGAGAAGTAAGTATATTGGCACTCGATATATAAGAAATGTGAAAGACAAGATAAACACACTGTTAAAGGAGGTATAGAGCTGAAACCAACTTTGTAGAAAAAGCCACAGATCAATATGAACCAGTTAGGTAAATGATATTCTACTGGGTTATAGAATCACTTAAAATGCCTATAGAACTTTAAAAATAGCAAAACTGTTAACCACTTAAGACCAGGAAAGAACATATACATTGTCTGATCACAACATTAAATATATGATCCCCAAAGGAAAAAAAAATCACTAGGAAAATTATAAAAATTTTATAAGTGGGTTTCTTAACATTAATTAATTTACAGAGAGACTGTGCGTGTGCACACATGAGCAGGGGAGTGGTAGAGAGAGAGAGAGAGAGAGAGAGAGAGAGAGAGAGAGAGAGAGAGAATCCCAAACAGGCTCTATGCCCAGCACAGAGCCCAAATGTGGGGCTTGATCTTACAACCTGAGCTGACAACAAGAGTCGGACCATCAACGAACTGAGCCACCCAGGTGCCCCACCAAAGGCCATTTTCCGCTTGCTTTGGGGCAGAGCTCTAGATTCCCAGGAGTTATGTCTTCACTTTCCTCTACATTAAGGTGTCGGAAAGTGGCAAATATTAACGAACATACAAAACAGGTTCCCAAACACCGATATTACATTAAGAGGCAAAAGAAGACAAAGACAGATGAGTGCACGTCTTTAATGCAGTCTTATATCATGTTAATGTAGTCTCCAGAGAGCTGCCAAAATGACATTATTAGAACATGAATCAACCATGTCATTTGCCAGCTATGTTTAAGGGACAGAGAAAATAAGCGGAGACTGGGTGGAGCAGCCAAACAGGTAAGAGGAAAGCAGGAGAGTTTAATACCACAGAAGCCAAGAAAAGAGTATTCTGAGGTGATGGGCCAACTATCATGCTGCAGACGAGTAGGGGACTGAAAAGTATCCCAATGGACTTAGCAACAGGTCACTGGTGAGTCATTTCAGTGGAATGGTAAGAGCACGAGCCATTTGCAGTAGTTGAAGAATGAGGAGCAAGGAAGGAATTAAAGACATGGCCTTTAGGAAGCAAGTCTCTTATCCCTGTATCCCTAGCAGTTAGTACAGAGCCTGTCACATAGTAGATACAACCTAAAAATGAGCCACCACGGTTTACAAGTTCCTTAAAGGAAACAACAGAACCATATCAACTGAATTTGTCTGAGAACTGGTTAAGGCTCTGAAAGCCAGAAAAGAGAGTAGAATGAAGAAAATCACTCACCTGACAATAAAGGCTTGATTTGCTTGATTCTGGCAGCCATAGCAGGTGTGATTTTAGATTTGCCTTTAGAGTCTGAAGCAGTAGGTTCATCTGTCTCCATGGGAGCCAATGTGTCACCATCAAGCCCAATGCCTTCTAATAAGCCCTGGGTAGAAGCATCCATACTTGCAGATGTTCCATCCTGTTCCCCATCTGTAGACGTAAGAGGGGAGCAATAAGACCATATTGAGTCATCACTTACCTGGTTCCCTGTCCTGAAGAGTCACAAGAAAGAGCTACCTATGGTGCTTGTTACCCTTTAAATGTCCGTAACTTCCTAAATCTAAAAAGGAAAAACAAAAACAAAACATAACTGTACTGATACACTCCTCTCCTTGGAGCCCTTCTACATAACTAATACCGACATCTTCCAGCAAGAGCATATGAACTGTCTTAACCCAGGGCTACCTTGCAAAACTGTAGGCACTGTATGACACAGGGAGCACCATTCACATGGACCACAATGTGTGTGGTGTACCCTGCCCCCCAGCCAATGCTGTCAAGGTGAATGCCCTGGTTAATATTTTATGGCTTGTCAATAAACTCAAATTAAACATCACAGATTATCACTGGAGAAATATATTTTATGGCATTTAAGATTTTTGTATATGAATGTGAGATGTATCTTTTTTTGGTGGCGATATGCATGCTCTTATATCTAATAATCAGATTTAGACAAACTTTTAATAAAACACATCACCCAGTTTTCTTTGTAATATTCTAAAAAAAAAACTATGTGGAAATGGAGTCATCTGTGTTAAATGTGTGAAAGAAATTGCTGGAAAAATATCCAGATTGTTAAGTGAAGCAATTCTTTGACACCAAATCTAATTTTGTTCATACTTCTTAGTAAATTATTTATTCTTTCCTTGACTCAAATTTGGTGTATTTTGACTAAATTTGAGGTTCTAATTTTTGGTTTGGTCCATCTTCTCCAAATTTAAATGGGCCAAAGGTTTGTGCTTATTTTATTAATTCTCTCCCCTCTCCCATAATAACTAGCTGTCATATAAATCCTTTATCTGTTCCTTAAGCATTTCATCTGTTTTTGTAACCTAAGTACAATTTTTAAGCATATCCTATCAGTTTTTATACATAGAATTGTCTTGTTTTCTTAATAGTTTATTAAATTTGTTTCTCCCCTGATACAGAACATAAGGGAAAAACTTTCTAGAAAAGTTATTAATTTTAGGTTTGTTGCATTAGAGTCTGAAAACTGTGTATAGTTTCTCCTTACTGCAATTTGCAACTTTATTGTGATATAACATAAAAGCTATTTTCTAAAATACCACTGTACAGAGGGGTGCCTTGCTGGCTCAGCTAGAAGAGCATGTGACTCGGTCTTGGGGTCGTTGAGTTTGAGCCCCACGCTGGGTATAGAAGTTACTTAAAAAAAACCCCACTGTACAAAGAGGAGCTTGGGAAGATGGCAGAGTAGGAGGACCCTGAGCTCACCCAGTCCTACATTTACAACTAGGTATCATCGGCACATCCAAGTCAATAAACTGAAGAACAATCGGAAGGTTGGCAGAACAAACTCCACAACTAAATATAGAGAAGCAGCTGCATCTGAAAGTTTAGGAAGGTCAGAAAGACAGAGGGAGGCTGCCCACTGAAAGGAGGGAGCTGGGCACACCAAGGGCAGAGAAACGGGCAGCTGCACCAGGAAGCTCACATGGGGAGAACAATCCCCATAACGTTTGGCTTTAAAAACCAGAGCGGCTGAATTCCAGTTTGTAAAACCACTGGGACTTGGGAGTCTGGAGCTTTAAAAGTCAGACGACTCAGCACTGGGCCTACTATCACTGGGTCACCACACTTAAAGAGACAGCAATCTGTATGAAGAAGCAACATAAAAGCGGCAGTTTACACAATGCTGAGGGCAACCGGGAGACAGATCTGTTCATAATGACTTAGGAGCATGTTGGGAGATTTCTTTGAAAAGGAGAGCGGATGGGAGCCATTCCACCCCTGCCTCCGGAACTAAAACAGAGCAACCTGCAGGAGGTGAGGCTGTACAGACAACTGCTACCTAACTTGCTAGCAGTGTACCGCAGCATGAGGTCTCTTGATGACTCACCTACTCAGGGCAAATTCTGTTAAATCCGCACATACCCCACACCCCGCTGCCCGGTGCACAGGTGTGAGGCATGCCCTTAGCTGCTTCAGTGCTTCAAGGAACCTGGCATAAGACTAGTGGTCCTGCGCACATTTTCCTAACACTGCCTTCCAACTTTCAAGTTCACCAGTGGACACACACCCTCAGAGCTAGCCTGCCTGGGTCCCACTAACACCACAGAGAGCAAGTACAGCCCAAAAAAGGCAAAGTGAGTCACTGCAAACGGCTGCATAGACAGGAAAAGGAACTTAGACAAAACAGCAAGACATAAGCATCACATACAGGATATTCTCCTGAAGCACCATGGTCTGGTGAACAGGACACACTGCACTCCAGGGCACTCTAGGACCACTTCTTCATAAAGTCACTACTTTCAGGAGCAGAAGACAATTTTCTTAACACAGAGAAACAGACACAGAGAGGCAGACAAAATAGAGACAGAGAAATTTATCCAAAATGAAAGAACAGCATAAGGCAAAGGCCAAAAATCCAAGTGAAATGGATGTAAATAACATGCCTGATAGAGAAATTAAGGCAATGATCATAAGGATACTCACTGGACTTCAGAAAAGAGTGGAAGGCATGAGACCCTTAACACAGAGATAAGGAATAACATAGGAGAGATAAAAGGTTCAATAAACGAAATGAGAAACACACTTGATGGAACGAACAACAGTATGGAAAAAGCAGAGGAACAAACTAGGGACCTAGAAGACAAGAGCAATGGAAAGTAATCAAGCTGAACAAAAGAGAGAAAAGAGTTAGCAATATGAGAACAGATTTAGGGAACTCAGAGAGTCGATCAAACATAATAACATCTGTACTACAGGAGGCCCAGAAGAAGAGAGAGAAGGGGGCAGAAAATTTATTTGAAGTAGTAATAGCTGGAAATTTCCCTAATTTGGGGAAAGAAACAGACATTCAGATCCAGGAGGCACAGCGAACCCCCCCCCCAATAAAAAACCAATAAAAGCAGACTGATACCAAGACATACTGTAATTAAAATTGCAAAATATAGTGAAGAAGAAAAAATTTTAAAAGCAGCAAAAGAAGTCATTAACTTACAAGGGAAAACCCAGAAGGCAAGCAGGAGATTTTTCAGCAGAAACTTGGCAAGCCAGAAGGGAGTAGCATGATATATTCAAAGTGCTGAATGGGAAAAATCTGCAGCAGGAATACTCTATCCAGCAAGGCTATCATTCAGTTTGAAGGAGAGATAAATAGTTTCCCAGACAAACAAAAACTAAAAGAGTTCATGATCAGTAAACCAGCCCTGTAAGAAATATTAAATAGGACTCTATGAGTGGAAAGGAAAGGCCAAAAGTAACAGTGTCGACGAACTTGCAAAAAAAAAAAAAAAAGTATATAAAATACAGTAACATATACCTAAAATGCAGGGAGGAGAGAAGTAGGGGTTCAAACTTAACCATCAACTTAATATAAACTGCCATACGTAAAGATGCTATATACAAATATAATGGTAATCATGTATCAAAAAACACCCGTAAGTATGCAAAGAATAAAGAGAAAGAAATCCAAATACGTCACCAAGAAAATTAGCAAACCGTGAAAGAGAAAGAGACAAGAAAGGATCAGAGAAAATCTCCGGAAACAACCACAAGTAATAAAATGGCAATACCTACGTACCTACCTACCTACCTATCCATCTATCAATCAATCATTACTGTGAATCAATCAATCAATCAATCATTACTCTGAATGTAAATGGACTAAATGCTCCAGTCAAAAGACAGGGTGACAGAATGGATAAAAAAGGAAGACCCATCTGTATGCTGCCCACAAGAGACTCATTTTAGACCTGAAGACACCTGCAAATGGAACATGAGGGGATGGAGAAATATTTATCATGCAAATGGTTGTCAAAAGAAAGCTGGAGTAGCAATTCTTATATTGGACAAAATAGACTTAAAGACTATAACAAGAGACAAAGAAAGACACTATATAGTAATAAAGGGGACAATCCAACAAGAAACTCTAACAATTGTAAATATTTATGTACCCACGTAAGAGCATCCAAATACAAAGATAATAACAAACATAAAGGAACTGATCAATAGCAATACAATAACAGTAGGGGACTTTAAGAACCCACTTTCATCAACAGACAGATCATCTAAACAAAAAATCAACAAGGAAACAATGGCTTTGAATTAAACACTGAACCAGATGGATTTAACAGATATATTTTGAACATTCCATCCTAAAACAAAACAGAATACACATTCTTTTCAATTACACATGGAACAGTCTACAGAAAAGATCGCACATTAGTCTGGAAAACTAGCCTGAATAAATGCAAGAAGACTGAAGTCATACCATGCCTATCTTTTCTGACCACAATGCTGTGACACTAGAAGCCAACCACAAGATAAAATCTGGAAAGATCACAAATACATGGAGGTTAAAGAACATGCTACTCAACAATGAATGAGTCAACCAGGAAATCAAAGAAGAAATAAAAAAGTACATGGGAACAAATGACAACACAATCATCCAAAATCTTTGGGATGCACCTAACCTTACATCAAAAGGAGCTAGAAAAAGAACAAACAAGACCTAAAACCAGCAGAAGGAAGAAATTAGAAAGATTAGAGTAGAAATAAATGATACAGAACTAAAGAAACAATAGAACAGATCAATGATACCAGGAGCTGGTTCTTTAATCCTCTGTCAGACTTGTTAAAAAAAAAAGATTCAAATAAATAAAATCACAAATGAGAGAGGAGAAATAATCCAAACCACAGAAATACAAAAAATCATGAGAATGTTATGAAAAACTGTATGCCAACAAACTGGACAACCTAGAAGAAATGGATAAACTCCTAGAAACATATAAACTACCAAAACTCGAACAGGAGGAAACAGAAAATTTCTGATGATCAGCAAAGAAATTGAGTTAGTAATCAAAAAACTCCCAACAAATAGAAGTCCAGGACTGTATGGTTCACAGGTGAAGTCTACCAAACTTTTAAAGAAGAGTTAATACCTATTCTTCTTAAACTATTCTAAAATATAGAAAAAAGGGAAAACTTCCAAATTCATTCTATGAGGCCAGCATTACCCTGCTTCCAAAGCCAGACAAAGACTCCATTAAAAATGAGAACTATAGGCCAATACCCCTGATGAACAGAGATGCAAAAATTCTCAGTAAAATAGTAGCAAATCCGATTAATAAAAAAAAAAAAATCATTCACCAGGATCCAATGGGATTTATTCCTGGGTTGCAAACGTGGTTCAATGTTCACAAATTCAGTCAATGTGATACGTCACATCAATAAAAGAAATATTAAGAAGCACATGATTGTTTTAATAGCTGAAGAAAAAGCACCTGACAAAGTACAATATCCATTCATGTTAACCCTCAAGCGGTGCCTGGGTGGCTCAGTTGTTTAAGTATCCGACACTTGATTTCGTCTCAGGTCATGACCTCAGGTCCTGCGATTAAGCCCTGGCACTGGGCTCTATGCTCAGGGGGGAGTCTGCTTGAGGAGTCTCTCCCTCTGCCCCACCCTACAGCTCATGCTCTCTCTCTCAAAATAAATAAATTAAAAACCCTCAACAAAGTAGGTTTAGAGGGAACATACCTAAATATAATAAAGGCCATATAAGAAAAACAGAGCTAACATCATCCTTAATGGGGGAAAAACTGAGGACTTTTCTCCTAAGGTGAGGAAGACAAGGATGTCCACTCTCACCACGTTTATTCATCATAATACTGTAAATCCTAGCCACAGCAATCAGACAACAAAGATAAATAAAAGGCATCCAAATCCGTAAGGAGGAAGTGAAGCTTTTACTATTTGCAGATGACATAATACTATATATAGAAAACCCTACTGACTCCACTAAAAAAGGCTGGAACTAATGTACATTATCAGTAAAGTCACAGGATACAAAATCAATGTATAGAAATCTGTTGCATTTCTATACACCAATAATGAAGCAGGAGAAAGATAAGTTAAGAAAACAATCCCATTTACAACTACACCAGAAATAACATACCTAGGGATAAACCTAACCAAAGAGGTGAGGGACCTATACTCTGAAACCTATAAAAACACTGATGAAAGAAACTGAAGATGACACAAAGAAATGGAAAGACATTCCATGCTCACAGACAGAAGAACAAATATTGATGAAATGTCTATACTACCCAAAGTCTACACATTCAATGCAATCCCTCTCAAAATACCAACAGCATTTTTTACAGAACCAGAACAAACAATTGTAACATTTGTATGGAAACACAAAACATCCTGAAGAGCCAAAGCAATCTTGAAAAAGAAAAACAAAGCTGGAGGTATTACAATTTCAGATATCAAGTTATATTACAAAACTGTGGTAATCAAAAAAGTATGGCAGTGGCACAAAAATACACACATAGATCAGTAGAACAGAGAAGAAGACCTAGAATTAAACACACAACTATATGGTTAATTAATCTTTTTTAAAAATTTTATTTATTTGATAGAGAGAGACACAGCGAGAGAAGGAACACAAGCAGGGGGAGTGGGAGAGGGAGAAGCAGGCTCTCCGCTGAGCAGGGAGTCCGATGCGGGGCTCAATCCCAGGACCCTGGGATCATGACCTGAGCCGAAGGCAGACGCTTAACGTCTGAGCCACCCAGGCGCCCCTGGTTAATTAATCTTTGACAAAGACCATCTCTCTTCAACAAATGCTAATGGGAAAACTGGACAGCAACATGCAGAAGAATGAAACTGGACCATTTTCTTACACCATACACAAAAATAACTTCAAAATGGATTAAAGACCTAAATATGAGACCTGAATATATAAAAATCCTAGAATAGAACACAGGCAGTAACCTCTATGACATTAGCCATAGCAACTTTTTTCCTACATAAATCTCCTGAGGGAAGGGAAACAAAATAAAAAATAAACTATTGGGATTATATCAAAATAAAAAGCTTCTGCATAGTGAAGGAAACAATCAACAAAACTGAAAGGCAACCTACGGAATAGGAGAAGGTATGTGCAAATGACATACCTGATACAGGGTTAATATCCAAAAAATATGAAGAGCTCATACAACTCAACGCCCAAAACACACATAATCTGACTTAAAAAATGGGCAGAAGACTTTTCTCCAAGGAAGATATACAGATGGCCAAAAGATACAAGCAAAGATGTTCATCATCACTTACCATCAAGGAAATGCAAATCAAAACTACAATGAGATATCACCTCACACCTGTCAGAATGGCTAAAATCGGTAACGCAATAAACAAAAGGTGTCAGTGAGGATGTGCAGAAAAAAGAACACTCTTGCACTGTTGGTGGAAATGCAAACTGGTGCAGTCACTGTGGGAAACAGTATGGAGGTTCCTCAGAAAGTTAAAAATAGAACTACCCTATGATCCAGCAATTGCACTAGTAGCTATCTACCCAAAGAATACAAAAACACTAATTCAAAGGGATACATGCACCCCTATGTTTATAGCATTATTTACAATAGCCAAGATATGGACTGATGAATGGATAAAAAAGTGGTGGCATATGCATACAATGGAATATCATTCAACCATGAAGAAGAATGAAATGTTGCCATTTGCAAGGACATGGACAGACCTAGAGAGTATAAACGCTAAGCAAAGTAAGTCAGAGAAAGACAAATACCATATAATTTCACTCCTATGTGGAATTTAAGAAACAGAACAAAGGGGGGAAAAAGAAAGAGTGACAAACCAAGAAACAAATTCTTAATTATATAGAACTGATCATAACCAGAGGGGAGGGGGTCAGGGAAGTGTTATATAGGTAACTGGGATTAAGGAGTGTACTTCTCCTTATGAGTATCGGGTGATGTATGGAATTGTTGAATCATCTTATTGTACAACTGAAACTAATACAACACTGTATGTTACCTGGAATTTTAAAAAACCTTAAAAATATATAAAAAAAAGAAGAATAAAAAGAAAAATTTAGAAAAATATATTTAAATATGTAATCAGAAAAAGTAAATAGCACTGTCCAATAGAAATATGTGAGCCACATACATAATTTTAAATTAACCCAATATAGTCATATTTTTATTTCAAGACATAACGATATATAAAAATTATTGACACTGGGTGTTATATGCAAGTAATGAATCATGGAACTTTGCATCAAAAAAAAAATTACTGAGTTTACATTTTTATACTCAGGATTTTTTAAAAAAACAGGTTATCTATATGAAATATACTCAGAGTACATCTCAATTCAGACATTAAATTTTCTTTTTTTTTTAAAGATTTTATTTATTTATTAGACAGAGATAGAGACAGCCAGCGAGAGAGGGAACACAAGCAGGGGGTGGGAGAGAAAGAAGCAGGCTCCTAGTGGAGGAGCCTGATGTGGGGGCTCGATCCCATAACGCCGGGATCACGCCCTGAGCCGAAGGCAGACGCTTAACCGCTGTGCCACCCAGGTGCCCCCAGACATTAAATTTTCATAAAATTGACCTACATTTATTTCACACAATTTGGTTGAAAAAAAAATACACTCACATACCAAAGTTGTTCTAAACATACTTAAAAGCCTTCTGACAGATGTACAGAATAACAGTTATATTTAAATAAAAATTAAGAATTCAGTTTTTTCCATCCAGCCTATCACCTCAACTACATCTTTAACAACCCTATTTCCAAATAAAGTCACATTTTGAGGTGCTGGGGGGGGTGGTTAGTGCTTCAACACAGTATTTTTTTTGTGTGGTAGGGAGACAGACACACAAATCAACCCATTATACCCTCCCCTTATAAGAGGAAGTAAAAAAAAAAGGAGCAAGTGGGAAGACAGAAAAGGAAGGGAGGAGGAGGGAGGGAGAACAAAAGAAGAAGGAAAAAAAATCCAATTTTTTAGTTATACTGCCATATTACAAGTGTTCAACAGTCCACACGGGGCTAAGTGGCTACCATACTAGTCCTTCCCACTATGTGAAGATACAATGAAAAGTCTGCAACCCAGAACACTGTGGTTCGAAAGTGTTCCACAGCCACTTAAAACAACCATTTGCCAGTTTTAACAGTGAAATTAAACTTCTGAAAAATAAGTTTACAAAAATTAGAGTCCTGCTATACCCTTCCAATACAGTAATTTCTAGGGATTAATTCTCCATTTACATTAAAACTATATAAAAAGATACTCATATTTCAAAACAGTACATTAGAAAACTTAATAGGGAATGGTTAATTCACAGACCCTTTACATGGCACTTAATGTTAAGTGAAAAGAGAGCTATAAAATATTATCTCTAAGATAATCACAACTATGCTAATAAAATGTACCCCTAGGGGAAAAGATTAGGCATATAGTTCCAAAATATTGTTTATTTGTGGTACAAATGTAAGTCATTCTTTTTAATGCAATTTGTAATTGTTACCACTGTGTATATACATTTTATAGAGAAACTGAGTGAAAATAATTTAATTTTAAAGTAAAAATGAAAGGAAAAAAAAACTGAGGGCTAAATACAATATAGCTAACTTAATTTTCACAATAGACCTATAAAGACAGAGATAAAACTTAAGAAAATTAATGACTAAGATTTTAGTTTCTTGGAGTTACCTGATCTTTTTCCGCCCTGGGTCGTACCTGCCTTCTCATCCTTTGGAACTAGTTTCTGCATGTCCGCCTGGCCAAATTCACACCCAGATGGTAGGCTGCAACAAGACAAACCACGAGTAAAAAAGAATACTGATGTCATTTCTTAAATTGTGCTTGGTCCTTAAGCACAATGATAGGCTGCAACAAGACAAACCACGAGTAAAAAAGAATACTGATGGCTCATTTCTTAAATTGTGCTTGGTCCTTAATCTGCTTGGCTAACACTACCCCTCCTATAACAGGTAAGTGAACCTAATAAAACATGTGCAATGATCAAATTCCTGAGGTAGTACTCAACAAGATTCCCAACTCAACTTTAGATATGGCTAACAAATTTTAAACTCCTATCATTGATGACACAGAATAATTAGGACATAAGATCAAAGATGCAGAAGATAACACATTTGTAAGCCTGTGTCTAGGCTGGTAAATGGGAAGGACAATACTGTGGAGTGAATGTTTGTGTCCCCTCAAAATTTGTTTGTTGAAATCCTAATGACCAATGTAATAGTATTAGAAGGGAAGGCCTTTGGCAAGTGCTTAAGTCTTGAGGGTAGAAACTTCATGAATGGGACTACTGCCTCATAAAAGACTCTCCAGAAATATTCCTAGTCCTTTCCACTATGTGAGGATACAATGAAAAGTCTGCAACACAGAAAAGGACCCTCACGCAACCATGCTAGCACCACAGTCTCAGACTTCCAGCTTCCAGAACTATGAGCAATAAATTTCTGCTGTTTATAAGGATCCAGTCTGTGGTATCTTGTTCTAGCAGCCTGAACAGATTAAGATAGACAAGGAACCCTCTGAACTCTTTACTAATAGCCTTCTGCCCTTGACCAAAGCAATCCTCCAGGATCACTGAACTTAGTTTCTCTATTAAGAAAGACAACAGAAATAATAAAGAGATGACCATTCCCTTACCTGTTTGGGGTACACAGGGAGAGAAGGACAGTGCTTTCCCACACCAGGGAACAGTATAACTGGCTCAGCTTGCTCAGAACACTCAGACCCAACTGAGAGCCCCACTGGTTTACGGAGATGGAACGAATTTCACTCTGCAATCAAAGTAAACAGAAGCTGATCTTTGGGATGCCATCTGCAACATTTACAGCCTGTATCTAACATCCCTTCTCATTTCTTTTTATAAAGCAAAAGGCAATGGTCATAAGCAACTCTTTTAAAAGAAACAGTTTTGCAGATTCATTGACAGCCTTCTAATTTTGTTAGGTGGTGCAGGACTTGCTATTTCCCTCTTATTTCTTAACTTCAATAAATATTTGGATTTATCTAATTACTTGAAGTGAACATTTCACCTTAATTTTATTTCATTAAATCAAAAGTCATAAAAATAAATCCCAAACATGTTATGTAATTGAATTATTTTCTAAATTGTTTATATCTATGCTTTTCATTTGATTTGATACAAAGAATATACTCCTGCTCAACAGCATAAAACAAGGGTGCTAAAACATTATATCATTAATCTTTAGAACAGATTACTTGAGAACTGAAAGCTGTAAAATGATGAACACATACACACACAAAAACCTTGTCTTTCTGGAATCACAAGAGGAACCTCACATGGATGGCAGGGATAGGGCTTGATATTTAGGTAATCGTTACTAATCTCTGTTAATTACCATTGACTTAAATACCACTGTGGTCAAATTTCCTTCTTGCCATTCCATTATCAGGCCTACATGCATTTGTACAAAGATTAGGAAGTAATAAGGCCAGATGAGCACCCAATTGAGGTTTGCCCATTAAAAAAGGTGACTATAAGGGCGCCTGGGTGGCACAGCGGTTAAGCGTCTGCCTTCGGCTCAGGGCGTGATCCCGGCGTTATGGGATCGAGCCACATCAGGCTCCTCTGCTATGAGCCTGCTTCTTCCTTTCCCACTCCCCCTGCTTGTGTTCCCTCTCTCGCTGGCTGTCTCTATCTCTGTCGAATAAATAAATAAAATCTTAAAAAAAAAAAAAAGGTGACTATATATCCCAGTTGGCCTGGGATATAACAGATCTATTAATGCCTGTTATTTTTTTAAAAAAGATTTTGTTTATTTGAGAGAGAGAGAGAGACAAAAGGCAGAATGAGAGGGAGAAGCAGACTCTCCACCGAGCAGAAAGTCCGACGTGGGGCTCCATCCCAGGACCCTGAAATCATGATTTGAGCTGAAGGCAGATGCTTATCCAACTGAGCCACCCACGAGCCCCTATTAACGCCTATTATTTATAATAACCTAATAAAACATGTGCAAAGATCAAATTCCTGAGGTAGCACTCAACAAGGTTTTCAACTCAACTTTCAATCTCAAGAAAGTCTAATTCACAAAACAAATTATGTGGATACCCAAATTCTAATGAAAAAAAAAATACAAGGGGAAAATGAAACTAGACAGCATCTTGAAGCATAAACCTGCATCCCCCACCAAAAAAAATCTGGGCTACCTGCAGCTAGCCCAGGTAGAACTGTTTCTAAGCATAGTAAGATGCCCAGTATGTGCCCTACATATTTTGCTGGCTTTAAACTCACTTGCTCACCCCTAATTCTTACCTGTCCAACTCTGCAAGTATGAACAAACATCATGATGTAGGCATGGGCAGCAGTGAGTGCATGCAGTAGAGGTGTGGCCTGAGCTGAGAGGGTAGCATCAACAACATTGCCAGCACAAGCCAGTTCTCGCAACAACACTGAGCCTCCAGGGGATTCAATTGGGCGGTGTAAGGGCTCCAAGGATGAAAGGATGGAGTCCAATTGAAGGAGACCCTCCTGAAGGACTTTGGGTTCATGTGACAGTGTCTGAAACAAGAAAAATAATTAAAACATTAATGTACAATGAACTTCATATACCTCATGTCTTTAATAGTCACAAAGGAAGAAGTAGAAGACAAGTGTCACAAATTTCGAACCTGGCCATGGTATCCCACCTGGTAAATGGTAGAGCCAAAATATGAATGCAGGTATGACATACCTCAATGCCTCCTTTTAGAACAACACTTTACTTCTCTCAAATGAGAGGCCAAATGTGGTAAGCCAATCATATTTAAAAGCTTGTGATGCCAAACTGAAGTACTATTATAGGGAGGACTCCATACTATAATTATAAAGTTTGCTCAACAGAGAGCAATATTAGGCAAGGTTCCAAAGCATGGAAGTGAACCAGTAATACAACTGTTATTTATTTCCTAAAATAAAAAGAGATGATTCTAGAATAGGCATCAGGTAGGCAATTTCCTTTTTTAATGAGACAACTCAAGGATTATAGGACATGGTCCTTGTAATTGCCTTCTGAGTCTGCAAAAACAAAAAAATCTCACAGTAAAATACTATCATTTGCCATTCAAAGATAGGAGAACTTATGTGCCTTTCCTGTGGCTTTAAATAAATCTATCCATTCTCACACAGTATCTTAGAGGTAGGACAGCGATGAAGCATAGCCTCTTTTCCTCCTCTCTTATAAACAGCACTTAACATTGCAAAGAGTAAAGCAAAATAAAACATTAAATACAGACATGTCACAATTATGGACTTTCCAAGTCCAAATGCAACTGGATTACTGACTTTTAGCAGAACTTATCACTGCACAATCCAGCTAATGAAGGAGATTCACAGATTTAATGCAATCCCTATAAAATTACCAATGGCTGGGGGGGGTCAGAAATAGAAATACCTCTCTTCAAATTTGTAAAAGAATCTCAAGGGACCCCAAAAAGATAGAACTATCCTGAAAAAGAACAAAGTTGGAGGTCACACGCTTCCTGATTTCCAAACTTATCACAAAGCTACAGTAATAAAAAATGTGGTGGTAGTGGCATAAGGACTGACATCAAGACCAACAGAACATAATAAAGCTCCAAAATAAACCTTCGCATCTATGGTCAAAATATTTTTGACAAGGGTGCCAAGACATAGGTGCAACAGGGAAATAACAGTCTTTTCAACAAATGGTGTTAGGAAAACTGGATATCCACATGCAAAAGAATGAAGCTGGACCTTACCTCACACCATATAAAAAAATTACTCCAAACAGATCAAAGACCTAAATGTAAGAGCTGAAACTATAAAAACACACAGAAGAAGCCACAGGGTAAAAGATGTATGACATTGGACTGGCAATGATTTCTCAGATTTGACACCAAAGCACAGCAACAGCAGTAAGAAAAAGATAAAACGGACCTCATTAGAATTAAAACCTTTTGTTCATCAAAGGGCACTATTAACAGAGGTAAAGGTAAACCACAGGAGAAAATATTTGCAAATCATTTATCCGATTATCCAGAATATATAAAGAACTTCTACAACTCAACAACAAAAAACAAACCCCACTAAAAAATGGGCAAAGGACATGAATAGACATCTCTCCAAAGATACACAAACAGCCAGTAAGCACAAAGAAAGATGCTCAACATCATTAATCATTTAGACGATACAAATCGAAACCATGCAATCTCACTTCACACCTATTAGGTTGGCTACTACCAAAAAAAAAAAAAAAAAAAGAATAAAAAGTGTTGGTGAGGATGCAGAAAAATTAGAATCCTTGTGCACTGCTGGTTCAAATGTGAAACGGTGGAGCTGCTATGGAAAACAGTATGGTGGCTCCTTGAAAAATTAACAATAGAACTACCACACAATCCAGCAATCCTACTTCTGAGTATACAGCTAAAAACTGAAAGCAGTCTTGGGTATGATCATACTTTCATATGTAATCTATAGAAGTCAAATTCATAAAACCAGAGAGAAGAATGATAGTTGCCAGGGGCTGGAGGGGGGGGTGAAGGTGGAGATGTTGGTCAAAGGGCAAACTTTCAGTTATGAATAAGTTGTGGGGATCTAATATATAGCTTGGTGTCTAGTTAATACTATATTGTATACTTGAAATTTACTGACAGTAGATCCTTAAGTGCTCTCACTACACACACACACACACACACACACACACACATAAAAGTAGTCTTGAAGAAATATCTGCACACCTGCGTTCACAGCAGTACTATTCAAAATAACCAAGAGGTGGAAGCAACCCAATGGTCTATCAATGAATGAACGGATACACAAAATGTGGCTTATACATACAACAGAGTCATAAAAAGGAAGGAAATTCTGACATATGCTACAACATGGGTGAATCCTCAAGACATTATGCTAAGCAAAATAAGCCAATCACAGAAAGACAAATACCTTATGAATTACATTTACATGAGATACCTGAAACAGTCAAATTCAGAGAGACAGAAAGCAGAACAATGTTTACCAGGGGATGGGAGGAAAAGGGGAAGGTAGAGTTGTTGAGTACAGAATTTCAGTTTTGCAAGATGAAAAACTTCTGGAGATTGGTTGTGCAACAATGTGAATGTACCTAAGACTACCGAACCAAACACTTAAAAATGGTTAAAAAGGTAAACATCATGTGATGTGTATTTTACCACTATTTAAAGTAAATAAAGCACTTAATTTTTTGGCAAAATTTGAGCAATAAACTATAGGTCAATTATGCTTAAAATGCATGACTATCAAGCTTGAAAAAGGAAAAAAGCTGTATGACTAAACAATACCAGATTGTGTTAAAAAGTATTCACGAGGAAGGATGACATAATAATAAATCCAGTTCCAAAACTTTCATCTACTATCCCTTTCAGTAAACTCAAATGTTTGAACTATATACCAAACCTAGGAACAATGAACAAACACTTCAACTTTTCAAAGAGAAATAACGTGACACACTATTTATTAGTCACAAAATTCACTTAAGATTCACCTGTAGTATATAAACCACAAATTTCTTCATTATTTTTTTAGTTCAAAGTAAAGGGAGACCACAGTGAAAACATGTATACAGAAGTATTGCAAAATTGATTTCTAAAAAGAAATGAAAATATTTGGCCAGAAGCTCTTACCAATATGGATTTGCAGACACCTGCAACAGCCTGACAGGCCGCAGATGTGGGAAAGTCAATGGGCAGATTGGGAAGACCCAAAATGGTAACCAAAGGCAAGAGTCCTTTCTGATTCACAAATTCCTGGCAGTGGTCATCTGTTGTATTGTTGCTCAGAATAGATTCCACAAATTTCATCTAGGTAATGAAAATTAAAAAAAAAAAAAAGTTAGAGCCAGACACCTGGAACTAAAAGGCCAGCTTAGAGTAAGGACAGGGGTATAGCCTTGTAGTCATGAAATCAATATTTTCTAGAATATCAAGACCTCAAGTAAATAGGGATAGAGGTATGATACGGACTCTAAACATCCAAAAAAAACAAAACAAAAAACCACCACACAGGAATAATTACTTCTTCCCAATCTACCTTTTTGGCCACACCTAACGTCATGTAATTTGAGAGCATAGAGAGGGTAAATCACTTGCTCAGGGCCACACTCATGAATTAGTGGCAAAATCAGATCTGACCTCTTAATTTGCTTCTTGCATGATAGTGTGTTGCCTCTCCCCTGTAAGCAAAAATGGATACTTTCCCTCAATGCGTTCATAATGCAAATGAAAACCAGAACTCTGGAAAAGTGATTTGGACCAAACAAAGCATTTTTTAAAGGGAAAAAAGTAAAATGTGGGCAAGAAACACACAGGCACAAGAGAAACCATCTCAGGAAGTCTTGGAGGTGCTTAGTGGGCTAGAACAATTGCTAAGTGGGCTTCCCCTTATGGGGAAATAATTCTGGGAAAATTCAAACTCTTCCCTTTTCTCCTGTAAAACACATGGGAAGTTAAAAGAAATGGCCATATTACTAAAAGGAGAAGTTAATGGGAAAAATAGCAAGTAATAGGAAAAAATATATGTTGGACACATTCAAAGAACATAATACTGGATTGTCCTAACACAGTCCACTCTTCTGTTTGGATTCCAATGGGGAATAGTAACAATGAACAGAAGGTTTGCACATCTTTCCCCACTGATCCACACTTTAAGGGCCCCAATGAAAATAAACGTGGAAGCCACTAGACTATTTGGTAATCCCACACATTTTCCAGAAAAACACACAACTTTACTCAGTTTGCCCTATCATGAATCTTACCACATTAAGGATGTAATCCATGAGGGGAATAGGAATACGCTCCTCTGTACCAACAACCCTGTTAAGGGAGAAAAGAGTGAGTTACACAAATTCACAGTACCAGTGCAAGAGAACAAAGCGAGGAAAGGGAAATAGCATGAAATTCTAGGTCCTTTCTTTAAGTCAGACTTCTAGTCTTTAGTATAGCACAGGAAAAAAAAAAAGAGCTGAAATCAATTCTGAAGCTAGCTTTTCTAGCCTGACTAGGTTGAGAGTACAAAAGGAAAAACCAAGCCTTCACAAACTCAGCATTTGCACATTATCGCAAAAGAAACTTCTATCTTAGGCAAACTATCACAGGAGGAACTCATCAATATGAAAATACTAAAAAAAAGCCAGTTTGATTAAGAGACTATTGAAACATTTGCTTGAAGACAAGAACTAGACAAAGAAACAAATACAAAAACATCTTACCATGTTCTTCCATCAGGTTTAAAGTTATAATAGCAGGAAATGGAATTTAATTTTGTTCAAAATTCCATGCTTAGACTGACAAACCATCCAGAACAAAGTTAATCAAAGATGAAGCCAACACCCAAGGACTCCTTTCCTAACAATTTATACTTGTATCACAATAGTCCCTGAACTATCCCAAAACTGTGATCAGGTCTTTTGTTTCAGATATTTCAACGCTGCACTGCAAATGAGAAGGCTGTGGCAATGCCATAGCTACAGAAAATGTAGCATTTAGCCCAATCTTGGCTTTTGCAAGAAATAAACAGAGGAAAGAAAACCCACAAAATATATTAAAATGAAACAAAATCTACCTCAAGATAAACCCTACCTAGGAAGGGACAAAACTTGAGTCTATTTAATAAGGAGCATTCTGGATACAGGCTCGTGAAGAAATTTGGGGGGGAAGGGGCAGAAATAAAAGGGAGAAGTAGGGAGAGAGAGAAAGCAAGAGAATTCACATTAAGTTAATAGTCCTTGTATCTGAACAAGATAAGATGTAAATAAAGATTTGCCAGGCATGAGGACACTGACAGCAAAATGCAGACTAGACCTAGTGGAGAGGCATCATGAATGGCTTCAATGATGAAATATCCAGAGCTAGGGTTTGCAAGGATATTGTGAACACTCTCAATGAAGAATTTAAGGGAAGAACTCCGTACAAAGGCAGGACCTATAAGCCAGGAGTGGAATGATTCCATGGCAAGGCTGCAACCTTTCCTTGACTGTAAAAGTTCCTTCTCAGAACCACTGCAGCATTCCCTGCTACTTACAACAATCATCTACCCCAGCTTTGTTGCATCTCCTGGGAAAGAATCCAGATATCCACTTCTACAGCTAAGGAGTGCAGGTTTGGCTCTAGCCCAAATTAAACACTTGTCCCTTTGTAGAAACCAAAGGTAATGGCAAAGAGCCAAAGTAATATCATGAAACGGGACCCAGGTACTTCCTTCATTTGCTAGATAGAAGTTAGGGAGAACAAGAGAAAAAACAAACCAACAGCGGTTCTTAATCCAAATCTAGGAACAAACCTGTTCAATAACCACTTTTTTCATTATCCTAATCTTTTCGCTTCCAGGCTCAGAACATCATACAGGAACAGTACACATGATAAACTCTCCCTAGTAGAAATCCCCCTATCAACTGGTTTTAAGAAAAATTGTAATCTTAATCTCATATGAAACTTTGACCCACAGCATCTTTGAAACAGTTAAGACTGCATTCCAATGATGAATAAAGCAATTTACCTTAACTGTCAAATTAAAAACTTCCTGTCTCCCCTTTCACTAAAACACACCTATTCCCAAATTCAATTTTACATGTGTATTTATGGTACTAGAGCCCTTAAACAGAAGTAGAGAAGATTCCAACTGGGTGTAATAGCACAGTGTATAGGACAAGAGGCCTCATGGAATTTTTGGGGTGTGGGGTGGGGGAATCATGTCTTTCTTCCAGCTCTTGAGAAGACACAGCTGCCTTTGGCAAAAGAGTCCTCCCAGTGAGCTACAATTCAGGAAACAACTGCTCTTCTATATTTGCTGCCTTTAAAGCCCAGACACTTGCTATTTAAGTTTCAAAGACCACATGCATTCATATATCCCATTTCTTTCAAGTTGTTCAGGATAGGCAGTTAAGTTAGGCAAAGTAAATGGAATCCACTGCAAAATAAACCATGGTGCCTCAACTAAAAGCCCTAGTTAGCAAGTATATTCATCCTCAACAGTATCAGTTTTACTTGACATCAGTTTAGAAGGCAGAAGAAAGAGGCCAAAATACAAGTATTTAGAATTACTTGTGACTGTCTCTCGATGTAGAACAAAACTCCACGTATTTGGGGTAGACTGGAGTGCCTAAGTTTCCTCATTCTAGATTGAGCACAAAATCATATGTCTCAAGATCAAATATAAACACCATTTTCAAATACAAGCTGCTGATTTTAGAAAAAATAAGAGAAAAATATTGTTTTAGCCTGGAAAAATATGGAAACTCAAAAATCCATCCACAGGAGAATAAACACTATGTATATTCATTCAATGAAACACTACTCAGCAACGAAAACGAACCGACAGACGCAACAACATGGATGAATCTCAAAAACACATTGAACAGAAGCCAGATACAAGTACATACATCAGATATGATACACATATGGACTCCATCTATTGTATTTATAGGATATTCCGGAATAGGTAAATTCATTCAATGATGATTAAAATAAGTAGGGGTGCCTGGCTGGCACAGTAGGTTAAGCGTCCAACTCTTGGTTTTGGCTCAGGTCATGATCTCAGGGTTGTGAGATCGAGCCCTGTGCTGGGCTCTGCACTCAGTGGGGACTCTCTCTGAGGATTCTCTTCCTCTGCCCACCCCCTAGCAATGCGCACTCTCTCTCTCTAAAATAAATAAATCAAAAAAAGAAAGAAAGAAAAAGGAATAAGCAGCTGCCTCACTTTAGGGTACAGAAGTGGGAATCTTAAGATCTATGCAGTTTATAGAAATTAAGCCTCAGTAACTATGGACTCTGAGAAACAAACTGAGGGCTTCAGAGGGGAAGGGGGTGGGGGAATGGGATAGGCTGGTGATGGGTAGTAAGGAGGGCATGTATTGCATGGAGCACTGGGTGTTATACGCAACTAACAAATCATGGAACTTTACATCAAAAACCAGGGATGTACTGTATGGTGACTAACATAATATAATAAAAACATTATTATAAAAACAATAAAAAATAAACCTCAATAAAAAACACTGGAAAAAATTTACTCATGTGTTTAAGGCACTGGACAACAGATGAGGACGTGTAAGACTGGAATTTGTTTGGGAGTCCCACTGAAGAATTCTGCATTGGGGTGAACTGGGGGATACAAACAAGACTTCTAGAGAGTGGGGATAGCACGCAGTGTAAATTTTTCCAAGCCTCTTCCCATACTGGCACAAAGTACAGAGTAACTCCCACATAACAACTATATGGGATAAGGAGATAAAAGAACTCCCTTTAATATATTGTGGCTTTCGAGATGGAGGTTAGGCAGTTTCTTGCTTTTCCTTCCAGCCTTAATAATCCAGAGTGACCCAACTGAGGCTTCTGAAGGTGGCAAAAGTGGGAAAGTACGTATGTGTCAACATTTGTGAGACTCTTAGATATGTTATGTGAATGAGGTAGTGATGAACAGACCATGCAGAGTATAGAAAAACATCAATACCATGGAACAGCAATTACTAGTCCTCTGTAGCTTTAGAAACTACATATGACTAACACTATGGTAGAGTATTAATGCTGTGGGTGCCTACATTTTCAGTGTCTCTTCATTCGCATTCATGTTTCATAAGAAGCCACCTCTCTTGGCATTTAAGACTCAGGAAATGCCTTCATCTAATGCTCTTTAGTCATTCCATGAAAGCGCCAAACGAACATTTACTGACCGATTATCTGCTATACACAAAGAAATCAGGATACATTGTAAAATGAGACATTGTCCCTGCCCTGGAGGAGCATACAGATTAATGGGAGAAACGATCAGAATGTATGAATAATTCTTACAAAACTTGGAAGAACACAAAAGACTTCCCATTTGGAGGTAAAGGAAAAGCTCCTTTAAGAATGTGACATTTGAGCTGGCTTTGCAGGAATTTGGTAGATAGAAAAGAAGGAAATAATTTGGGGTTGGGGGGACAAATATGGGTAGAACACAGTGACATATATCCCAAGAAAAGCATGGAATGAAAAAATACAAGGGTGTGAGAAAAACGTCAATTTACTATGACAGCTTAAAATGTGGGCATGTTAGACCTAAGGTGTCTAGAAGATATTCAGGTAAAGAAAAAGTTATATGCAGATGAACATGCACAGCCTCACTCAAAACCACCCTCCTACTCCTCAAGTTTAAGAAATCCTTCCATTGTCTTGTAGCCAGGAAAGGAAACGTTATCCCAGCAGGGTGATTGACAAGCAAGGGTGTGGCAAGTAAGCACAGATAGTGATTCCTCTGCATATAAAGTCTTGCTTTCTTTCTGGTGTTTTCCTCTTCCGGAAAGAGAACATTTTAATCAAAATAGAAGATGCTGCTAGAATGAAGGTAGAGTTGCCATCTCAGACAAGGGTAAGACATCTGCTCAACAAAGCAACATACTTAGTAGTTAATGCATCTCCTCCAAAACAAACAAAAAAACAAAACGAAAAACCCAAAGAAACCTCATACCAACAGGCTCATCACCTCCTGGAGCTCCAAGAGGGCACACCAGTTTTGGAGTCTAGGCCTTTGCTCCTTCTATGCACCTCGCCATAATTTTCTCTTAAAGTTCCAAGCCATCCTTCAAGACCAGCCGCCCTAAAACATTCCTGCTTTTCTCAGAACTAGTTATCTATAAACCAAAAGAGCACTTATTAAATGGATAAATACATGACAGTTCAGAGGGATCACACCCTCTTCTACCATGAATGTAATTAAGAGTTAGAGCTACAAGTTACATTTCATCCCTTGCATGTGAACAATATAAGCTCAAAGAGCCTGGTAGATTATCCACTACCAGCCAGCAGTTTTTAAGCCCATCCCCATCTCACCATACAGGTAGTCAATTTTTATGTAAAACTAAACTTAAATAACGTCTGATTTATCTAGAATAAACAGATAGTAATCAAAAGCAAAGACCAACCAAAAACAAATCCCTGTAATTTTTAAAGACTTAGGAGACAGGCTTCAAAAGTGCAATGTTTCATTATGTGCTCACTTATGCAAACAATCAAGCGATAATGCAAATACCAAATCAACAATGCAGAAAAAGTCCTCTGAGAAAAGCCCATTAACTTGATATAGGAAATTGATTCAATTCCATGAATAAATTTTGAAGAAAGACACCTTGTTAAGGCAACCAATACAATTAAATATGAAAGCATAAATGACAAACAGTGGTCAAAGAAAGAAAAAACTAGACTCTTAGGGCTAGAAGAACCTTACAATGAACCAACTCCCTTGCTTTTATGGATAAAAACGACATGCCTACAATCACAGGGCTAGGGAACCTGTCTCAAACACTTACTGTTGATTAGGCTCGGTTTCATTCTGTTGGGTAGAATTAAAGCTCTGCATGGCCTGTACTTCTTCTTCCTCCTCATCCTCACTAGAGGCCTCTTCTGCAGCATGATTAGATCTTGGAGGAGGAGCAGTGGCAGTGCCATCTGCCTTCTGGATTGATGGCTTCTGACAGATGTATTTAGGGTCTCTTCCAAGATTACAGATTTCTTCAAGTAACTAAAAGACACAGGAAATAGGATTATTTATTAATAAATAAGAAATGGGGGACAACTAACATTTTTGGAGCATTTTCTATGTGTTATACACATAAATGCCAAAACACTTTCTACATGTATATATGATACATCACTCCTGGAATATAATCATCAATCCTATTTTACAAACAAAGGAACTGAAGTTCTGAAGTTAAATAACTTGTTCAGGGTCACATGGATGTTAAGTGACTGAATGACTAACTCCATGTCCTAATTCACAAGCACCAGAAACTCATAAACTATACAGGCAACTGGCAGGGATACTAAATGTGAAAAAAACATCATAAAACAAAGATTAGAAAAAGTAATATGCTTTTACAAATAGAAGCTAAAATCCTGGCAACTTGTTAATATTCTACAGAAGCAAGCAATACTTAAGTGGCTTTTTGGGGGAGGAGGACAAAGGACCAACTCAAGGACATGGAGAAAATAAGGTAGACATAAATCCTCTTTTAGGCCTGGCCCAAGAATCCAAATGACCTCCAGGTCTTTTTTTCTTAAAACCCCCCTTAACTGCTCTCTCATGCCCATGGTCAGCCTTATCACTTCCCACCTTGATGATCGCAGTTGTTGCATCTGTTTTGAGGGTGGGCTGATGTCTCATGAGCTCATCAACAGCACTCCCCAGGTTAGATGCAGTATCCCCTTAAAGCAAAAAACGAATTGTTAGAAAGACTGAAGAAAACAGAATTTGAGCTATCTTCTCTGCCAATGAGGAGGAAAGAAGAAACTGAGCTGGTGGTTGTGATTTTCTAATGCCATGCTTTCTCAAATGAATTCATACCAACTTCTGAAAGCAAATCACTGGGGAGGAAGAAGAAAACCTCATCAGTCTATTGAGCATATTTTAAAATAGCCATGTATACTACACTCTACCCTGGCAATCTCTACTGCCAAGGTCTGAACTAGTAAAGAGAGAGAAAAGAAAGAAGCATAAACCATTAATCCTCTTGCTGCCCCAATAAAGAATGATAATGGCTAGAATGCTACTGTGGTAGCTGAAAGGACAAAGCATACTTGTGAAAACCAGATTCTTTCTGGAGCCCTACCTTCTCACTATTCCTCAATAATATGGTCTCAAATACACTGAGAAGGAAATCTACTCATTTGTGACTATTTTGGGGCCTTGGGTATTAGAATAGAAGATTACTAAGATCAGCGCCTCAGGACTTTGTATCTCCTGTTGCTACAGACTAGACAGAGGATCTGGAAATACACTGCCCCTAATACACGTTTTTCACTAGCACCATGACAGTACATCTAACAATGAACTGTTGATAGTCCAAGGAACACCACCCCTTATTTGCCAATATCCAAAGGTTACTGGGAGCAAGTCCTTAGCCTCTCTCAACCTCTGGCCACTGAGGCGTCAAAGTGGCACAGAATGATGACAGGTGGAAATCTGGATTCCTAAGGAGACCCTTTTCCCCTTCTGCCAGACCCCACTGGCTAATTCCTGCTCCCCTGGGTTCTCCCACTGAGGTAGTAGTGCAGTGCAGGTACCGCCTCCTGGGAGTCCACGTGGGAATCCAGCACTGCCCCTCTTGCCTTAACCCAAGAGGAGGGGGCACAGCCTCTGTGAGTCACTCTCCTACAGTTCTGCTTCTGACCCGCCCAAATGCTACAGCCAATTGGAGCGTGAGGGTATGGCCTGGAGGTACCGCCTGAAGATTTGGAGCCACTCAGGGCACCTGAGATCTGCTCCCTTCAGTGGCCTAGGAAGGGAAAGGTTTCTATGCCCAAAGTGGTGGTGGTGTTTTTTTTTTTAATGTTCAGTTAGCCACTGTATAGTAGTACATCATTAGTTTCTGATGTAGTGTTCGATGATTCATTAGTTATGTGTAATAGCCAGTACTCATCACAACACGTGCCCTCCTTAATACCCATCACCCTATTACCCCTTCCCTCCACCCCCTCCCCTCTGAAATCCCCAATCTGTGGCCAAAGTTTGGTTTTCCCAAAAGTAGTACAATTTTGGATTAAAACTTTGAACTTTTGAACACACACACACAAATAGTAGCATAGTGATAACTATAGTGATAATTCCCATTAAGCCCTCTAGCATACCTAGCCAGAGAAATGATGTGAGGTCAAGAAAGGGTTTCCTTGCCAATTGGTGGCTTGATAGTCATCTAAAATCTTGGCACAACAGCAAACCCATTATTATAAGATAAATTCTGGTGACTTACCAAGAGGATCAGAACTCCTCCTCCTTCGCATGGCTGGGAGGTAATCTGGAGACAGAAGAACTTTGAAAAGACGTTCAAAAGGCTGACACTGTACAAATGACTGAAGACCTCGGGCATTCAAGCAGAGTGCACTGAATACATTTGGGAGGGAGCCAAGGACTTCACGGGTGGCAGGAACCTAGAAAGAAGATCAAGTGAGTTTGAAGACCTCTAAAAGCGTTCAAGTGTAGATGCCATGAAACTTTGACCAGGGTATTGCATAGAGAGATAGTAGGGGAAGGGCATATTGCAGGGAGGGGTATGCACAGAGCATTCTTTACAGAGAAGCAGTAAAGGACTCACATCTTTGATAAGCAGTGCATGAAGCATAACATCTGTTAATCCATTGTCCTGGAGTGAGGAGAGCAGTGATGGTTCTTGAAATACAAACACAGTCACCACTTCAGTAGCTAAAAAAGATGAGAAATAGAAGAAACTGAGAGATTCTTCACAGGTATTAACAACAAAACTCCAGGCTTAAAAAACACATACTCTACGTACAACAATTTAAATACTTGTACTTCTGAAATGAAAGCTCCTAATACTGTTCCATTAGAAGATCACTGTTAAGAATTAGGTGACAAACCTTCAAGATTTTTATGGGCAATGTACACGTATAATGATAATTAATAATACCATATTGAATACTGAAAAATATACCAAGAGAGTAGATTTCAGGTGCTTTCATCACATTAAAAAAAAGGTTAACTATGTGAGATGATTTGTTAATTAGTTTGATGATAGAAACTATTTCACTTATGTACACACCAGATCATGTTCTACATCTTAAATATATATAATTTCATTAAGAAATATGTATAAATTATATTGCTATATAACCTGTTTCTTTTAAATTATAATATACACCATATATTCTCCTTTAATTTCTCTGTCACTACACTACAGTTCATTCCATTTGAATGGCTGCATACCATTCCACTAAATACATGAACCACCATGGATATAAACCAGTACACAATTATGAGAACTGATAAATCTAAAAACACATCCTTTTTTTGTTTAAAATGCAGGGAAAATATCTAAGATGGGGGGTGGTTTGCTCGGTTGAAATGAATGTAAACAACTGATGGAATGGACAAAACGTCTTCTCAAAAGCCTTTTAGCAATTTTAAAATACTATTAGCAATGTTAAGAGTTCTTAGGTATTAATCTGACCAATTTTTGACAATATGATATTTAATATGGCTGTATAGACTATTATCAGTGCTCAAGAGGAAATTAATGCATTCATTAAAAGATAACCAAAAGTGAAGCTAGAAATAGAAAAAAATAGCATTTAATGAACTGCAAACAAATAGCATGAATATTTAAAACCAGTAACTAACCCTCTGAAAAGACTGAAAAAGCTTACAAGCTTATGGGAAACCCAAGAAAAGCAAGCAATATGTCAGCAATGACATAAGGAGATCTAACCAGATTCAGAATAAAATTCTTTTACAAACTGTATGCTAACAAGTGAAATGCAATGCTTTTGTAAGAAAATGTCATAAAAACTGACTCTCAAGAAATGATAGCAAAGCAGACTAGCCTAATAACCACAAGAATTTTTAAAAGTAAAAATACCAAGTAAGAGAAAGGCACCAAATCAACAGTTTTATTATTTTTCAAAAGATTTTATTTATTCATTTATCAGAGAGAGCGAGCGCGTGTGCACACAAGCAGGAAGAGCGGCAGGCCGAGGGAGAAGCAGGCTCCCTGCTGAGCAAGGAGCCCGATGTGGGACTTGATCCCAGGACCCTGGGACCATGACCTGAGCTGAAGGCAGATGCTTAACCGACTGAGCCACCCAGGTATCCCTAAACTGACAGTTTTAGATGTGAGGTTATTAAACCTTCTAGGAGCAATTAAGACAAGCCTTCCCAACTCATTGTATGAGATTTAAAAAATTTTGATTTTAAAACCTGACAAAGAGGGTGCGCACACATAAAATATTAATAAACTACATATAAAACAAAGCTGTAATGCTGATAACTGTGATCTAAAAGAAACCAGAGGATTTTCTCAGTTCAAGATGGTGAACAGAGCACCTTTCATCTACTCCAAATGTCACTGAAAGGGCAAATACATGACAATTAAGGGGGACCAATAGTTGTCAATGGCCTTTGGGACTTCTGATGGACTACAAACCTATGGAAAATGGAAGTCCTTTTTTGGGTTCCTTACCGGTATACAACCTTCCATAGACTTTTTTTTCCTTTTTTTTCTTTCTTTCTTTTTTTTTTTTTTTTTTACAAATGTCTATATTACAAAAGGTTACTAAAATTGAGTATTCAATTTTACTACTAGAGGTTCTAGTGTTCTACTAGAGGTTACTAAGACATCAAATCTGTTATTTTATCATGGTCTATAACTATAATGCTATGTCATAATGCTATGTGCAATGGGACAGTTTAAACCATCTTTTAAAATTAACAGATGACCAAATATTAGAATTTAAAAAGGAAACACAAAAACCAACTGGCTCCATGTGGAACCTAGCAACTGACTCCTAAGAGTTAAGTAATGAAAAATAACTCTTAAAACCCATAAAACAGCAATAACGTGTTAAGACAAAAAAGGGTCCTTCAAGAATAAGGAAATAGTTAGAAATTTACAAAGTTTGTAAAAAATTTTAAAACTTCGATTATGCAATAGGCATCTTGAAAGATTAGGCAGAGAAATTCTCTCAGGAAGTGACAAGAGATCAACATGGTAGGCGTACTAGCTATACAATAGGATTTCCAAGAGAGAATATGTAAGTTAAAAGGAACCAAAAGAATTTTCCTGAAGCAAGAAAAAATTATCAGATTTTAAAAAGGGCCTAACCAAGTGCTATGAGAGAATATTGAAAAAAAAAAAAACCAGAACTAAGTTATGTCCCGGTAAAATTTGTAAACTCCAAAAGAGAAAATGAAGTTACCTACAAAGGAACAATAACCAGTTTAACATCATGGTTATCTACAATACGTAACATTAGAAGACAATGGAAAAATGTCCACAAAATTCTTAAAGAATAAGAGGTATAACACTTCAAAAATTACCCAAAGATGTACTCCAACAAAACTGAAACATGAATCAGAAAAGGAAAGTCAAAGAGTTACTAAAAAAAAAAAGGACAAAGAAGACGACGAGAAAGGGGTGATGTGAAGGCACAGGCTGAAGACCTTATCTTGTCCAGTTCGGCAGAAGATGGAGTAAGAAATTTTTAAAGTTTAGATGTCGATAAAATATAAGAATAACCATTATAAAAAAAGGAGTAAGAAAACTAGCATGAGATTCGGAATATGAAAAAAAATTAACATAAGACACAAGACTTTAGGAAAAAGAAAAACGAACATATTGGTGATCACAAAAAAAATACATTAACATAGAAATTTAAGATAAAAAAGGCACAATACTTTAACAAATCATTCTGTTGAAAACAACTAAAAGCTGGATTAAACACCTGAAATATCTTTTAAAATGTTTAGAGCAAAGTAAATTATAATTAAAGGTCCAAAATAAGTCAAAACATTAACTCACAGCCTCAGACTTTTGTCTTAATAGCACAGGGACACACCTTCATTGAATAGGAAATCCAGTAGAAAGGGAGTCCATTTATGTTACAGATGGCAGTAACACCAATCACATGTGTTGGAACCGGCTGGAAAGTTGCTGCTTTCCAACCCATAACCCGGTCACTCCTGATAAAGGATGGGTCTTCAAGAGTCAGCCCAACTAGAGAGCAGACCACAGTCATTTTGGCATCGGAGAACACCTCAATAATGATCATTGTGCATATTTTTATAGACTCCTGGATGGTAGCTAACTGGGTAGCCTTAGTGGGTTTTTGGTCGATGGGCTCAAAAGTTAACACATTCAGTATCATGACCTATCAGGCTTTCTACATTGGGAACATACTGCTGCTCAGATTTCGCATACTACAATTATAAAGTCTGATGTCTCACTCATACCAAGGCTGTCACATAGGAAGCTCATTTTTATGCCACAGCTGACTAATTTATTCACACTTCTCAAATAAGCTCAGATATTACTCCCTGCCCTCAGCTCAAGAGGTCCCATGAGACTTCCAGCGATCGCAATCTCCAGACCCTTAATATTTGGGCTCAATGCCATAGCATCCAATGCTACTGGCCCTGGCTCAAATTCTGCCTACCAATGTCATCTTTGCACCCTGTCCTGCCATTGGCATCATGGTCAATGGGAATCCTTCTCTGACCAGCAAATTCATTTTATTGAGCCACTGCCCCAATCTGCTGGTGCAAGTTACTATTCCCTCACAAAGATTCAATGTTACACAAGCCTGCTCTTGGTTTATTCCTCCTGCCATGCTATTGCCAACACTTAATATAGGCCTCACTATATGTTTGCTTTTAGATTCAAAATAACACTGACTCTGATGTGAGTACACATTTTATTCATTCAGAATGGGCATGGACAATAAAAACAAGGCATCACCTGATCTTCCAATTTGTCTTATCACCTGCAGACAGCAGACCTAACACAAAATCATAATAGCCTACTTAAGGGCCTGCTCTTAAATTTAAAAAAATGGACAATGGTCTCCTAACTGGTCTCTTTTACCCACTTTTTCTTAGTTATCCTGAATTCTCAACCTTTCAAGTCATATGGCATCCTAACAAAATGCAACAAGGACCTCCCTATTCCTTTTCTAGCCATAAAAGGAACACTTTCCATGTATGAATCTGTAATACCCAAAAAGAAACCCTTCTCACTTGAAGACACCGCCCCTTTTTGATCTTGGTGCAACCTATGCTAGATTGGTGCCTGTATTTAGAGTGGGTAACAGAACGGGATCCACTGAAAATTGAGGGCCTTTGCTCTTTCGACTATTCTGTATGCCACAAAAAAAAAGGTCTTTGCTGAAGTCTTTTCCCAATACAATAGTTTTAAAGGTTCGCTAACTGGAGGTTCCCTCTTTGTAGGAAATGGACGTCTTGGTGTCTGCCTATTCCCACACCTACAATTTTATGGTTCTTCTAAAAAGAAAAGGAAAATCTTAAATTAGTTCCCAGTACTAACATTCTTAAGTAGGGACGCTAGCTCTGGATCCACCCTATTAGAGATAATGAATGGGAAACCACTACAGGATAACAATGCCTGTGACTTAAATAATAAATGGACACCTCCATCATGTCAAGACCTATAGGTCTTAACGGGTCTGAAAATATTATGGAACACTCTGGTTCTGGTTGGCCTAGCAATGTCAAATTTGGCTCATGGCCTGCGTCTGGGAGTCTACCATTCCAACTCAATGTCAAGCTCTTTGGTTTATGCCCATGCTGTGACCTCAACTGCTTAGAGATGTTCAATCAGTCCACGGTTCCCTGTAAGAAATTACTCTGTAACTACTAGAGACAAAGAATACTGAAAATCAATCACTTCTGTAATTATTTCTCAAATGAATAAAACCTTCCATCAAAGTTTTGGGGTTAGGCCAGGACTCCCATCAACTCAGTATCCTAGATGATGATTTCAGCACAAGATAGTCCCGGCCTCAGTAGTGAAAGCCCCAAATGTTAACTGCCCCTGTAATGGGTGGCTACATCACTCATCACAATTCCAATGGCCCCATCAGCTGACTTTCCCTAATCTGACAGTCTCACACTTTACTTTCCATTATACCACCGTCACTGTACCAACATTTCCCATCTTCCTCAACCTGAAAGACAGTATTTATATAAAAAACTCTAGCAATATTCACATGTGCCCAAGCCCGGGCAATCAGTTATACAAATAACTCCTGTCCCCTGGGAGGTCTTCAATATTCATATTGACTACCTGCCACCCTCTCTGGTTAAGTAGTCCATAATAACCATCATGGTGTTGGCATCAGCTAGGCTAGAACAGAGCACAAGTGTATTTAAACAGACTAAAATGCAGCAGGGCCAAGACAGGAAGCGACAGAAGAAAAAGAAGTTGGGGAAATTAAAAAGGGATACAGTTGGGTATAAAACGGGGTAGAAGAGTCAGAGGTTGAATTTAGGAAGACTCAGAATCCTTATTTGGTTGGTTTTAGCACAGATTTGTCGCAGCAGGATAGCACAACCTCACAACATGCTTCCTTACTTTTTCATGCCCTTCCTAGCCTTCCCCATCAATCCAGAGTCTAGACAATGATGCCCCTCTTGCTGAGACTATTTTGCCCTTGCATGTCTGCCCTGATGTAATTTGGCCACTGGAAACTCCACCCTCAAGCCCCCTTGGGCTACTGGATCTCCTCTGACACAACTGTTCAGCAAGGTCATACATACACTCTACTCCACCAACTGCTCCCTTCTAATCCATACACCCTGACCTGTGTCCTATGGGTATTTGGTATCCAGGTACCCCAGATCCAATCAGAATGTCTAGCTTGTTCATTAAGTCTTGCCACAGAAGGGAGCACTGGGCCATCTTTTTATCTTTTGTATTGGGCTGCATCACCATCTTTGGTGTAATGGGCACAAGATTAGGTGTTTTTAATTCTGTGACATAGATGCATCTTATAGAGGCTACCCAAACAATGGCACAACTCCTGGCCAACCACATAAACCAAACAGCTCAAGCCTTAGTAGCGCTTAATGAGGGACAAAGCAGTCTAGTTGAGCATCCAACTCTTGGTTTCAGGGCAGGTTACAATCTTGGGGTCGTGGGATCAAGCCTCGCGCTGAGCTCCACGCCAAATGCGGAGTCTGCCTGAGATTCTTTCCCCCTTCCCTCCCTGCTCCACCCCCACCTGTGCATGCACATGCACACTCTAATAAATAAATAAATAAATAAATAAATAAATAAATAAATAAATAAATAAATAAAATCTTAAAACAGATTGGTATTAAACTACTGTTATTTTAAGGTGGTGTTTGTGCCTTAAAGGGGACTTCCTGCTGCACATGGGTCAATAATACAGGTAAGGTATCCAGAATAGTTCAAATAAAACAACAAAATAAATAGTCAACTACATTAAAAAATGTGCCAAGAGATTATCAGGCCCCCATTAATTTCTTTTCCTGGCTGTCTCCTTCTGGCTAGGGTGAAAGGCTCCACACTATCATTTATGGAGCTACAATAATAATTGTTGGCCTAATTATTTTGAGTTGGCTTTGCAAATTTGGTCCCTCTCAAGTACAAGTTATTTACAGGAAACAAGGAAGGTTACTATGCTAATTCAAACAGCAGGGATGAATTAAGACTCTAGACAAGGAATTTTGACCTCCACTAATGTTTGCTTTAGTGCTCCAAGTCTCATTTCTGGCTTCCTGGGTCATTATGAGGGCTCACCTGCTCCCCACCTCCACCCCATAAGCACACATGTCCTCTTGCTGCCTCCTTTAAACTTCCCCTTTATAAGATGCCTCTGCACTTGCTTTTCCCTCTCTGTTTCTGGGCTTTCACCCAGAGAGAGCCATCCTTCTTCCCTGCATCGTGACTTGGGACATCTCCACCTGTGTAACAAATCTTCAATCATACTAAAGAACTGCTGTCATGAGTTCTGCCATATGAACCTAACCTTGGGAGGGTGCAAGTTGCTCTAGTGTAAGAGAACACTTCCTCAACCTGATAAAGAGGAACAAAACCTTCTGCTAACCTCAAATTTAATGGTGAAATACTGAATGCTTTCCCCTAAGCTCAGGAACAAAGCAAAGAGGCCCATTCTCACTACCTCTATTTGGCATTTAATTGGAAATCTTTGCCAATGCAGTAAGACATAAAAAGCAAAATAATTATTAAAAAAAGAACTATCTGTAGATGACAAGACTATACAAAATATCTTAAGAAATTAACAAAGCAATTATGAACTACTAAGTGAATTTAGCAAGGTCATAGGATACAAACTTAAAATATAAAAACCCGAATTTGCTTCAGCAAGGGAACAACAACCTAAACTGTAGTAGCCAAAACTACTCACTCCAGATACGCCAATTAAAAAAAACATGTGCTACTGGTACAAGGAGGTTTTCTCTATTTTTACACTCCCCACTACATTCCTTTAGTTTTAAGGAGAATTCTAGAAACTGTCATATCTCACTGTCCTGAATATGTATGGCACTCAATAAATGACAATTAATAAAAATGAGGTTTTAACAACAGCAATACGCAGAGTATTGCCAACATAAAATTGCACAGGCATTTTTACAAATAATTACAAAGTATCCACAGCCTCCCAAACTGCATTTTCTACAGCAAGAAACAATTTTCTCTATTACAGTTTGTGGGTCTGACATTCAATTCTAAGAATGGAAACCATTCTGACTGAATTTTCCAGACCAAGATTAGGGACCAACCAGAGAATAAAGACATGCTTCTTATCACACTTGCAATGTTAAGTAGAGCACAAATGTACAATATTACTTACCACAAATTATTTATAATATACTGCTTATAGAAGGTATATTTGGCATTTGAAACTGAATTCTGACCATTATTTCATCACCAACTAGAAAGATACATAATAACACAGTGGATAAACGTGGACAGTAAAACCCTATAAGGATATAAAACACATAGAGAACTCTGACAGGTTATTCCAGCTTGGTATAACCAACTATCAATACCACTTACCTAGGAGGAAGAGTGATGGGCCATAGTATTCTGCAT
This sequence comes from Ailuropoda melanoleuca, assembly GCF_002007445.2. Classification (NCBI taxonomy): domain Eukaryota; kingdom Metazoa; phylum Chordata; class Mammalia; order Carnivora; family Ursidae; genus Ailuropoda; species Ailuropoda melanoleuca. The sequence continues at coordinate 44,296,351 of NC_048238.1, forward strand.
TACTGATGATGTGTTTCAGGGAGGTAGGGAGAGAACCATCCATCACTAAGAGAAAAGAGAAGTGAACATCAAGGAGAATGTGATCAGTCCAGAAGTAGTCTGATGGGTAGAGATGATGGAGCAATATATTATATATACCACCACTGTGGTAAACAAACTCTTGTGTTGATTCCAGTCTAATGATTTCTACTCATCTCCTCCTCATATTCTATTATTTATTCCTTGTCCATGAAATAGCCTCTTAACAGTGGGTCAGAGAACAAAAGAATACAGACACAGACATAGTAGAGTAGCAGGCTAGAGGTGAGAGCACAGAGTCAAAAGCTGAAAAAGGAAAAAACAGGTGAATCACTATGAAAATAGCTAGAGAATCCTTAGGTGTAGGAAAAGTAACACTAAAAAATGACTAAAAGCTATTCAAAATGGCATGCCTTTTCTTACGTCTGTCTTATTAAAAAAAAGAGTAGCATCAGTATCAAAAGTATCAAAAGAACTAATCTTTGGAGAGAGTCAAAGATCCTTCAAGAAAGACTCTAAAATCAAATACCATGTCGTATGCCATCTGAGAAAGCAGGGTCTTGAATGGCCTTCTTGAGGAAATTCAACATGGATTTGAGAAGTGCTGCTCTTTGCGGAATACACTGGACTCCTGGCAAGGGACAAAGATGGAGGATTATACTGAGTTCACCATTAGACCACAATGAGCAGGCACATGAAACAAATTTTTAAGAGATGCATATACACTATATCAACACTAGCAGACATTCAAAGTGAGATCTCTGGATGTTGGGAAGAATACTTACTTACTAAGCTTTGAAATTGGGAAAATAAATCACCAAGGACTACACAAGACTAATGCACTTCATTTTAATGAAAAGACTGAAGTAAAAGTGCAAGTAAAAAGATTAACTCTCTGATCCTCAGTTCCTGTTTTAGACATCTGCTGACATCGCTGTTTTGATAAAATAATCAATGTATGAACAGTTGGAAAACTATGAAATGCTATGAAATAAATGTTAATACGAAAAAATAGACACTAGAATGGCCAAGTAACATGCATAGTCCTAACAAGCAAACCTCCAAATGTACCATTAATAATAGCTGCTCCCAAAGTACCTTCTTGACTAGTTTAGTAATTCAGTGTGAAAGACTGTGTATCTACTTGTCTACTCACCAGGACGGGGGCCAGGGCCAGAGCCAGAGGAGATGCTAGTGCTGCTGCTAGAACTTGATGCCCTTAATTCAACATCTAGCCGGTGCTCCATAGAGATGGATGAGCCTGGACTACTTTCCATAGTCACATCTGCAACTAAAATAAGTTATGATAAAGAAACTAGTTAGAATAAAAGTACCGCCAAAAGAAGGATTGAGAAATTTTTTCCATTAAGATGAGATAAATGATATAAAAATGGTGACAGACTATGATATTGAAACCCAAAATAAAAATGTAAGCTTTCCACAAACAAACAGAAATGTATGTAACAGCATAAGCTATTTAAGACATGCAAGTTAAAAACAATCCTTCAAAAGAAATCCCCTTCAATATTTCTCACCCACCAAATGTGGGAGGAAAAATAGTGGTAAGTAAACCACGCAATTTCACACACTACTGGTCGGTAGCAGACTGTAGGTAGAGCTTTTCTGTAATTTTAATGAAGTACAAGATACATAATTACTTCTTACAATTTGTAAAATATAATAAAGCTCCATCAGTAATAAACCATTGTTTACATTTTGAAATACTTTCTTCCAAACTTTTTACACACAAACATACAAACTTGTGCCTACTTATATACAGGAAGCACAAACTTACAGTTTTGTAACCCTTTTATTGAACATAAAATTTTCTCTACAAATACAGCAGAATCACTTGGATTGGTTGTTAAAAATGTGAATTTCCTGGGGTGCCTGGATGGCTCAGTTTAAGTGTCCAACTCTTGTTTTCAGCTCAGGTCATGATCTCCGGGTTGTGGGAACATGCCCCAAGTAGGGCTCTGCATTCAGCAGGGAGCCTGCTTGAGATTCTCTCTCTCTCTCCCATCCCCACTTCCCGCTTGTACACACTCTCTCTAAATAAATAAAATCTTCAAAAAATTTTTTAAAAATGTGGACTTTCCTGGTCTTCATTTGCACACTTACTGAATCAAACATTGCAGATGGGGTCTACAACTTTAAAAAAATTTCATTTTATTTGATAGAGAACACGAGTGCACAAGCAGGAGGAGGGGGAGAGGGAGAGACTCTCAAGCAGACTCCACACTGAGCACAGAACCTGATGTGGGGCTCAATCTCACGACTCTGAGATCATAACCTGAGCTGAAATTAAGAGTTGGATGCTTAACCAACTGAGCCACCCAGATACCCCTGAGATCTACATCTTTAGCAAGCATTTTAATTTATTCTTATGCACACTCGAGTTTGACAACCACTGATTTATAAGAAACAGTGGAGCTTTTAAATAGTCTTCTATTTAGTAGATGTCACATTTTAATCAACACTCTGGGATCTCACACATGAACCCAAATGCCAGCTTGCCCACAATAAACCAGAGATAGAAATTGGGTAAAGGAGTTTCTAGGGATAGCAATGCATGTAAATAACTGTGTTCAGGAAAAACAATAGAGAAAAAGGAACAGCATCTTATGGGTGTTGAGTGTCAAGAATAAAAGCATTATAAATTCTAGTACCTTTATCATAAGCATGGTAACGGATTCATGTAATGACATCCTGGGTCATCAAGATAAGAATTTAAATTCTAAGAAAGCTGTTTTGGGGAAGGGCTTTTTGTTTTTATTACTATTATCATCAACTGTGCATGGGGGGCAGGGAGATTTTTAAAAAAAGAACACACATGATGATGCAACCCAAAGATTAAGAATATCTGGTTGTCTAGTTTTTTAACTTCATGATTCAAAACATGTTCCCTATTCAACAACTTCTTCACCTCTCCTCTTTCTTCTCAAAATAGCCTGCTAGTTTTGTAAGGTCCCATTTTAGAGTCTACATTCTCCTTATCTTTCCCAAACACGTATTTAAACACCTACAATATATCAGGCACTGTTGAAGACAGAGCAGTGAACAAACCAGTACCCTGATCTTACATTTTAGTGGGAATAAGAAAATAATGAACCAATACTTAGAAAACAGCTATTAAGTCTTGAAATAAAACAGATTAACATCCCATAGAGTGACTGTGGGGCTCTACTGTAGCTCTACCATCTGCTTCACCTTCCATCTCTATTCCCAACAACTTGTGCCTCCCGCTTTTGTAATTATCAAGAAAAACAATACACAAATCACTTATGTAGAAAAACGCTCTTTTGTTGCTGAAAATACACACTCAAGTCACTTGCACACTTTGCAATTTATGAGGAGGAAGAATGAAAATTGGGGTTGGATGATAAGAAAATGCCAAGCACAAAAATACTGACTTAGTAACTGTTAAAATTACCATCCATATCAGTTTCCATTTCTTCTCCTTCTTGTGTAGTACTGGGTCTCTGGATCTTTGGCTTGATCACAAATGGACATTCTTTTCGACACAAATCTACTTCATGCTACAATCAAGGGAAAAGTAGTAAGAAAATCCTATATATATACCAGGAGTTAAAAATAATTACAATGAAAGAATGTCACAGGCAGATTATAAAACTGGTTTCTAAACAGAAAAGGGATAAGATGGCTCTTTACGGTTATTACGATATTTCCTAGGCTTGGCTCTTACTGGGTATGTCTATGCAAAGTGCTCCTTGTATAATAATACCTCAAGTCTATAAATGAAGATAGAAAGTCCACTATGGGATTGAAAAGCTGCCATGTCCAGGTTGGTGATGAGGTCAACCACTCTGACAGCTCTGGTGACAAATGTGATCTGGTCCTGCTCATCGCCAAGAAACTTTATGACCTATTGAGGAGAGGAAAAAAGGCAAAGCCAATCAAACGAAAAGATACAAAACTGTGAATAATGTATTCTTTTGGAAACATGCAGTCTAGGGTCTCAGGGAGGCAAGTACAGTGTGGGAGAAAAAAACAGGTGTTTGTCAAATGACAGCTCTATCACTTCTGGGACTCAACCTTCTGAGATAATGGGACATAAAATTACTTTTCAGTAATAAATAAAATATTCAGGGAGAAAAAAGGTGGTGTCCAGTGCCAAGCACAGAGTAAAGCCTATTACCTTAATAGCACAATTTACAAAGTACCTTTACCATATTTTTTCTTTAGGGTAACAGCCTAAGGTCATGATAAGATATGGCTAGTCTTGACTAGTACCTGGAGCCTCCTGACTCTCACATCATGCTAGACTATGGAAATAGCTGCTCTTAAAAGTTGTTAATGAGACAGATAACTAGAATGCCAAACTAGAAAACTAGAAAAATTAAGAATAACATTTTCTGGGTAAGCTTTCTTATGCTATCCGTTCTCACTGTTAACCATTCCAAATTTGTAACTCTGCACACCTGCTCTTAGTTGATTTCCCCACAAATGTATTTTTTAAAAAAAAGCAGAGCACCTTCAATAAGGCTTCCATCATTCCACAGGAGACCAAGGCTTCACCACCAGCATCGTAGCTGGCCAGATGGTATAAAAAAGAGAACAGAGCAGTGGCAAACTGGTGTGGGTATGGATCCATGGAAGGATCTATACGGGAGGTTGGGAGAGACAGAAAAAAAGCAAGCTTAGAATTTGATGTTAAGATGGCAAGATGTTAAACAAAGACTGACAAAAGCAAGAGTGAAGTTCTTGCTACTTAAAATAATAATCATCAAAACTTACCAATCATGGCCTGGATACAGTTCCGTACAAGTACAGGCAAAAATCCATGGTAAGAGGCAGTTCCAGTACAGTCAATAATACTGCTGAGTTTGGGAGTTCTCTCCAAGTGGACAATTGATGTTAATGTTCGTAAAGAAGCAGCTTTAATCTCCTATGAAAATGGAAGGTAAACATGTGATGTATTAAATAAGAAGTAGATGACTGGGGGCACTTGGGTGGCTCAGTCAGTTAAGCATCCGACTCTTGATTTCGACTCAGGTCATGATCTCAGGGTCATGAGATTGAGCCCTTTGATCAGTACAGAGTCTGCCTGAGATCCTCTCCCTCTGTACCTCCCCCCCACCAGCCTTTCTAAAATAAATAAATAAATAAATCTTAAAGAAAGGTAGATGACTGAACCAAGTTGCTAATATCCAGAACTCAAAATTAAAGTCATTCTACTGATAATGGTTTGGGGTAGATGGAGATCTGTTGAGAATAACATTGAAAATCCAGCACTTAACTCTGTAGTTAAATATCCAAAGACGAAGAAGTAAAAGAGCTAAACTTCCCTCTTGGGGTTCATTCTAAACCCCTGGGAAAAACCAAAAGGAAAATAAATACACATGAGCCTGACATACACAAGAGAATATTAATACTCACCATAAGCTGCTTATCTGTTATCTGAAGGACATCTACCAACTCCTCTATCAACCCATTATACAAGATACTGTTTGCTGACTCCTGCAAGGCATTGGAATACACTGCAAAAGGAGAAATAAACACTTTAGGCAAGAAGGCAGTGGTCAAGCCACTGCCCAATGACAAACCTCTTGGCATCTACTGGTTCTGGGAAAAGATTCCCTTCCAACCAGCATTGGAGGGCAGAATCGCTGAATTCTAGAAGATCAATCAGATATGGTTATAAGCCCTAAATAACCTCCTGACAGATTCTCCTATTATTAGTATCGGTTGTCATGAGCAAGGATTTTTGGGAATGGAAGTACGAAGAGAGGGTAAAGAGTTAATTTTTTTATGTACTATCACTACTTGATATAGTAACTATAATGCCTTGGATATTGACTTCCATTTTAGTCTCTTCATGTGCTGCTTTAGTTTTTCACTGGAAACACACAGGCTGTAAAGAACAGAATTTTGGACTATTGCAGACTAAGTGAGAAACTTGTATGACACTGTGGAGTGAAAGTTGAGAGGTAATAGTAGGCATAGTCTCCTGAAGTGCAAACTAAAGGATATGAACACATTCATTTTGTTTAACAAACATGTACCCATTAAAGCGCCAGAAGTTATGCTAGGTGTGAGTACAAAAAGAGTATGAATTTCACTTGAAGGAACTCATAGTTTAAAAGAGACAAACAAGTTAATAACATAACTAAAGCTGGCAATATTAACGGAAGCTACCATTTTATACCCTTCTATGTGCCTAGCCTGTGCTTAATCCTTTCATTTAATCCTTGTATCAGCCTTATAAGGTAAGTGCTGTCCCAATATTAAAGAAAGAAATAGGACAAAAGCATAAACATGTAGCTAATCATCTGCAGAATGCAGATGAGAGCCCAGGACTGATTCCAAAACCAGTGTCCTTTCCATTTTACCACTCTTAAGTAAAAGTAAAACGTACAGTATTAACTTCTTAATGAATACCTTCTAACTTCAAAATTATACTACTGATGGGACAGAAGAGGAAGATGAAATGGCAAGAGGAAGAATAGGGGCCAGGAGAGAGGACTACCCGAACATCCATCTAAAAGAAAAGGGGCCAAAATCAAGACTAAATCCAAGTGATAAATCTGTAAGTATTATACCATTTTCTAATACAACATTAAGGAGCTCAAGAATGATGAATACAGTGAACATCAGAAATGCAGGCAATTTTACAATTTAACTTACCACCTAGACAAATAAAATAATCCTCACAGCAACAAAGACAGATGAAGCTCAAAGGAAATCATGTCTAAACCGCATAATCAGGGCCTGTTAATTATAGTGTTATTCTCTTACCTAATATAGATATTGCATGCAGCCTGGCTTGAACAGCTTGCAATCGTTTCCTGTGATTAGAAAAGCCATGGGCCAGTCGTATGTGTGTAAATAACAGCATCTGTAGGAATATAAGACCTAAATTAGGAAACCAATGAAAATGGTGAATGTACTTTCTGAGGGCTAAATCTTACCTCCTGGGATATTTGGTAAAATAGTTTATTGTTGCTATTTGTTAAGGTGTCAAACAGAACAGTTCTACTCTGAAGCTACCTGACAAAATGAGAGCCACAAAACACAGGGTCAGAGAGTCCCAATATCCCAACATAAGCCAAGGAGTATCACTACAGTGATAGGTAACAAGCTGAAGACATTTGGCAAGTGTTCTGATTGTTATTAATCAAATCAAATATTTTATCACCATAACAATGAACAGAACACAATGAAATGTTTTCTCCTTTCATATGTAAAGTGTTGAGATACTAACACTAGATTTGCTGCTTTGTGTAAAGCAGCTTATGTCTTCCTCAAACTTTCAAGTCTTCCTCAAACTCTCATAAGAACCTACCTAGGAAGTCAGTGGTTGTTGGCCTCATAAAGGATGAGGAAACTAAGGCTCACAGAGTAATTTACCCATGATCTGACTCCTTTCTTTCTGATATGCTGTCCTCCCAGCCCAGCATGTAGCATTAATCTACATGGATAACAACCACACCCTTTAGATAAATAGTAGGACCTATCATACCTGCTTATCCTTAGGAATGCTGTACATTTTGGTAAGAGATTCCATGATTTCAGAAGGACTTTCTGAAATCTATATTAGAAAAAATTGGTTAGGAACAAAAAGTAAACTGAATATTAGGAAACTAGCCAACAGTCAAAGATTCCTCTTACCTTGTCAAGTTGCTCTATGTGAATATAATGTAGTGTGTTACTAGTTGTCTGAAATTAAAAACACAGAGTTATTAGAAGTCCCTGTTAATACCTTAGCTTCCCTTTCCACAAGACGAAAAGACAGCTGTCTGAAAACCAAGATGTCACCCTAGGTTGAAGCCTAACTGAATGAATGCTCTTAAAATCAAGGTAACTTTAGGGTCCCCCAAAATATCCATTTTATATACAGAATATTCTCAAGAATGCTTCTTTGAAGACAACAGTATCAAAATATAATGCACATAGTCAGACACATTTAATATTCTTCCTTATCCCTTTTAAAAAAGTTTTGTTATTTTTTAATTGAAGTATAATTAACATACGCTGTTGTATTTGTTTCAAGTGTACAGTATAATGATTCAGCACTTCTACACATTACTAAGGGCTCACGTCAGTGTACTTTTATTCCCCTTTATTTATTTCACCGACCCCCACTCTAGCAACCACCAGTTTGTTCTATTAGTCTACTGTTTTGTCTCTTTTCTCTTCCTTATCCCTTTTTAAACCTAATTCCCACAGCCTCTGTATTCATAGCAAAGACCAAACCCATGAAAATGGTTTCCACTTTAGATATGTACTACAGCTGTTTTCAAGGTGCCATTAATCTAGAAAGATTATGTATTATGCTATAGGTAGAAAAAAAATCTTATTCGCTAAGTTACTTACAAACAAAACTGAATTTTAGTATCTCCTCAAAGAATATGGAATGACTAGATAATTGAAGCAGGACCCTTTAAGCAATATATAGACTTCTTACAAACTGGCTAAGTAGAGAAAATTGAATGATCACTATCCAGACTATTAAACTGAATGTTGGAAATCTCAATTGTGAAAGAGAAAAATGCACCAGTCATGGCAATGCCTCATAGGGGAGTCGTGTCCTCCCCATAGGGAGTCAGTTCCAACTAAGATCCAAACCTATCAGAGCTGGGCATACAACAAATAGTTATTCCTGAGAAGCTGCTAAGTGTATTTAACTTGGGAGGGCAGCAATGCAGCTCAAAACCATCCTCTCATTTATCTGAGGAGTCCTAGAAGTCAACTCCCGTTACAGTACATCATAGACTCTATCAGAACAAGTCTGAATGAGACTCACCCTTTTCTCGATTTTGACCTCGGCCCCAGGGTCTGCATAGAATTCAAAGTGTAGTGTAGTTGCACTGGGTGGGTATTTCTGTGTATAAAGCACATAAAAGAATCAAATAGCATCTTCTCCCCAAATCTTCCTTCAAAGTCCTAACCATCTGTCCAACTCATTGTAGCAGCAGAATGAGCAGTGTAGTCAGCAGCTATAGTGCCTTCACCCCTTGTCTTAGCAGGGCTCAGATATCTTATAACAACACAAAATCAAGAGGATGGAGCCTAGAGCTCCAAAAGCCTTCACATTTCTTACATATAAGTTACCAGTTGCCCTTTCTTTCAAGAGATCAATTCTGACTGCAGGTATTCTCAAGAGGAAAAAGAGAGGCAAGTCTGCCAAGTAATAATGATAAGAATCCAAGAAAGGATAGAGAACAAATACAAGGGTCTAGGTACCAACTTGGGAATGGAAAAGAACATTCTTATGGAAACTTCAGTGTATATCATCACCTTCTGAAATATTTTCTTCAAACTATGCTTCATTAGTGTATCTTTTTAATTCTTCAAATACTCCCTCCTTTCATACCATTCTACACCACTTCCCATGGTATCAAAATGCTTTTCTGCACAGGGATGTACCAAGTCAATAAGAACCAGACCCTGACAACAAATCCTCTTTAACTCTAGAAAAGCAAAAACAAAATTAAGACAAGAGCATGCACATTAAAATGAACCCTTAAAAGAAACTAGTAGCAGTGGTTGCCTCTGAAAATGGAGAATTATTATATACAATAATTCTTTCAATTTAAAAAAACATGCATATGTATTACTTCCTTTTAAAGTACACATCATATTTTTTCAAAGTCTCACTGATATAACAAATATCAATAAATAAAAGGATGTGCGATTTCTTAACACAGACTGGGCCCAAGACAGACAACATACAAACTTAGTAGAGTGTATCATACTGTTTTGACAAGGGTCGTAATGAACAAGCTTGATATACAAAAGGAGGCTCAGAATTAACCAACTTAACTTTAAGATGAAAGTCATTTTCTCATAATTAGAATTCTAAACTGAATACTCTTTAAGATTTATGTAGCTTTGATTATTAAATAGACAACACTTACCTCCTGTATTACCCAATATTCAGTCATATAATGCAAACTAAAGAAAGTATACCAACTAAGGTGGGAAAGTAATTTGTTTTAATTTGTAGTTTACTTTGACCCGAAAAAGAACCATTCTCCCAGGGGAAAAGGCTTGCTAAGATAAATTCACTAAATTTCATTGCAGCTATTTGTCCTATACACAACTGACAAAAGCAGCAACATCTGCTGGAAAATACAGTTGCTTCTTGGCATAGAATTGTTTTTAACAAATCCAATTGTGCCTTGTGGTTCCAAAACAACATATCAAAGCAGAAGGGAAGATGGCCTAACCTTATAACCTAAGCGTGGATGAAAGGTATGAGCAGGACAGGGCATGAGCGTGAGGAGTAAATACGGAAAACACATAGAACATTTTAAGTTCTCAATAACCCTCACGGCAGGACTGTTCCCCAAGCATTCATTCTTAAAAACAGTGCCATAATGCCCAGAGTTCCCACAGTTCCAGTGAGAGAATGCAAGCAAATATACTTTCTGGGATTTTCCCACACTTTCAAACTGTTCACCAAATACAGCTTCCTACTCAAGAGCTGGGTATAACATACACTGTGTTTCTGAGATTCTTCCTTTTGTCAGCACACTGAAGGCCCAAGCATTTCTATGACAAGGTGTGCTATGTCTCAATTGATCTCAGGTTCCTCAAAGGTCCTGATTTGAAGTGGCAACTTAATATACCATATATTCACTGTAAAGCAAGGCTCAAAAAGAGACCACACATAGCTCTGCCAAAAGACTCCCATATCCCAGAGTTACTTACCATCATATGCAAGTCTCTGCAACATTCTGCAAGTCCAAAGCCATTCTCCTTTCCACCCCAGCTCTTAAAAAAAGGAAAAAGACAGTGTTAAAACAGTGCTTAAAGTAGCCTTGTGTATAAAATATTTAAGAGTATGTGGCTGCTTATAGTATGGTGTTGAGAAGACATCCACTGTGAAAGTCCAACAAAGAGAGGGAGCAAATAGAAGCAAGGACTTAAGACTCAAGGTAAGATGGTCTGCCTTAAGGTAGTTTCTCCAATGAGATCAATTTCACTGTTCTGTGAGGATGCTACTGGGAAGAACATAAGCAACTATTGCATTGTACATGCTGCAGTCGTACTTGCTGATAGGTCAGTCTTATCCCATCAGGCCTTCAGTACTACATTATGCTTTCCATGCTCTCAGCCTGTTCACCTTCCTCACTACAGTGAGGAACCACATGCTCTACAGTTCCTTTTTGACATGAACCAAGTTGCAAAGCAGAAGACTCTATACTGCTTACTCCTACTATACCACCACAAAGTCTAAAAACTCATCAAGTACTAGCCCCTAAGGTAATGGGAGAGAATGATTAAATTTTTCACTATTACTGGCCCCCAAATCCAAACCTCCAGCCATATATTCTTGTTTAATAAACTTGCTTGCATTTTCAACAGTGTTTGAGATATTGAACATTTTTGCCTGATCTGGAATGCTCCCAAGGGTGGGGTGAACATTTGTTGAAAACATTAAAAAGTAAATGCATTAATTCCTGCTTCCTGGGCCAAGGCATACAATTGGGTTAAACAATAGACAAACTGAAAGCTTGGGGGGAAAAGGCTGGGGAGTGAGATGCTTGGGAGAATAAGGGCTTGGGAAAGTTCCACAGACTCCTGGGAATCTAGAAGGCCACATGTATGCCTGAGGTTAAGCACATTCTCAGAAAAGACCTGAGAAGGCCCTAAATTCCACACGCCTGACTGATCATCCGGCTTTGTGCAAGTCAAAAGTGAAGGCTAAGGCAGAGTTGTAAACATCCTGGTTGAATACTGAAGATACGAGTATTGCCACTGAAGATACGAACGTACACACAGAACCTACCTTGAAAGACTGGGGAAGAAGTATGCATTTTTTTGTTCAGGAGTTTAAAGCAAATCACTAGCTAACCACTAAGCTAAGTGTATAGACTTTAATGATCACATAATTATGAAATCAGTTCAGAAAAGTCTAAAGAAACAACAACAAACCATAACAACAAAACCTGGGGAAGGGTGAGAATTTGATTTCCAGAGTTGCCACATTATAATATTAAAAATGTCCATTATTCAAAAAACTATGAGGTATACAAAGAAATAAGACACTATGAAACGCACAATGGAAAAAAATTAAGTTACAGCAATATGAGCATGAGCAGTGATGTCAGCATGATGGCCAAATAAGACATATCTCACTGCCCCTATGCAACAATTTGGCATCCATCCATGGACAAAAGTGCCTTTGTTGGAATTGGGGAACCTAGCCCCACAAGCCAAAGGACTGGGGTGGGGGAGTCTCACCCACCTGCCTATTGGGTAATAGACCTAAAGACCTTGGTCTCAGCTACAGACCCTGCAGTGGCCTATGAACCAGCTACAGCCACTCTGAGGAGCCCCAAGGAGAACACGGTCTTAAAGAATCACCCATGGGCTACCACCTGTGGGATTATGACTGAATGCCTCTAAGTCAGAATCTCGCCCAGGCGGAATGATACGGCAGCACCACAGCGCCCCAGTTGGCCTCAGATAGCTGGTCCCCCACTGTCCCTGCTGGCCCCACTGCGTGTCAGGACCAGGGTCTGGGGCTCAGAGCCCTTGGTCCCGGGGAAACAGGGTGCAGAACCTGGTGCTAAACCATTCGTAGATGACCTGCTTCTGGGTCGGGATTTCGTACACGACAGAGCAGTACCCTTGCTGCGATCTACTGAAAGTCAGCCCTTGATACAAGGGTTTGTAAAAACAAACAAAAACAAAAAAAAAAGAATCACCCATGGATGATAAAGTTTAAAGGACAAAAATATTAAAAAATAGTAAGAGCTAAAATAATTTGTTAATGAATATACAATTTAAAAAGAGGTAAACTGAACATTAAAAACATAAAATGAGGTTGGGGGGAGTAAACGGGTAGAATATTTGTGTGTGATCAAAGTCGTAATCAGCTTAAAAAAGACTTACAAGATGTTTTATATAAGACTCATGTTAACCACAAAGCAAAAACCTAGATTAGATACAAAAAAGATAAACAGAAAGGAATCAAACCATACTACTATGGAAAACCATCAATTCACAAAGGAAGGCAGGGAGAGGAAGAAAGGACAAGGAAAATACAAAACAGCCAGAAAACAATAAGATGGCATTACCAAGTCCCTGCCTATCAATAATCACTCTAAATGTTGGCGTACTGATTTTCCAATTAGAAGGCATGGAGTGGCTGGGTGGATTAAAAAAACAAGATCCAATCAAGAAATGGGAGAAAGACATGAACAGACATTTCTCCAAAGAAGACATCCAAATGGCCAACAGATACATGAGAAAGTGCTCAAAACCACTCGGCATCAGGGAAATACAAATCAAAACCACAATGAGATATCATCCTCACACCAGTCAGAATGGCTTAAATCAACAAATCAGGAAACGACAGATGTTGGGGAGGATGTGGAGAAAGGGGAACCCTCACACACTGTTGGTGGGAATGCAAACTGGTGCAGCCACTCTGGAAAACAGTATGGAGGTTCCTCAAAAAGTTGAAAATAGAGCTACCCTAAGACCCAGCAGCTGCACTACTGGCTATTTTCCCCAACGATAACAAATGTAGTGATCCCAAGGGGCACCTACACCCCAATGTTTATAGCAGCAATGTCCACAATAACCAAACTATGGAAAGAGCCCAGATGTCCACTGACAGATGAATGGATCAAGAAGATGTGGTATATAAATATATATACAATGCAACATTATGCAGCCATCAAAATATGAAATCTAGCCATTTGCAACAACACGGATGGAACTAGAGGGTATTATGTTAAGTGAAATAAATCAATCAGAGAAAGACAAATTATATGATCTCACTGATATGTGGATTTAAGAAACAAGGCAGAGAATCATAGGGGAAGAGAGGAAAAAAAATGAAACAACACAAAACCAGAGAGGGAGACAAACCGTAAGAGACCCTTAATTATAGGAAACTGAGGGCTGCTGAAGGGGAGGGGAGTAAAGGGATGGGGTAACTGGGTGACGGACACTGGGGAGGGTATGCGTTAAATGAGCACTGGGTATCAATGTAAGACTGATGAATCACAGACCTGTACCCCTGAAACAAATAATACATTATATGTTAATTAATTGAATTTAAATAAAAACAAAACCCAGCAGCTTACTAGAGACTCACTTCAGGTTTAACGATACATGTAGACTCAAAGTGAAGGGATGGAAAAAGATATTCCATGCAACAGAAACGAAAGGAGAGCATGGGTAGCTATACTTGTATCAGACAAAATAGACTTTTACTCAAAACCTGTAACAAGAGACAAAGAAGGTCATTATGTAATGATAAAGGGGTTAATTCGAAGAACATATAACAATTGTAAATTATATGCACACAATACTGAGCACCTAAACACATTAAAAGCAAATACTAACAGATGTGAAGGGAGAAACAGAGAACAATACATAATGATGGGGGATGTCAACACCTTACTTTCAACAATGGATAGATTATCCCGACAGAATAGAAGGAAATGTTGAATTTAAACTATACTTTTTAAAAAAAGTTTTTATTTAAATTCCAGTTAATATACAGTGTGATATTAGTTTCAGGTGTACAATATACTGATTCAACACTTCCATTCAACACCTGGTGCTCATCACAAGTGTACTCCTTAAGGCCCATCACCTATATAACCAATCCCCCCTGCCACCTTCCCCCCTGGTAACCATCAGTTTGTTCTCTACAGATAAGAGTGTGTTTCTTGGTTTGCCTATCTTTTCCCTTGGCTTATTTGTTTTGTTTCTTAAATTCCACATATGAGTGAAATCATATGGTATTTGTCTTTCTCTGATTTATACATTCTCTGTAATACTTTCTAGCTCCATCTATATTGTTGCAAATGGCAACCTAATAGGAATATACAGAACATTTCACTGAATAGCAGAATACATACTCTTCTCAAATGCACATAGAACACACTCCCACATAGATTACATAGTAAGTTACAAAACAAGTCTTACCAAATTTAAGAGACTGCAATTACACCAAGTATCTTTCCTAACCACAATGGTACAAAACTAGAAATCAATATAGGAGAAAAACTGGAAAATTCACAATGTGTGGAAACTAACAACACACTCCTAAAGAACCAGTGAATCCAAAAAAGAAATCAAAAGGGAAATTTAAGAATAGAGAACCCAGAAATGGACCCTCAGCTCTTTGGGCAACTAATCTNACCCTCAGCTCTTTGGGCAACTAATCTTTAATAAAGCAGGAAAAAACATCCAGTGGAAAAAAGACAGTCTCTTCAATAAATGGTGCCAGGAAAATTGGTCAGCTACATGCAAAAGAATGAAACTTGACCACTCTCTCACACCGTACACAAAGATAAACTCCAAATGGATG
>NC_048238.1:44311772-44311978 GCF_002007445.2 Ailuropoda melanoleuca
ATCCGGGGATGTACTGTATGGTGACTAACATAATATAATAAAAAATCATTAAAAAAAAAAAAAGAAAAGAAGATCTGGTCTATATATACAATGGAATATTACTCAGCTATTAAAAAGAACGATTTCTCAACATTTGCTGCATCAGGGACGGCACTGGAGGAGACAATGCTAAGTGAAATAAGTCAAGCAGAGAAAGACAATTATCA
>NC_048238.1:44312015-44380124 GCF_002007445.2 Ailuropoda melanoleuca
TGAAGAAGCAAACTGAAGACTTCAGAGGGGAGGGGGTGGGGGAATGGGATAGGCTGGTGATGGGTAGTAAGGAGGGCACGTATTGCATGGTGCACTGGGTGTTATACGCAACTAATAAATCATCGAACTTTACATCGGAATCCGGGGATGTACTGTATGGTGACTAACATAATATAATAAAAAATCATTAAAAAAAAAAAAAGAAAAGAAGATCTGGTCTATATATACAATGGAATATTACTCAGCTATTAAAAAGAACGATTTCTCAACATTTGCTGCATCAGGGACGGCACTGGAGGAGACAATGCTAAGTGAAATAAGTCAAGCAGAGAAAGACAATTATATGATTTCTCTCATCTATGGAACATAAGAACTAGGAAGATCGGTAGGGGAAGAAACGGGGGCAATCAGAAGAGGGAATGAAGCATGAGAGACTGGACTCTGAGAAACAAACTGAGGGCTTCAGAGGGGAGGGGGATGGGGGAATGGGATAGGCTGGTGATGGGTAGTAAGGAGGGCACGTATTGCATGGTGCACTGGGTGTTATACGCAACTAATGAATCATCGAACTTTACATCAGAAACCAGGGATGTACTGCATGGTGACTAACAATAAAATATATATAAAAAAAATATAGGGACAAAAGAAATGGAAACACAACATATCAAAACCTATGGGATGTATAAAAGTAGTTCTAAGAGAGCATTTTATTGGGATAAATGACTACAGTAAGAAACAAGAAAGATCTCAAACACACAACCTAACTTTATAACTCAAGGATAGAAAAGAACAAACTAATCCCGAAGTTAGTAGAAGGAAGGAAATAACAATGATAACAGCAGAAGTAAATGAAATAAAGAACAAAAAAAGAAAAAACCACCAATAGAAAAGGTCAATAAAAATAAGAGCAGGTTCTTTTTTGAAAAGATAAATGAAATAGATGAAATTTTAGCTAGACTAAGAAAACAAGAGTGAAGACTTAAATCAGAAATGAGGAGACATTACAAATGATACCACAGAGGTAGAATGGATTAAGAGACTACTTATGATTTCACTTATACATGGAATTTAAGAAACAAAAAAAGAAAAAAATGGAGAGAGAGACAAACCAAGAAACAGCCTCTTCACTACAGATAACAAATTGATGGTTACTGGTGGGGAGGTGGGTAGGGAGATGGGTGAAATAGGTGGTGGGGTTTAAGAGTACACTTATGATGAGCACTGAGTAATGTAAAGAATTGCTGAATCACTATAATGTATTCCTAAAACTAATGTAACACTGTATGTTAACTATAGTGGAATTAAAATAAAAAAATAAAAAAGAAGCTACATACAAATTGCCAATATACTGGATGACCTAGAAGAATTGGATAAATTCCTAGAAACAGAACTTACCAATAGTGGATAATGATGAAATAGAAAATCTGAACAGACCAATAATGAGTAAGAAGATTAAATCAGTAATCAAAACATACCCAATACAGAAAAGCCTAGGACCAGATGGTTTTCCTGGTACATTCACCAAACATTTAAAGACTTAACACCAATCCTTCTCAAATTCTTACCAAAAAATTGAAGAGGCCAGACTTCCAAACTCATTTTAAGAGGCCAAAATTACCTTGCTAGCAAAGCCAGATAAGGACATTACAAGAAAACTACAGGCCATCATCCCTGATAAACAAAGACACAAAAACTGTCATCAAAATACTAGCAAACCAAATTGAACAGCACATTAAAATGATCATACACAATTATCAAGTGGGATTAATCCTTAGGATGCAATGATGGTTCAACATATACAAGCCAATAAGTATGATATACCACATTAATAGAATAAAAGTAAAAAATCATATGATGTCAATAGATGCTGAAAAAACATCTGACACAAAGTCCTTTCATAATAAAAACTCAAAAATGAGGTACAGAAGGAACACAACTCAACTTTTTAAAGATTTTATTTATTTATTCGAAAGAGACAGAGACAGCCAGCGAGAGAGAGAGGGAGCACAAGCAGGGGGAGTGGGAGAGGAAGAAGCAGGCTCATAGCGGAGGAGCCTGATGTGGGGCTCGATCCCAGATCACCGGGATCACGCCCTGAGCCAAAGGCAGACGCTTAACCGCTGTGCCACCCAGGCGCCCCCACAACTCAACATTTTAATAAAGGCTATATGTGATAAGTCTATAGCTAACATCATACTGAAATGGTGAAAAGATGAAAGCGCTCCCTCTACGATCCTGAACAAGACAAGGGTGCCCACTCATAATGCTCCTATTCAATATAGTACTGGAAGTCCTAGCCAGAACAATTAGGCAAGAAAAGAAATGAGAGGCATCCATTTCAGAAAAGCAAGAAGTAAAACTGTCTTCATTTACAAATGATACGATCTTATGTATTAAAAAAAACCCTAAAAACCCCACCAAAAAACCATTAGAACTAATAAATTCAGTAAAGTTGCAGGATATGAAATCAACATACAGAAATCAGTCACATTTCTATACATTAACAATAGACGATATGAAAAATAAATTAAGAAAACAATCCCGGGGTGCCTGACTGGCTCAGCTTGTTAAATGTCCAGCTCTTCATTTCAGCTCAGGTCATGATCTTAGGGTTGTGAGACTGAGACCCACAGCGGGCTCTGTGCTGGGTGTGTAGCCTGCTTGGTATTCTCTCTCCCTCTCTCTTTGCCCCTCCCCACCCCACCTCTCCTGCTCTTTCTCTCTCTCTCAAAAAACAAAAAAGTTAAAGAAAACAACCCCAATTACAGCAGCACCAGAAACAATAAAATACTTAGCAATAAATTTAACCAAGGTGAAAGACCTGTATATTGAAAGCTATAAAACACTGATGGAAGAAATTAAAGACACAAATGGAAAGATATCCTGTGTTCATGAATCACAAGAATATTGTTAAAATGTCCATACAATCCAAGGGCCATCTACAGATTCATGTAATTGTTATTTAAAATTCCAATGACATTTTTCAGAGAAATAGAAAAAAAAATCCTCAAATTTATATGGAACCACAAAAGACCCCAAATAGCTAACGCAATCCTGAGAAGGAACAGCAAAGCTAGAGGTATCACACTTCCTGATTTCAAACATTACAAAGCTAGTATGGTATTGACATAAACGCAGACAAATACACCAATAGAACAGAATCAAGAGCCCAGAAATAAACCCTCACATATATGGTCAACTAATATTTGAAAGGGAGCCAAGAATAATCAATGGGGAAAGCACAGACTCTTTAATAAATGGTACTGGGAAAACTGGATAACAAAATGCAGAAAAATGAAAATGGACTCCTTTTACCACTCATAAAAAAAAAAGAACTTGAAATGGATTAAAGACTTCAACATGAGACCTGAAACTGTAAAACTACTAAAAGAAAACAGTAAAAGCTCCTTGAAACTGGTCTTGGTAATTACTTTTTTGGGATACCAATTAAGTACAAGCAACAAAGGCAAAAACAAGTGAGAGAACACTAAAAGAATTCATACAACTCAGTAATACACACAAAAAATGATTTAAGAGGTGCCTGGGTGGCTCAGTCGTTAAGCGTCCACCTTCGGCTCAGGGCGTGATCCCAGAGTCCTGGGATCGAGCCCCACATCAGGCTCCTCCACTGGGAGCCTGCTTCTTCCTCTCCCACTACCCCTGCCTGTGTTCCTTCTCTTGCTGGCTGTCTCTCTCTCCGCCAAATAAATAAAATCTTAAAAAAAGAAAAAAAAAAGGGCAGAGGAGTTAAGTAGACATTTTCCCAAAGACGACACATCAATGGCCAACAGGTATATGAAACAGTGTCCAGTATCACTAATCATCTGGGAAATGTAAATCATAACCACAATGAGATATGCCTCATACCTGTTAGAATCTAGGCTATTATCAAAAAGACAAGAGATACCAAGTACTGGCTAAGATTTGGAGAAAAGGAGACCCTCGTGCACTGTTGGTGGAGATGTAAATTAGTACAGCTACTATGGAAAATGCTATCCTCAAAAAATTAAAAATAGAACTACTATATGATCCAGCAATCCCAATTCTGGGTATATATCCAAAGGAAATGATATCAGGACATCAAAGAGATAGCTGCCCTCTCCTAGTAACTGAAACATTATTCACACTAGCCAACGTATGGTGACAAACTAAGTGTTCATCTGTGGAAAAATGGATAAAGAAGATCACACACACACACACACACACACACACACACACACACACACACACAGGAGTATTATTCAGCCATGAGAAAGAAGGAATTCCAGCCTTTATTGACAACATGGATAGACCTTGAGGGTATTCTAGTAATTGAAAAAAGTCAGGTCAGATAGAGAAAGACAATTACTGTACCATATCACTTATATGTGGAATTTTAAAAAGATGAACTCCTAGAAACAGAACGTTGGTTGCTAGGGGCTAGGGCTTGGGGCAAATGGGAAGATGTTGGTCAAAGGGTACAAACTTTCAGTCATATGATAAGATCTAGGGAGCTAATGTATAGCATGGTGACTATAGTTAACGATATTGCATTATATACTTATCAGTTGCTCAGAGTCAATATTAAATGTTCTCACCACAAAAAAGGAATGATGGCTATGTGAGGTGATAATCCTAGTGTGGTCATCACTTTGTAATACGTAAGTGTATCAAATCAACATGCTGTAAACCTTAAATTTACATGTTATATATCAATTATATCTCAATAAAGCTGGAAAAAATAGAAACTGTTCCTAAGTCCAGATGATAGGCAAAGACTTTAAATCAATGATTTTAGATATGCTCAAAGGGCTAAATAAAGGAAATCATACACAAAGAACTAAAGGAAACCATGAGAATGATATTTCATCAAATAAGTATCAAAAAAGAAATTATAAAAAAGGAAAATAGAAATTACAGCACTGTAAAGCACATTAACAGAAATGAAAATATTCACTTTGAGTGTTTCAACAGCAGATGTATGCAGGGAGAAGAATGAATCAACTAACCTAATTAAATACACAGAACATCAGATGGTAATATGTGCTATAAAGAAAAATAAAGGCAAAAAGGGTGAAAAGGAGTACACAGGGTGTTCCAATTTTAAAAAAGGATGTTAGGAAAGACCTTGCAGAGATAGTGGTACTTAAGACTTAAAGATGAGGGAGCAAGCCATAGAGATAACTGGGAACATAGCTGTGGAGAGGTCCTGCAGGAAGAGTGTACCTAGCACTGTCCAGGAAAGGAAGGGGGCCAGGTACATGAAATAGACTGAGCATGGGGAGAAACAAATGGGAGGCGAGGTCAGAAGTCTGATATTGTACATATTACAACTGAGGTATCTATTAGATATCTCTAGATTAGTAGAGATTTTTGAGGCAGTAACTATACAGGAAAGCCCGGGGTGGAGCCCTGAGCTACTCTAACACTCAGAGGCTGAGCACAGGAGGAGGTACTAGCCAAGACATGGAAGGGTAGTTCTGGAAACTCAGGAGGACAAGGAGGTGGTTTAGAAGCTAAGACTACGGTCTAGTCTTTAAAAATTATGTTTTCTTTTTTCCTAAAAAGTACTAAAACGAATTTAACTTTATTATTTTTAAATCTTTAAGTCAACACATTTTACTTATTCATTTTTATTTTTAATTCCAGTATAGTTAACATACAGTATTAAATTACTTTCAGGTGTACAATACAGTGATTCAACAATTCCATATATTATTCTGTTCTCATCAAGAAGTGTACTCTTATCCCCTTCACCTATTTCATCCACCTCCCCTACCTCCCCCCAGGCAACCATCTGTTTGGTTTTTGGTTTGTCTTTTTCCCTTTGTACATTTGTTTCTTAAATTCCACACAAGTGAAATCATATGGTGTGTGTCTTTCTCTGACTCATTTCACTTAGCATTACACTCTCTAGCTCCAACCATGTTGTTGCAAATGGCAAGATTTCATTCTTTTTATGGCTGAGTATTATTCCATTGTTTATCCATTCATCTATTGATGGACACATGCTGCGTCCATAATTTGGCTACTGTAAATAATGTTGCAATTAACATAAGAGTGCATATATCCTCTCGAATTAAGTGTTTTTGTATTCTTTGGGTAAATACCCAGTTATGTGATTACCGGATCATGTGCTAGTTCTATTTTAAAAATTATATTTTCAAAGAAGTATTTAATGCTGTGGGAAAATACCATGGGTTATGTGGAGGGAAAAGCAGTATATGAAACACAATGCTATCAGTTGTTTTTTCTACATGATGGTGACTGAGGACTCTTATTTCTTCTTTACAATTTTATGTATTTTCTTACTTTCAACACTAAGCATGTATTACTTTTATAAAAATTCTGAGACAAGTATATTTGCAAATAAATATTGGAAGGTGAAAAAAAATCAATAAATCTGAAGCTAGGTTAATTGAGATTACCCAGTTGCAAGAGTAGAAAGATGGAAAATTAAAAGTCTAAGAGATATGTGGGACTCCATCAAGTGTACCAATATACACATAATCAGAGTCCCAGAACGAGGAGAAAAAGAGGAGTAGAGAAATTATTCATAGAAATAATTGCCAAAATCATCTCAAATTTGACCAAAGACATGATCTATAAATCCAGCTCAAGGGAATCTTGAAGCAGCAAGAGCAAAAGAACTTGTCATGTACAAGCGATCCTCAATAAGATCAATAGCTGATTTTTCATCAGAAACCATGGAGGTCAGAGTATAGTGGGAAGACATATTCAAAGTGCTAGAAGAACTGCCAATCAAAAATTCTGGATCTGACACAATTATCCTTCAAAAATGTAGGAGAAATTTTAAGAATCCCCAGATAAAAGCTGAGGGCTTGTTGCTGGTACATATGATTCAAGAAATGCTAACTGGATTCCTTCAGGTTGAAATGAAAGGGCACAAGACAGTAACTTGACTCCATATGAAGAAATAAAAAAACACCAGTAATGTAGCTACATAGGTAAATTATATAAGTCAGTATTAATATATTTTTAGTTTTATAACCCGTTTCCTGTGTTTTAAAAGACAACTATATAAAACAGTATTATACATCTATGCTAATAGACACATAATGTATAAAGATGTAATCTGTGGCAACAACATAAAATGGGGGAAACGGAGCTATACAGGGGCAAAGTTTTTGTGTAGTATTAAAACTAAGTTAATATTAATTCAAACTAACTCTTCATTACTGAAGTGTTAGTCTAATCCAAAGGGCAAATGTTTATAACTAGACAGAAGATAAACAAGGAAATAGAAGAGTTGAACATTAAATCAACTAGACCTAACAGATATATAACAATCCACCCAACAACAGAATACACATTTTTCTAAAGTACATATAAAACATTCTCCCAGATAGACCATATGTTAGGCCACAAAACAAACTTGAAGAAATTTAAAAAGAATAAAATCATACAAAGTTATTCTCTCCAAGACAATGGAAAGAAATTAGAAATCCAAAACAGAAGGAAATCTGGAAAATTCACAAATATGTAAAAATTAAACCACCAGTCCTAACAACCAATGGGTAAAAGAAGAAATCACAAGGGAAATTAGGAAATTCCTCAAGATGAATGAAAATAAGAACAAGACATACTAAAACTTATAGGACATGCCGAAAGCAGTGCTTACAGGGAAATTCACAGCTGTGATCGCCTACCTTTAAAAAAGATCTAAAATCAGTAACCTAACTTTCTACCTTTAGGAACTAGGGAAAAAAGAGCAAACCAGACCCAAAGCAAACAGAAAGAAAGAAATGGCAAAAATTAGACAAGAGATAAATGAAACAGAAAACAGATATAATCAAGTAAATCAAATTTGGTTCCTTGAAAAAAAAGCAACAAAAATAGACACGCCTTTAGCTAGACTGACCAAAAAATTTATGTTCTTGCTTTCTTTTGCTCTTTTTCAAATGTACACATAGATAGGAGGAACCAGTGAAAAGGGAAAGATTTAAGGCAGCTGGCTATTATGTTCATCCTCAACAGCTGGAACAAGCTACTCAATTTTTTTGATCTTTATCTCAAAATTGAGCTTAAGTATAAAAATGAGAAAATGATGCTTATAGCATCTTTCTGATGATTAAATAAGACAAGAATGTGTAAATTACAAGGTCCAACATTAAGAACTTAATAAAAGCATCTGTTACTAAATATTGATGAATTAAAGACATTCACTGTGGCATTATTTACAACAGAAAAATACTGAAAAATAACCCAAACAATGAGAAATGTTCTGTTGTTATGGAGATTACGATGGCATAACTTCAGAGTATTTAAAATATTCACTTACAGAAGGTATAAAACCATATTTTAATACCAATTTCTTCTCTGATGGTATTGATTTCATTCCTCAAATGACTGCCCACCCCAAACAACATAAAAACATGTAGTTCTACTTTCTTTGAATGCTTTTAAGCTTCATGCTTTCAACACTCAACTTTTTAATACATCTTAATTTTACTTTGATGAGGTAGAATCTATTTTAATTGCCCCACAGACAACAGTTGTTACAATATTATTTATTGAATAATTCCTTTTTCTGCTCATGTGAAATGTCATTATAAATTCAACTCCTACGTGTTGGAACTGTTTGTGTAAATGTTCAACCGAATTCCAATGTTACTACCATGCTACTTTAACTCCTACAGCTTTATTTAAAAAGTTTAATATCCAGTAAGAAAAATACTTCCTTGTTACATTTTCTATTTTCTTGGCTATTCCCAGGACTTCCGGTGAAGAAACAGGGAATTTGCTGACAACCATGAGGATCAAGGGTACAAACGTTTGATGCCACATAGAAGAGACCGAGGATGAGACTGAGGATCAAACCAAGGATCTGAATTTGCAAGGCAGAATAAGCTTGAAAGGCTGTACACTTTCACAATTGTTCCTTTTGTTTCTTCTGTTGTCACAAATAATTGTTTTAGCATACTTCTATTACCTGTGTCACCACAAAATCTTTCCTTCTATCTTTTGTAATCTAATAAAAATAGAGTACCAATGACTAGAAAGTTGTGCTAAGCTGGAATCCTTAAAAAACCACGTGCCAAGCCAAACCTGATTCATGAAAGTCTGCGACACTGTGACATTTATGATATTACCATTATATTAAACACAAACATTTCTTACAAAATTATGCAAAGTTAATACGGGAAAACACCAATGTTAGTACATTAAAGTTATAAAATTATATATATCATGTGTTCAGCTATGTAAAGAAATATGCATAAAACAAAAACTAAGAAAATCTACCAAAAGGCTAAGAACAGACACATGATCATGATAAATTAGCACATACTTTTATTTTATTATGAGGAAAAGTTTCTTTTGCAGCCAATAAGGTAAATCTATAGAACGTGTGAGATTACAGGGTATTTATTAGGACTACTCAGAATAACTAGTTCTTTGTCCTTTTAATTATGCACATATACCTGCTTTCTCAACTACTATGAGAGCTTTATAAAGAAAATAACATGTTTTGTACTACATCCAGCACAAGGTTGCTCATATACTTCTTAAACGGTACCAACTGGAAGGTTTGGGTGTGGATTCAAGAGCCAGGTCTCGGACTGACATACCCAGGTGGAATAAAAACCATGCTATATAGCAACCCCAAACACCTAAGACAATAACAGCAAATAATACATTTCACACTTCAACAGAGGCTAAGAGGCCATACACTTTCCCCAGAAATAATATTAACTTCTGAATCTCATTATCGACACCTACTCTGTAGTGTTACCATGACTGTAGCAATTAAGCAGACACCCAATAAGTAACTATTATATCAACATGCCAGAGAGGCATATTTGACACCACCTCACTAGATGGGATTTGCTAAAGAGTAAGTATTCAGACATCAGGAAAAACGCTTGATGTTCTTTGAGATGGAACTGTAAGAATTCAGTAAGATTTCATAACTTTACACAATAGGATAGACTAGACCAGTGGTTTTCAAAGTGTGGTCCCTGGACCAGCAGCCTTAGTATCACTTAGAAATTTGTTAACAATGCACATTATCAGGGTGCCTGGGAGGCTCAGCTGGTTAAACACCTGCCTTCGGTTCAGGTCATGATCCCGAGGTCCTGGGATCGAGCCCCACGTCGGGCTCCCTGCTCAGCCAAGGGTCTGCTTTTCCCTCTCCCTCTGCCCCTCCTTGCCTTTGTGCTCTTTCTGTAATTTATTTGACAGAGAGAGAGCACAAGCAGGGGGAGCAGCAGGCAGAGGGAGAAGCAGACTCCCCATTGAGCAGGGAGCTGGATGTGGGGCTCAATTCCAGGACCCTGGGATCATGACCTGAGCTGAAGGCAGCCGCTTAACCGACTGAGCCACCCAGGCACCCCAAATAAATAAAATCGTTAAAAAAAAAACACACAACACAAAACTTATCAAACTCAACACCCAAAGAACGAAAAATCCAGTCAAAAAACGGACAGAAGACATGAACAGACATTTCTCCAAAGACACACAAATAGCAAACAGACACATGAAAAAGTGCTCAACATCACTCAGCATCAGGGAAACACAAAATCAAAACGATGAGATACCACAGCACACCTGTGAGAATGGCTCAAATGAACAAGTCAGGAAACTACAGATGTTGGCAAGGATGTGGAGAAAGGGGAACCTTCTTACACGGTTGGTGGCAGTGCAAACTGGTGCCACTCTGGAAAACAGTATGGAGGTTCCTCAAAAAGTTAAAAATAGAGCTACCCCACGACCCAGCAATTGCACTACTAGTATTTACCCAAAGGACACAAACGTTGTGATCCGAAGGGGCACCTGCACCCCAATGTTTATAGCAGCAAAGTCTACAATAGCCAAACTACTGGATAATGGGTAAGGAAGAAGTGGTACATATATACAATGGAATATTACTCAGCCATCAAAAAGGATGAAATCTTGCCATTTGCAAGATGTGGATGGAACTAGAGGGTACGATGCTAAGCGAAATAAGTCAGTCACAGAAAGACAAACACCATATGATTTCACTCATATGTGGAATTCAAGAAACAAGACAGATGAACATAGGGGAAGGGAAGGAAAAATAAAATACGATAAAAATAGAGAGGGAGGCAAACCATAAGAGACTCTTAACTATAGGAAACAAACTGAGGGCTGCTGGAAGGGAGGTAGGGGGATGGGGTAATTGGGCAATGGGCATTAAGGAGGGCACTTGATGTAATAAGCACTGAGTATTATAAGCAACTGATGAACCACTAAATTCTACCCCTGAAAATAATAATACACTATATGTTAACTAAATTGAATTTATTTTTTTTTTAAAGATTTTATTTATTTATTCGACAGAGAGAGAGACAGCCAGCGAGAGAGGGAACACAAGCAGGGGGAGTGGGAGAGGAAGAAGCAGGCCCACAGCAGAGGAGCCTGATGTGGGGCTCGATCCCATAAACTGGGATCACGCCCTGAGCCGAAGGCAGACGCCCAACCGCTGTGCCACCCAGGCGCCCCCTAAATTGAATTTAAATAAGAAATTTAAAACAACAACAAACCAAATGGTTTTTAACAATTCAATAAGTCTTCTTGGAATACTTTCTCTACATTTGCAGTTAACTAACCACTATTCATATTCACAACTGGCCCACATCACTGGGTTAACAGTAACTAAAGAAGTATCATGAGAAAAGATACCACATACAAAGTCATTTTTCATAGAAATCAAAACATCATGTTCAAAATTTTTTCTAGAAGCCATTTACCTTTTTTTGAACCATTTTTGTAAATAATATGTACATGAACACAATAAACAAAAACACCACAAAGATTTGGGGGAAATACTTTTAACAGAGACAAAGGGCTAATATCTCCAACAGAGCTTTTATAGAAAAAACACTAAACCAAGACAAAAATGGGCAAATGAACAATTCACAAAAGCAAATCCTAACAGCCAAACATGAAAAGATGCTCAAATTCACTACTCATCAGATAAGGGTCAATTAAATTAACATGGAGATTACTGGGAGTCTTTCACGGAATCAAAATTATCAGTAAGGGCATATATATATATATATATATATATAATTGCTTTATGTAGCAATCATTGTTCGTAATAGGAAAAAAAAAGAATATGCATTAATAGCGAAATAGTTGAATAAATTATGGAACATCCGAACTATGGAATATTATGTAGCCATTAAAAGAATACATAGTTATACAAGTGATTTAGCGAATTTTTAACAAACCATTAAATGAGAAAACTGAGATGCAAAAATGTCCTACTTTTGTAATTCAATGACAAAAATACCCTAAACATGTCATTATGAAGATAAAAATACATACACAAGGATACATTTTACGTTGTAGGAAGATGACCCAAGAGAAAAAAAGACTACACCAAAAAAACCGTGTGGCACTATGTATTTATGCAAAATAATGTATACATACAATTTTAAAAGAAAGTAAATATAAAAGGGATTTATCATGTAGTTTATGTGCTGACAACTACTTCAACGATAGCTTCCATTTATTATGTACTTTCAACGTGATCAGCATTAAACCTAGGAATTTTATTTATGACCTCATTAAGTTTACACCTAAAACTGAGGTAGATACCATAATCCCCAATTTATAGACATGTAAACTGAGATTAATTTGATCTGTTGACAAACTAGGTCCTTCTAAACCCAGGTTCTTAACCACACTCAAGTGAATACATGTAGTTGTTGCACAGGGCATGGATAACAAAAGAATTCAGATTCAGGACGCAGTCTAAAAAATGAAGAGACATGAACCAAAATGTCTACTGAAGACCACTGTTATAAGAACTGTCACATTTCAAAAGAAGATGGAGGAGAGAAAGCAACCCATGTCAACAAGTTACATTTTTAGAGAATTTTACATTTTTGAGAAAAATTAAGCTTAAAATTTTAATAGGGAGTTTGAATAATGGTAGTTACTATCACTAAACACCTAGCATAGGTGCATAGCATGCTAACACATAGCATGTCCCATCCCTCAAAAACCTGTAAGATGCTCTTATTTGTAATAACAAAGCATCAAGCACATAAGATAGTAACAAAAGTTGCAATGTACTGTACCCATCAAGATTCTAAATTGTCTGGGACTTAAAGTCAACCTTCCATCTACAGTCTTTACGTTAGCCCAATTCAGAGGAAAAAGGGAGCACATCTGTCATACAAGGTAAAAGGAGTCCAAAACACAAAAGAACATACAGTAGTCCCCCCTTATCTGAAGTTTTACTTTTCAGTTACCCAGTCAACAACAGTCTGAAGGAAGATGATCCTCCTGACATATTGTCAGATGGTCAACAGCAGACCAAGGCTGTATCACGATGACTGCGTCACAATGCCTAGTCATTCACCTCACTTCATCACATAGGCATTTTATCATACGACCATAAGATGAAGAGTGAATGCAGTACAATAAGTTATTTTCAAAGAAACCACATTCACGTAACTCTTGTTATAGTATATTTTTATAACTGTTCTATTTTATTATTAGTTATTATTATTAATCTCTTACTGTGGCTAATTTGCAGACTCTATCATAGGTAGGTATAGGAAAAAAACATAGGATATATGGGGGTTCAGTACTATTTACAGCTTCAGGAATTCACTGGGGGTCTTGGAACGATACTGTGGATAAGGCAGGGGGAGACTACTGTAATAGCAATCATTTAAGCAATCCTTCCTGGTGACAGAATGATCTAAGGAAAGAAAAGAACATGATAATCCCAAACTACCCAAAAACTACAGCAAAAAAATTCCATACTTTCCATGTGTGCCATGTAAAAGTATAGTATGCATCTTAACTTTTACTTTCTAAATGGTCAGAACATTTATGAAGTATTAGTTTGATAGATGATCAGCCTCAAATTGGGGGTGTTATGACCTGACAAAATATTAATTCTGATAGGTGTTGTTATGGCTCTACACAAAATACTAAATTAACTAGATTGCTCTTCTTCCAGCTCTAAATATAAGGCTTGTTCTGAAATCTGAAAAGCATTCAATATGGTACATCCCCTGGAAAGGGTATGGCTTGTATAAGCAAACAGATCAGGTTTCAAACCCCAAACCACTGCCTGATTATGGGAATTATAAGCAAATCAACTTCACCTTGCTTAACCTCATACTCTTCATCTATAAAACGAGAGAATTCCTACTTTCAGAGTATTAAGAGGATTACATATGGTAGGTATTAAATCAGGGAACAACTAAACTATAGTGCAAACAATGGAATGTTACAGTCATTAAAAATACAACCTACAAAGTCATTACAAATTATCACATTTAATTATAAAATATATATTATAATAGCTATAAAATATTTAAAGTAGAGAATATAAAAAGTGAAACTCACCCATCATCTTTTCCCCCAATTCAATTCCCTTTCTAAGCTTACAATTAAAATATGTAACTTTCTGCACTTTCTTAATAAGTTTTACTTTTGGATTTAAAAAAAAAAAAAAACCATAGATGGGGATCTTCAACTAACTTTTCCTGCTAAGAGATCCTTTCATTGAGGAGTTCTTTTCGGGTCCTATACAGGCTTATGCTTTGTTAAATACCATGTTTCAAAAATTTTTTCCCAAACGATGGTGCAGTGAGAATACTTAAGCATAATTTTTGTGTACATTTGAATATGTTTCTAATAGAACTTCCTTAAAATAGAATTACTGGATGAAATAAAATTTATACATTTTAAAAATAAAGGTGCGGCCAAATAACCCTACAAGAGGGCATTTTTACACCAACAGTTTGTAAGTACCTGCTTCCCCACAACCTAACCAATTGTAGATAATATTGGCAATCTAATGGTTAAAAATGATCTCACATAATGTACATTTCCCCATTATTCCTAGTGTAATCTTTTCATGTTTTCTTGACCAAGTTTAAAATTATTTCATAATTTTTTATGAATTATCTGTCTATATACTTCTGCATGTTTTTCTACTCGGTTGTTTATATTTTTAATGATTTGTAAAGCTGTTTACCTAACGTGTTACTCCTTTGTTATACACAGTCCAAATACATTTTCCCAGTTGAAGAAGTCATCTGCCTTTTACTTATAACTATTTTATCATACAGAAGTCTTAATATTTTCACATAAAATCTGTCAATTTTTAAAATGGCTTATAGGTTCCTGACGTGGGAAATCCTTCCACATGAAAGATGTTAAAGAATTGCCTGTATATACCTCTAAATATGTTTGTAGGATTTACGTGAATAGTCTAAAGAAATGATCTAAACACATTTTCCCCTCAAATAGTCAATTGTCCCACTTTATAAACATGAGGCTTACTATTTCATTCTGCAGACGTATTTGTCTGTTCCTATGCCAATTAAAAAAACTTATAACATACTGAATAATGCAGCCTTGCTTGCAATTACTCTTTTGCTCCCACTGGTTATCTGTAGCTGTACCAAGCCAGGTGTTTGTCTCTAAACTCATTTATGTCAGTTGTATATAATAAGTTAAAATACTATATAGAACAATGATTTAAACTGAAAAGGGAACTATTTTTATAAAAACTAATCTGAATATTTGGCAAAGGCAAAAAGGCAAGATGCTAAAATAAAGTGTCAAATTAGGGAAAGAGATTCAGGGGTAAATTATAAAAATTTGTAATTCTGTGGTAAAGTTTCTTTACAAACTGAAGTCTTTATACTGCTGTTGCTCTACTTTAAAGAAATCAGAGATGATAGTTGTAATTTATGTAAGTAAGAGAACAGACTATTTCTGACTCAAAGTAGTGTCTGTGGTCTTACATTAGAAAGACAGGAAAAGGAACTGACATTTGTGTTTCAGTTTTTAAAAAGTGGTATGTACTAGAGCACCTAAGTGGCTAGTCGGTTAAGCGTCAGACTCTTGATTTTGGCTCAGGTCATGAACTCAGGGTCATGGGATTGAGCCCCCCATTGGGCTACGTGCTCAGTCTGTAGTATGCTTGAGATTCTCTCTCCCTCTGCCCTCTTCACACTCCCCCCTGCCACCCTGCTCACACTCTTCTCTCTAAAAATAAATAAAATCTTTTTTAAAAAGTGGTATGTATTAATGACATTTTTTAAAATTTCTGCTTTAACATTTTAACAATAATTAACCTAACAACTATTCACCCTAATTTGATCAAAGAGGGCTTCTACTATATTGCATCTTCCCATGCAAAAAATGGTATCGCCTGTCTCTGCTCACAATTTAGATCCTCTTTTAAATCTGTAAATGAAGGTTTAGCTTTGTTCCAACAGATCATAAATACTGCTAGTTAGCTTTATTTTCTTTTATTTATTTATGTAAACCATCTGTCTGATTATTGCCCATTCACATTCCTTTCTCCTTGCCAAAGGCAACACTTTTCACTTCTGGTATCTGTAATTTTTTTTCAAAACTTTGGGGCGCCTGGGTGGCACAGCGGTTAGGCGTCTGCCTTCGGCTCAGGGCGTGATCCCGGAGTTGTGGGATCAAGCCCCACATCAGGCTCCTCTGCTATGAGCCTGCTTCTTCCTCTCCCACTCCCCCTGTTTATGTTCCTTCTCTCGCTGGCTGTCTCTATCTCTGTCAAATAAATAAAGAAAATCTTTAAAAAAAAAAACAAAAAACTTTATGCTGCTCTGTGTGAAATTTTTAAGTTTCAGAAATGGTACTGACCAATTAACATTTTTAACCACCCCCACCATTATTTTTAAAAGCTACTGATGTTGCTACATGTGTTATTTGGGTCACTGCTTCTAACTGCTACATATTCCATAATATGCACGCAGCACATTTTACTTATCCAATCTACTAACTGCCACAATGATGCAATAATTTCCCAGATGTTACCTTATGGAATAATATGATATCATCTTTGGGATATATACCCAGGAGTACCAGTCAAGGGTTCCTAAAGCCTCACATGCCTGCTAACACTTAGCATTACACAGTTTTCTAATTTCTGTTAATCTGATAGTTTTATAAACTGTATTTCTCTAATTACTAATGAGTTTCAACATCTATTAATGCCTTGGTCTGTGAATTATCTATCCATAGCCTTTGTTTATCCTTGTTAACTTGGAGGTGTTCCTTAAATATACTATAATGACACAGGCCCTTGACAGTTTTTGAAAAAGATTTATTTATTTATTTGGGGGGTGGGGAGGGACAGGGGGGGAGAGAGAGTCTCAAGGAGACTCCACGCCGAGTGCAGAGCCCAACAAGGGGCTGAGATCATGACCTGAGCCAAAACCAAGAGTTGGACGCTCAACTGACTGCACCACCATGGCACCCTGCCCCGACAGTTTTAAAACATGGCTAAACACTTACCGATCTATCACTACTCTGTTAAGTTTTATTTTTGGCAGTGCTGCTTAATGTTGTACACAGGCCAGCTGATATTCCACCAATTGTGCGAATGTGGTATTGGTCCGTGACAAAATGAGTTTGCACAAAATGTTAGTCAACCGTATCAGTAAGTACACTGTTTCTTTTTTTTAATAGTAGTATTTTTCTATTATGTTAGTCACTATACAGTACATCCCTGGTTTTTGATGTAAAGTTCCATGATTCATTAGTTGCGTGTAACACCCAGTGCACCATGCTACGTGCCCTCCTTACTACCCATCACCAGCCTATCCCATTTCCCCCACCCCCCTCCCCTCTGAAGCCCTC
Organism: Ailuropoda melanoleuca; assembly: GCF_002007445.2. Taxonomy (NCBI): domain Eukaryota; kingdom Metazoa; phylum Chordata; class Mammalia; order Carnivora; family Ursidae; genus Ailuropoda; species Ailuropoda melanoleuca. Next base: position 44,329,635 of record NC_048238.1, read on the forward strand.
AGTTTGTTTCCCAGAGTCCATAGTCTCTCATGCTTATTTCAACTGATGTTTTCCTTGTTCAAGGAAGCAGTGTGCTGATTTAAATTCCAATACAAGTGCCAGTATCGCAGTGAGTTATGATGCTTTTCATTGAAAGGGAAGTCTTAATTTTGTATTATCAAATTAAAATTTTTACAGTAAGATTTATGCTTTGGGGTTTTTAAGAGTTCCTCCCCTACCAGTAAATCACAATCTAACCTTCTACACTATCTTCTTAAATGTATGGTTTTACCCATTATGGCTAATTTTAGCTATACTTGTTGATACTGTGAATGGGGTCTTTTTTCTAATCATCTAACTGGTTATTACTAATGTACGGAGGAAATATCTGTTCCTGTATAAGTGATCATTTACTTGGCTACCTCACTATACTTTTATTAGTTCTAATAATTTTATACTGTCTCCCCAGAAAACCAAAAGCCTCAATTCTATCACCTTCAAATAGTAACAAGTTTGCTTTTAAAAAAGAATTTATTTATTTCTTTGAGAGAGAGAGAACACACACAAGCAGGGGGAGGGGCAGAGGGAGAGGGAGAAGCAGGCTCCCTGCTGAGTAGGGAGTATGATTTGGGGCTGGTTCCCAATACTATGGAATCATGACCTGAGCCAAAGGCAGACGTATAACTGTCTGAGCCACCCAGGTGCCCCGAGTTTTCTCTTTTAATATGTATCCTTCATTTCTTTCTTTTTTCTTGTATTTGTTAGAACCTCTACTATAAATTTAAGTGGCAAAAGTAATAGCATTTTTGTGTGACTTCTGAATTTAATGGAGATCCTTCTGTTTTTCCATTATGACTTCTGATAGATGATTTAGAAATTTAAAGTTTGTTTTCCTAGCTTTCTAAGAGTTTATATTAGTTTTAAATAATGTACTGAATTTTATCAAATGCTTTTGAAGCATCTCTTGAAATATGGCTTCTTTTTCCTCTTACTCTTACTTGGGGAGCCAATATTGAACTGTCTTACATTTTTTAATAACATGATAAAATTGTGTTAAGAAAACAGGTGCACATCTGTATATACATATTTACAGATACAAGAAGAGAAAATATGCTCAAATTCTGAAGGAAACTCCATGTAGATGAATGAAAGGTGATCAATATTCTCTTTATACTTTTCTGTATGTCCTAGAATTTTCACAATACATGTTACATATAATATCATTAAAAACTGATTTTTAAGGAGGGGGGCCTGGTTGGCACAGTCAGTTGAGCGTCCAGCTCTTGGTTTCGGCTCAGGTTGTGATCTCAGGGTCATGAGACTGAGCCCTGCACTGGGTTCCGCACTCAGCGTGGAGTCTGCTTGAGACTCTCCCTTCCCTCTGCCCCTCCACCCCCACCCCTGGCTCTCGCTCCCTCTCTAAAATAAATAAATAAATAAATCTCTTTTTTTGGGGGGGAATTGATTTTTAAGGAATCATGTACCTAAAAATAGCCTGAAACTTGAGCTGTATTATTTATGAGGTAATCATTAATCGGTTTTTAAAAAGTTAGCCTTGCCAATGTTTTAAAAGATTTTATTTATTTATTTGACAGAAAGAGAGAGAGAGAGCACAAGCAGGGGGAGTGGCAGACAGAGACAGAGGGAGAAACACGCTCCCCGCTCAGCACGGAGCATGATACAGGGCTTGATCTCAGGACCCTGGGATCATGACCTGAGCTGAAGGCAGTTGCTTAACTGACTAAGCCACCCAGGTGCTCTCTCAAACCCTAATAAGCACATATGATCAATTTGTCTCTAGGAACACTGGATAGTAGTTTGGTTGAGTTGAACTTTCACATGAGGTTTTTTTGCCTTCAATTATACTTACTACCATCACAAACTAATTCCTGAGCACAGCACTAAATACCCTACATTTTATTTTATTCTGAAACTACTCTTAAGGTAGATACATTAAATTCCCAGATGAGAAAACTGGTATCAGAGCTAATAACCAGGGACAAGACTCAAATCCAGATTGCACCATATTTCCTTCCTAAGTAGAATCTGATTATGAACTTTCTTTCCAGAAAAGTTGTTGCCCTATGGATAAAGAGTGATTCTGCTTTGTGAGTAGAGATTCATAAAATTCCTCAAAATTGCTTCATAACAACTCGGAATACTTCTTAGGTTTTGGGGGGAACTTAAAGGGGCCCCCATAATTCTATTCAATTAGGCCAGTAAACTTAGGGATTACTATCCATTTTGACAATGTAAAAAACAGGTCTAATTTTTGTGCCCTTCCACTCTTTACCCATGACTCACCTCTGCCAAGTGTTGCAGCCGGGTTAGCAGTGGGGTTCTCTTGTCAGATCCGAGGCGTGTGATATAGTTTGATCTTTTGCTAAATACATACAGAAGATTAAGGACTGCCAGCACCACTTGCATATCAGAGGAAGCCAATAAAGTTGTCAAATGCTACAGGGAACAAAAAAGGGCAAGTTCATGGTACAGTGTACACTAGGCCTTGAAAACTTAAAATGCCTACGTAGTAGGCCTACGTAGTAACAGATTTGTTTATATATACAAAGCTATCAAGAAGTTTAACAAATACAAAAAAACCATTTATGAATATTTGAGTACCTACAACATGCAACCTTGTCCCCAAGCAGCTTATAATCTGGCAGAAATCCAGAAAGGCCAATAAAAGTAAAAAAAAAAACAAAAAACAAAAAACAAAAAAAAGCAAGCAAGCAAGCAGCAGCTCAAAATTGCACAGGGTCCCCCACAGGAAAAAAACAGATTACGAAAGAGACAAATGTGATATTTTAATACACAGTGGAACTCAAGAACATTAACTCTCCAACTAGACAAAGTATTGTGAAAGGAAGATAATCTTATGCTCCTTCCGTATCCTTTGAGACAAATATAAAATTGGAACTAATTAAAATGCAGGGTCCTCCATAAAGAAACTAAAGATAGCAACAACAGCTGGTGGCATTTATGACTGTTTCAATATAGTGTATGTAACAGTAACCCAAGAGTGACTATGTAGATTTTTTAATAAAATCAAAGTTCATCAATATATCAAAGTATTTTGGTCAGTGTTAAAATCATTGTCATTTAGCTAGCAATAAACCTAGGTATTCCGGATTGCTGATAATCCTGAAGGCTATGGACTTCCTTTTGCAACTAGTTTATTTTACTTAGACTGCTTATCTGTTCCTCACTTAAAACTGTGGGTGCTATACTTTAGTTCAGTTATTGCACTTTTCCCAAGCCAGTTCCTTTAAATTCTGGTCCTATTTCTTTACCAAAGTCTTAGGAAAATTAACATTAACAACAGGGCACTTAGGCAATGAGTAATGTATCAAGGAAATCAAACTATTTTAATAGTCAAAGTGATTTGGGGCTGTTCTAATAACTGGGACAAGAATTAATCTTTGCAAATTCCCAAGAAAACTTCAATACATGTATTACATTCTCATTAATTTCTTGAATCTGGAAAGGCAGAGTGAAGGTGACAGTAATGAAACTTCCAGCAACCTGTTGCGAGTATCTATATCCAAGAAACACCACCATTGTCTTTGACACTGAAAACCCCAGACTTCCATAATGAAAAGGAAAGAAGCAATTATCAGAGAGAAATAGCAATTTCTTCATCTCGGGACATGAATAATTCTACTTGAGAAGAGATCACATAGGCCTGAACCTCTCCTACCTCTATGGAACTGTACAGATGCCGGGAAAAGCTGTACTCAATGAGCAAGGCTGTGAAGTTCAATACAGCCAAGAGAAGCATTTTCAGTTGTTCTCGTTCCGGCCTATCACATACGAGCATCCACGACATATTTTCCACTGTTTGTCCAGCATCTGCCAGGATTCCATCAAAGCGGTCCAACAGATCCACCCAGTGGTATAACTCACACTGGAGAAGGGAACAGAAAGAGGAACATTGAAGAATAAGGTACTAAGTACTGTGCAGGTGTTTTGCTACAATGGAATGCTCAGCATGACACCTAAGACAAGTTCACTAACCACCTTTGCTTCTCTTTAAATCCCCACACCAGTACAGAAACCTGTATGAGAAATATCATACTCTGAGGCATATACACCTGAGTTCATTATTACATCCATCAAAGTATACATGTGCTAACACCAGTAGACACCTTAACTAGGTCTTCAGAGAGAGAATTCGGGCTATATTCTGAGGTCTACAAACACAGTGACTCTCCCTGCCAGAACCCATTTTATCAGAAGTGTTCATTTTTAGAGTTATCTAAAGAAGATTCTTTGGGGCGCCTGGGTGGCACAGCGGTTAAGCGTCTGCCTTCGGCTCAGGGCGTGATCCCGGAGTTGTGGGATCGAGCCCCACATCAGGCTCCTCTGCTATGAGCCTGCTTCTTCCTCTCCCACTCCCCCTGCTTGTGTTCCCTCTCTCGCTGGCTGTCTCTATCTCTGTCGAATAAATAAATAAAATCTTTAAAAAAAAAATAAAGAAGATTCTTTTAACTATCTCAAACTCATACTGTCAGTCAAACTAAAGGAATTCTGTGGTTGAAATTCTTTATCATCACCTGTGTAAACATTCTTCATCCCCAGCTAGCAAAGTTTTCTTTCATATTTTCTTTCAAAATTTCCTTAGTGTTCACAAGCTAAAAGCTAGTGGTCTAGAGCTGTACTAGACATACACTAGATACTTACTAATTGATGAATGCTGTTACCTCACTGTGGTTTCCTTCCGTATCAGAGAACACAAAATGATGTACTAGTCCAGGGAGCCCTGTCTTTTGGGAGCATGGGTTCACATACCTTCCCAATGTTCCATGTTTTGATCTGCTGCAGTTCCAAGAGGAGTTGCTCATCATTACAAACTTTGAGTTTGTCTATTAAGGCTCTGCAGTCTGCAGGCTGAGAAAAACAGGTATTCACAAAGTGTTTTGGAGGATGAGGGATACACAAAAACAAAGAATGGGAAAAGGAATCTTTGGGCCAACACATTCAGCAACTTAACTTTTGAAAGAATATACTACATTAGAAAATGGGAAATTTGCCAATCACTCGGATTAAAGGGAAAACTTACAATAAAACAATCCATCTGCACATTTTTAATTTAGATAAACTTGTATATGTAGACAATCTACTTGGAAGGGTACAGACAATAGAAATAAAGGAAATGAGCTAGACAGCAATACAAACAAAATGAAAGAATCTGTACCACAGTCTGAAAGGTAACTAGAATGCCTGATAAGAAATGTTGAATCAGAGGAACACTGAAAAGCCCTAGTGAACTCACAGTTAAAGTGAAGATTAGCACTGGGTGTATTTTTCTGCAACATTAAACCCTCTAACTGCAGGAGGGCAAAGAGCTTCTGAACTTTGTAATACTGGGACTTCATTCTTACGGGATTCCCACTGCCATATATTCCTGCTTTTACTGATGAAAGGGCCTGTTTTTCAGGTAAAGAGGTATAGACTAAGAGCTTATAGTAAAGTTTCTGAAAGTGGAGGAGGAAGAAGGCTAGGCACCGGACAGAGAAGTCTTCTATTAACGGATGGCAGCTGGAAATGATTACACTTGCTTTTTTTCTCTGTAAAGCAGTATGGTATCCTGGAAATGGGCCTAGATTTGCAACCAAACAAAACTGGGTTCAGTTCTTAGCTTGATATTTAATAAGCTGTTTTATCATAAGCTAGTTTAATCTCTCAGCCACAGTTTTCTTACCAGGAAAAGAGACCTACTAACTACCTTGGTAATGTGAAGTTCAAATGTTGCCACATACTAAAGCACTTATTTCACATAACAGGGGCTTAAATATTGAGAGACAGCATACTACTACAAAGAGTATGGGCTTTGGAATTAGATAGTCGGTAAGCACCTCTTTGAATCTTAGTATCCTCTTCTGCAAAACAAACTATACCACCACCTATTTTTCCAGCAATGTTGTGAGATTTGAACTATAAGTATTTTCAGTACCCAAAACAGAACATGGAAAAACAGGGGTTTAAAGGTTTTAAGTTAAGTCCCAAAACTTTTCTCTCTCTGAGGAAGCATCATTAAGAGCTACCTCAAATTTTTGTGGTAATTAAATGCATGTAAAATCCTTGGCATAAAATCCTTCCATAACCAGGTCTGCACTTTTTTCTCCTTTCCTTGAAGTCATATATAGGTTGAGGGAGAGGTGATGAAGCAGGAGAAACATAACATGGGAGTCTAAACCACCTGCTCATGTAGTTCACTTGTGCCTTCTGGACCTACTCAGGCTTAGTATCAAATATACCACTTCAGTGTCTAATGGAATGCAGTTATGCAGATCCAATTTTTGATTCTGTGGGTTAGATTACACCCAATTCATGATGAACATTTGAATCCTATAATCACTTAGTATCTCATCAGGCATTCAGTCTTTATCAAGTTTCAGTTGCAAGCCAGAAGCTGCTTTTCTGAATGTTAGAATAGTTGTTGGCAGACAAAAGCCTTGCCAAAATTCTAGGAATCTCAGCTGCACTTCTTCTATCATGGCTTGCCAGAGGCATCTTTGGCTGACACCTAAGTCAGACATCTCATTCTACTAGGTCAAAATGTCCACGTAGTAGGGCAGCTTGTATCATAACCTGAACCTTTCTCAGTCTCTCCTGGATCCAGACCTCACTATCACTTTAGAGGTTATCCAGTAAATGAATCAAAACAGCACGCCCAAATTTGATGTATGCTGGTTCCAAAATCCAAAGAGACACCTCATATGTTGTTCCTCTGTCTTCATGGTATATGGTATAAGGTACAGCAATTCACCTCTCACTTTAGAAGGGAAATCTTGACATCTCCCAGACCTATGAACCCCTAGAAACTTTCCTGATGTGGAAGACCCTCAAGCTTCAAAGGGCAGTCAGTCTCTGGCACACATGCCTAAGGCATCTAAGGTACTTGTGTTTTCTGCTCACAAGTATCAGTGAGCATAATGGCATCAATTCAATATACCAGCATGATGGTCTGTTTTATCAGCAGCATCAAGGTCCCTGTGGACCTTGTAGTTTGCAGAATGCACCAGGGACAAAAGTCTATCTTTACCATCTTGTTTCTGCTACATAAATGCAAACTGATTATTTTCCTTCTCCCGGTAATGCACTTGCCAGTTCAATGGATGCATACTAATTGCCAAGGTTCACACTGATTTGCTCCAATAAAGATACTAAATCTAGGGAAAAAATCCTTTGCACAGTTGCTGACATACAAAGTGATCAATTAATGTCTTCCTTGTGTAGCCACTACGGAAAACTGTGAGATTCCTCAAAAAAATTAAAAATAGAACTACCGTATGATACAGCAATTCCACTTCCGGGTATTTAATCCAAGAAAATAAAACAATAATTTGAGAGGATACATGCATCCCCATGTTCACTGTAACATTATTTACAATAGCCAAGATATGCAAATAACCTAAGAGTCCATGGACAGATGAATGGATAAAGATGGGGTGTATATATACACTGGAATAGTATTCATCCACTAAAAAAAGAATGAAATCTTGCCATTTGTGACAACATGGATGGACCTTGAGGGCATTATGCTAAGTCAAATAAGTTAGAGAAAGATAAATACCATATAATCTCAACTTATACACAGAATTCAAAATACAAAAAAAAAACCCAAAAAAACAAAAAACACCAAATTTAAAAGACCCAAGCTCATAGATACAGAGAAGAGACTGGTGACTGTCATAGGTGGACAGGTGTAAAAATGGGTAAAGGGGGTCAAAAAGTAAGAAAAAAAATTTTTAAATGTCCTTCTTATAAATAATACCTAGTATTAACCACAGTACAGAAAATTGGGTATGCTCAATGTTCATAGCTGCATTGTCCACAATAGCCAAATCATGGAAGGAGCCGAGATGCCCTTCAACAGATGACTGGATTAAGAAGCTGTGGTCCATATATACAATGGAATATTACTCAGCTATCAGAAAGAACGAGTTCTCAACATTTGCTGCAACATGGACGGCACTGGAGGAGATAATGCTAAGTGAAATAAGTCAAGCAGAGAAAGACAATTATCATATGATTTCTCTCATCTACGGAACATAAGAACTAGGATGATCGGTAGGGGAAGAAAGGGATAAAGAAAAGGGGGGTAATCAGAAGGGGGAATGAAACACGAGAGACTATGGACTATGAGAAACAAACTGAAGACTTCAGAGGGGAGGGGGTGGGGGAATGGGATAGACTGGTGTTGGGTAGTAAGGAGGGCACGTATTGCATGGTGCACAGGGTGTTATACGCAACTAATGAAGCATCAAACTTTACATCGGAATCTGGGGATGTACTGTATGGTGATTAACATAATATAATAAAATAAAATTAAAAAAAAAAAAAGAAAATTGGGTATGCTGCTCAAGGAAACTAGGCATCTTCAAGCCTTAAAAATATATTGGGAGGGGTGCCTGGGTGGCTCAGTCGGTTAAGCGTCTGTCTTCATCTCAGGTCATGATCTCAGGGTCCTGGGATGGAGCCCTGAGTTGGACTCTCTGCTCAGCAGGAAGTCTGCTTCTCCCTCTCCCTCTGTGCTCTCTCTCACTCTCACTCTAGCTCTCTCTCTCTCAAGTATATAAATAAAATCTGTAAGAAAAAAATACATAGGCAATGATCTAAAAATTCCAATTCCAGGAGTTTATCCTAAGTAATTTGCTAGGAGCTATCAAATGTTGTAAGCCAGGAATGTGTGTACAGGTGTGACCCCAAGAATAAATCTGTAACAATCCATTATGTAAAAGAAGAAAAAATTTAATTTGCATTACTGATTACCTACAAGGTTAAATTATTCTGTAAGTTTACTGAATTATTTCTTTTCTGAAATGACCTATGTCCATTATGTCCATTGTCATATTCTTCTCTCCTACTGATGTAACTACTAAAGATATTAACTACAGTTCACTGCTGAACAACACGGGGGTCAGGGGTGCTGACCATGCAGTAGAAAACCCAAGTAGAACTTTTGACTCCCTAAAACCTTAACTACTAATTGCCTACTGTTGACTAGAAGCCTTACTGATAACATAAACATTCAATACATATTTTTATGGTATGTATATCATATACTGTATTCTTATAATAAACTAGAAAAAAGAAAATGTTATGAGTTTTAGGAAAATCATAAGAAACATACATTTACAATACTGTATTTATTGAAAAATATCCACATGTAAGTAGAACTGTGTAGTTCAAACCCCTATTATTCAAGGGTCAACTGTATACTGGGTTACAAATGTCTTCCCCAGCTAGTCATGTGCCTTTTTACTTTGGATATACTACTTTACACCCTCCATTATATTTTTTCCCTTTGTTTTAATGCTTGGGAGGGCCATCCCCATCTAACACCAGGTAAGTATTCATTTATATTTCACCTATAATTTATTTCTTTTAAAAATATTTGACTTTTAATTTATCTAGAATTTCTTTCAATGTAATAGTCCCCACCCCTCAAAAGTCAAACAATTTTCCTGACACGGTTTCTTGACTAATATTGTCCTTCCCTACCAATAATTCCTATAATTATCAAATGTTAAGTTCTAATGCACATGTACACTAGGATACTTTCCTAGGTTATCTTCTTACACTGATGCCACTGTTTCAATTTTTTTTAAAGATTTTATTTATTTGACAGAGAGCAAGTGAGCACAAGCAGGGGGAACAGGAGAGGGAGAACCAGGCTCCCTGCTGAGCAGGGAGCCCGATGCAGGGCTTGATCCCAAGACCCTGGAATCATGACCCGAGTCGAAGGCAGACGGTTAACCAATTAAGCCACCACACACCCCAATGCCACTGTTCTAATTTGTGTAGTTTCTTAAGGTTAAGTTTTCTTTTTGCTCTTTAGTTTCCAAGATAATCTGAGTATATAACTGTCAAAAATTCAAGATGCCAAAACATATCAAAAACAAAATCAAAAGCAAAGTGTATCTGCAACAGATACGAAAGTGAACATACTCGATATGTATGGCACTCAATAAGAAACAACCTGATATTCCAATGTCAAATACAAAATGACCATGATGAGCAGACAACCAATATAAGGCCAATAAATTTGAAAATATATGTAATTAAAGCAAAAAATTAAAATGATTATGAAATATTTTCCCCCACTTAACAAAAATCTAAAAGATAATCTGTAATGTTGATGAGGGTATGGGAAGACAGCATTTCTCACATTCATTAGTATAATGCTTAACAAAAAAGGGCAGGAGAGAATTGTCCATGCAATAATATTTTAAAAACTAGAAGAAATACAGCAAAATGTTAACAGTGATATCCATGGTGATACTGGCCAGGTAGTTACAGTTTTTAAAAAGCAAGTGGCCTATATTTAGAAAATGAACTAACTGATGATGTACTAGATACTTTGCTAAGCATCTGCCTCACATCAAGAAGAGAAAAATTATGAGAAAAATTATCAACCCTGTTTTATAGCTGTGAAAACCAGGCCACAAAAACCTAGTGATTTAAACTCAGGTCTAATTCCAAAGCTCATGCTCTTCGAACTACAACATAATGGGATCTACAGGAGTGTCATAACAATGCAATATTTTCTTAACCTCAAAATGCAGTTTAAGCCAGCTGACAGAATATTGAACTAAAGCTGGGATTTCTACTGCTGACACAGGATCAACTGATATGGTCACCCAATATATAGGTTAATACAGGTTAAGTTGAATCTTATGATTAAGAATCCATAATTTGAAAAAACCTACAGCACTGGCCTCACAAGAAATCTAGTTAAGAAAGGTGTTACTACTTTAATTTTCGAGAAAACAAAATTGAAAAAGACCCCACAAGTACATACAGAATTTGAATCCACATCTGCTCTTTCCATTATACCACACTGCCTTACAATGCATAGGACAGCAGCCAGGGAGCCTACTTCAGGTACATAAAGCTACAAACACTTTAGTGCTCACTTTCCACTGGTGATTAGCTTATTCACTCTTTTAATCAAGGGAAGTTCAAAAGTAAATTTGTTTCAAGACAACTTGCTGTTTTATTGCACTTTATACATATAAGTGATGGCATTTTGAAGATCAGTATAGTTGAACGACTACCAGGACTTTTTCTGAAATGAAAAAATAGAGCAAACTTCTGGATACTTACAGCCTCAGTAGGTGTCTTTTTCAGTTTAGTCCTGTCTACTTTCATGTTTTCGATTTTCTGTTTTATGATCTGAAAAGAAATTCCCCCAAAAAAGTGAGAACTTAAAGTTGCAATCTCGAGTACTACATGCTTGACATAAACAAGACAGAATGAAGAACATGCAAAATGCTTAAAGCAAAAACTGGATTTATGATGCCATGCCAACTCAGAGGCACAGCTATGAGGGTAGGGAAGAAAAAGGAATCTCTTCAGACAAAACTGGCTCACATCCATATGTTGCATAAGACTATAATCAATTTAAGCCATAATTAAAACGCTTTTTTAAAAAACAAACCTCTCACACTCATAATCGAAAATAAAAGATCACAATGTTTTTAACACACCTCAGGATGGAAAAATTCACCATATCCTTGCAGTTTTCTGGAAAATTTAGCAATTCCACTTCTGGGAATTTATCCAAAGAAAATCATAAGGATGTACACAAATATTTAACCATAAGAATCTATACTGCATGACCATATGTAATAGTGAAAAATTGGAAAGCACCAAATGTCCAAAAAGGATTGGTTTAAAATGAAATATTACACAACTGTTATAAACATTGCACACAATTACATAACAAAAAGATCTTCATGGTGAAATAAAAAGGTTATAAAACAAACAGTATAAAACTATGTCTAAACTGCTTAGAGGGGGTATACATCAAAATGTTAACTCATTACTAACCAAAAGGATTAGGCATATGCATTTCTACATCTTTTATTGTTTTAACCAATAAAAAAATATTAATTGTGTTATAAGAACAAAGGCAACACAACACTTTTATTTTTAAAGGAGAAAATGAGGTATAAGACTCCCACTAGAAATGTTCTAAGCACAGAACACAATCATTTTTACTAAGGCCATTTAATTTAGAAGGCACAAAAGTGGGCAACCCACAGTATACACCCAGGTGATCTTTCATGGCAGACAGGTCCCTCAAGATGTTCTGACCAAGGGACAGGAAGAAATAAAGGTTTAGCAACTAGGACACATGGACAGAAGTAGAGGTGAACTGAAAGCTCTTTACATACCAAGGATTCTCCTACTAATAATGTATTTGCTAAACAGCAGTAATTGAAGGTCAATGTCTCTCCCCCAAGGAGGCTGTCAAAATATAAAGCTGACCAAGCACAAATAAAATTCTGTCAGCTTTTGGCCTAGATTCAGTCCAACATCCTCAGTACTGTGGAAATAAAGTGTAATTGCCCACATGGTTGGCATCTATTTAACCAATGGGCATTCACGAAGAACTGGTGAAACATTCAGAGTATATTCTAAAATGCTTTTGTAGAGACAAGAAAGTTTTCCCTTTATGGCTCACATGTTAGGATAGGAGATTCCAGATTACTTTTTAAAAAAACCACCTCAACATATAAAAGAAAATAAACAAAATGCCTGCTGCCAACAACTTCCAAATATCTAAAACAAGACTAACAGAATTCTGGCAACAATCTAATCCATGTAGGGGAAACTCTAAGGGAGCTACTTGTATTCAGTTTTGGCTTTTTCTCACAAAACTTCTCACACTCTTTACCTAAAATAAGCAGCTATCACACTATTGTGGCTGCAGTCATTTGCTGGGAGGCTTTGAGACCTCTACTGCAGAAAGTAGCAGCCAGCCCCAACACCATACAGCCCAAATCACTGAATGCCTTTTTTCCAGAATTACGAACAAGGTAAGGATGTCCATTCTCACCACTTTCATTTAACATAGTGTTGGAAGTTCTAGCCACCGTAATAAGGTTAAGAAAATGAAATAACAAGTATATAGATCAGAAAGGAAAAAAACAAAACTCCCAATTTGCAGATGACAAAGGATTATATAGTAGAAAATCCCCCAAATGTACCAAAAAAAAAAAACCCCAAAACCCTCCCAGAACTAATAAATGATCTCAGTGAAGTTGCAGGATCCAAGATAAACATACACAAATCAATCTACTTCTATATACTGGCAACGGACACATAAACTCCAAAATTTAAAAGTATGCCAACACTCACAACTGCTCAAAACAAAACTTGAAATACTTAGGGGTAAATCTAACAAAGCACATACAGGACTTGTATGTTGAAAACTACAAAATGTTGATTTAAAAAAAATAAAAGAGCTAAATATATGAAGAGATATACTATACTCATACATTAAGAGGACTCAACACAGTAAAGTCAATTCCCCTCAAATTGATATGCAGGTTTAATGCAGATCCTATCCAAATCCCAGCAAGATTTTTTTTGTAAATAAACTGAGATTATTGTAAAATGTATATGGGGCGCCTGGGTGGCACAGTCAATTGAGCGTCTGACTCTTGGTTTCAGCTCACATTGTGATCTCAGGGTTGTGGGATCAAGCCCTGCGTCAGGCTCTGCCCTCAGTACAGTCTTCTTAAGATTCTCTCTCCCTCCCCCTCTGCCCCTCCCCACTCCATGCACTCACTTGCACACTCTAAAATAAATAAATCTTTTTTTTTTAAAGATTTTATTTATTTATTCGACAGAGATAGAAACAGCCAGCGAGAGAGGGAACACAAGCAGGGGGAGTGGGAGAGGAAGAAGCAGGGTCATAGTGGAGGAGCCTGATGTGGGGCTCGATCCCATAATGCCAGGTTCACACCCTGAGCCGAAGGCAGATGCTTAACCTCTGTGCCACCCAGGCGCCCCTAAAATAAATAAATCTTTAAAATGTATATGGAAAGACAAAGGAACTATAATAGCTAAAATAATTTTGAAGAAGAGGGAAGAATCACTCTATCCAATTTCATGACATACATATATATCTCCCTATAGTAATCAAGACTGTACATGTAGTATTGGAGGTGGGATACACACATATATCAATCAGAATCCAGACAGACTCATACAAATATGCCTGATTTTTTTTTTTAAAGAGGGAGAGCAGGGGGAGGGGGAGAGGGAGAGCGAAAGAAGGAATCTTAAGCAGGCTCCATGCCAAGCACAGAGCCCGACACAGGGCTCAATCTCACGACCCTGAGACCGTGACCTAAGCCGAAATCAAGAGTCGAGCGCTTAACCAACTGAGCCACCCAGGCGTCCCTACCCAACTGATTTTTGACAAAGCTGAAAAAAGCAATTCAATCAAAGGATAGTTTCATCAACAAATGGTGCCAGAGTAAGTAGATATCCATAGGCAAAATATGAACTTTGACCTAAGTCTCATACTTTATATAAAAATTAACCCAAAATGAATCATGTGGTGAGAATGTGGAGAAAAGTGAACCCTTGTGCACTGCTGATGGGAATGTAAATTGGTGCAGCCGATATGGGAAAACACTATGGAGGTTCCTCAAAATATTAAAAATATGATCCAGCAATTCCATTTCTGGGTATTTAGCAAAAGGAAACAAAAACACCAACTTGAAAAGATCTATGCACCCCCATGTTTACTGCATTATTTACAGTAGCCAAGACATGGAAGCAATCTAATTGTCCATTGATGGATGAGTGGATACACATACACAGGAATATTAGCCATAAAAAAGAAGGAAATTTTGCCATTTGTGACAAATGGCTGGACCTTGAAGGCATTATGCTAAGCGAAATAAGGCAGAGGAAGACAAATACTCTATGATCCCACTTACATGTAGAGTCTCAAAAAACAAACAAACAAAAAAAACCCAAAATGCCCAAAACACTGAACTCATAGATAGAACAGACTGGTAGATGCCAGAGGCAGGGGTGAGTGAAATGGGTGAAGGTGGTCGAAAGGTACAAACTTTTAGTCACAGAACAAATAGGTTATGGGGATGTAATGTGTAGCATGGCGACCATAGTTAATATTGTATTATATATTTGAAAATTGCTTAGAGAATAGATATTAAAAGTTTTCATATTAAGAAAAAATTCTAACTAGACTGTGATCATTTCACAATATCAAATCACTATGTTGTACACCTGAAACTATTATAATGTCAATTATCTCAATTTAAAAAAAGCAAAGTAAAAAAAAGGATCACAGACTTAAATGTAAAAGTACAAAACTCACTGGGAGAAAATATTTGCAAGCTATATATAGTATCTAGAATATATAAAGAACCTCAGAATTCAACAATAAAAAACCAAATGATCCTCCAAAGCAAGAGCACTGATTAACTTGTACTAATAAACAACTCCAACTCTTTTACGGACTTAAGAAAATGTAGATGAGGTCACTGGCAAATCTTCACATATGCTTCTTGCTTTAACTACAGCTGTTTTGATTTAGGATTCTGTACCAGTCCAGGGTCTGGGTTGAGAACAACAGACTCTGACTAAAGCAGAAAAGTGATTTACTGGAAGGATAACAGCTTAGGGGAATCAATAGGAAGGCTTATAGATCCACATTCAGAAAATAGGAGGAACCAAGGAAACAGCCTTGAACTACAGCCAAGGACCTCCCACAGCTTAGTTGGGGGTGCCTCTACTGCTAACACCAGACTCTAGATGCCTGGAAGGTACTGCTGGTGGCAGAAAGATTTCTGAACAGTCTCAGGTTATTTGCATCAGCGGTTCTAGACACAAAAAGTCCCAAGTGTGAGCATCTAATCGGTCAAGTATAGGTCCTAAGCCCAGGCCCTAGCTGTCAAGGTTCGGGGAGCGCAAGTACATTTGGCTTTTTCCCATAAACAGATTCAGATGATAGGCACCCAATTAAATAACTGAGCCAAAACAAATGAATGAACACACACATTCCCCTAACAAGTGCAATGGTAACCTGGTTTCTATAATTTTGTTGCAAGAAACATCTATAGTTTAAAAATGAAGGCTATTACTGTCCATGAGACATCAATTAAGAAAATTCAAAAGTTTTTTTTTTTTTGTTCCTAGTTATTCTCTAAGCTGGTTTCACAGCGGGAAGGAAAGTATTTTTTTTTTAAAGATTTTATTTATTTATTTGACAGAGATAGAGACAGCCAGTGAGAGAGGGAACACAAGCAGGGGGAGGAAGAAGCAGGCTCATAGCAGAGGAGCCTGATGTGGGGCTCGATCCCACAACGCCGGGATCACGCCCTGAGCCGAAGGCAGACGCTTAACCGCTATGCCACCCAGGCGCCCCAGGAAAGTATTTTTTGAGCACTCACTACAAGCCAGACAATGAGTTGGTATTTCCTAAAGCTAAAATTTTACAGCATTCTGCTCCATGAAGGAAGACAAGGTTCCAGTAATTTGGGAAATGTTAAAAAAGGAATTTGTCTTCCTTTAGGACAGTCAGGTGGCTGCTTGACATTAAACAGCTCCAAGAATCTTGGGTAAAGGAAACTTATAAGGGCACAAAATCATTTTTTTTCAAGTGTTATTTACTAAAAGCCTACCAATTTATCCCAAAGAACAAACTTTGAGACATGCTGCCCAAGGGGCTTCATATAATAGTCTTTCATACAATCCTCACCACTCAAGCCAAGTTTTGTCCCCATTTACAGACAGAAAACTGAGGCTCAGAGAAATTAAGTACCTTATACCTAGCTAGTAAATGCTGGCACCAAGATCTAAATCCAGGCCTTTTTGGCTCCGAGGTCCATGCTTTAATAACATGCTTTTCACTTTATTTACTAGTTTTATTACAATAAATCCCTGTAGATGAAAATATACATTTGTGACAGACTCTTCTACGCTATTGGATCCTACGTTCAGAAAATTATTGCAAGAGAGAAAGCTGGGGCACAAGGTAATAAGCTGAGATACTGTCAAATCACACTAAAGATGGGAACAGTAACCAGGGAATGAGTTCTACCTAACGTTTAGAAGTTAAATGGGTGAAAATTCCATTACATAAAAAAGCCTCTAACAAAAAATAGTTCTAAACAAATCCCTGGAAATGGCCTACTGCCTTTGTTGGGTCAGACCAGAACTCGGAACACCATGCAATCTTTACATGTAATAAAGATTTCTTCCCAAACTTATGTTAAAAAGATCAGCTTTAAGGAAATTAATAGATTATTATGAACCACCACCCATAGCTATACATTATTTGAATACTTCTATTTAATTAACCACTTTTTCCCCCTTCCTCCTTTCCCACAAACTTCACTTACCTTTAAGGTTTAAATCTTGGGTTTTGTAGGGTTTACATCTCAAGACAAGTGTGTTCACTTAAAATATACTGAGGGGAAATCACTCTTGAAAGGGTAACTCACCCAGTAGTAATCAACTCCAGTTGATCAAATTTAGAATGACTTTCAATACTGAATCAGCTTAAGGGCAGAGGACACCTGTAAATTCCCAAATCTGGCTCAAGAGGAGTGTAGTGGCAGGTTAAGCCTTACAATTCAAAGTACGGCTGAAGGATCAGCAGCACTGACATCACCTGGGAATTATTAAAAATACAGAATCTCAGGCCCACCCAGACCTGAGGAATCAATCTGTATTTTAATGAGATCTTTAGGTGATTAACATATTTTAAGTTTGAAAAGCACCAGATCAGAATACAGGCTCAAAATCAGGAAACCCAGGTTAAGATCCCTGCTATATCATTTACTCATCGCATGGGCATGGACAAACCAGCCTCTGTGAACTTGTTTCCTCAACTGTGAAATAGGGATAACTGATCTCCCCAATTCCACACTTCCTTTCATCCAACCCATTCTCCAGAGAGCAGCAAAAGTAATCTTCTTAAAACATAAATCAGCTCATGTTACTTCCTTGCTTAAAACCTTTCAACAGTTTTCCTAGAATTATATCCAAACTCTAATCATGACTCATAGGGCCCTGGCATGATTTGGCTGCTGGAACTCTCTCTGATCTCCTTTCTACGCAACTACTTTAGTCTTTCCCTTTAGTTTCTAGAATGCGCTAAGTTCCTTCTGTCCTCTAGACCTTTACAAGTGATATTCCCACTGGAATGCTTCTACCCCACACTCCTATTTCTTTCCATAACTAGTTCCACTTAAGGAGTGACTTTAAGACCCAAAGTGGCTTCCCAAAGCAACTCACCTAAAGCTAGTCTGTTATTTTTCTATTACACTACCCTGCTTCTCTCACAGCAAATATCAATTCTAGTTTGATTTTCTACAGTATTAAGCTCTTGGCATTTAGCACAGCATCTACCACCTGATAAGTAGGCAATATTTGCAGAATGGAGTTCATGAAAGAAGTATGCACTGAGAATAAAAATCTGTGATTGCCAGCATATAGACAGTATGTGAAGCCACTGGTCTGGAGATGACGACTTACAAAGAAGGAAGGAAAGAGGCCCAGAACTGAATTCCTACTTGATCTAACATTTAAAGGTAAGGAAAAGGAGGAGAACCCAGAAAAGGAGAGGCTGGTGAGGTAAAAGTAAAACTAGTTCATCCTGGTATCATGAAAGACAAAAGAGGGCAAGACTGATCAATTGTGTCCAATGTTAAAATCAGGTATTCCAGAAAAATGTACACTGAAATTGGGTGTACATTGACCAACAATAGTTTCAGTGGGGTGTTGGGAAGGGAAGCCAGACTGGAGTGAGTCAGGGAATCAATGGAAAATGAGGCAATACAGATGGCATGTGTTGAAAACTCTTCTGAAAATGTTGGCTATAAATGCAAGCAGAGAATTATGGGGTCATTGAAAGGTAGAGGGAAAGAAGAGATAACAGAAAGAAAATTCCTAAGAAAGTTGAGGGTAGGGGACCCTTTAACCTCTATTTCACCTTAACATAATGAACACTCATGTGGGTTTTGAAAGCACAAGTACTAGCCAGAATTATGACAACCCTCTCCTGAATCTCTTTAAAACTTGACTGCATGTCACTCTATATGTGCTTACACTGTACCCTGTACCTATCACTTCTCTGACTACTAATGAGAAAATGTTTGCTACAGGGTGAGGAAGTTTAAAACAAGCATACACACAAAACCCCACAAACCTGGGAGGGGAAAAACATATACATTATCAGTGGTTGCCTGTGGATGGCAGGATAACATAGTTTTGATTTATGCTTCATGCTTTTCAGGTTCTTCCAAGCTTTCTATTATCATATATCCATTTATGAGAATTTTTCTTTTGCACAATTTTTCTTAAGGTAGAAAAGAGTGGCCCCAAATGGCATGTATCAAATTAAGAACAATATCATCTAAACAAATGCCTTGGAGTGGCTGCTGCCTGCTCTTGGAGCTTCTTTTCTATACCTTCTGCTGTTTAATCCTAAATTTGGCACACAACATGCAATCAATATTTACTGATGATATTATTGGTAGGTTAAGAAATGTTGCAAACATGTATGGTAGTGTGGATGAATCCAAGTCAGCCTAAAATTCCCACTGAAATCATGGTAAAGCAATCTGGCCGTTTTAAAATAAAAAGGCTTTTAGAGAACACTCAACTCCAACCTGCCATAAAGCAAAAGCCTTTGCCTCTATGAAGTCTCTGAAAGAAAATTCAGGTCAGAACTGCCCAGACCATCATCTCAGGAAACAGCGAACAATCTTAAAACCCAGCCTGCTATTTGATTACAGAGGCACAGACATCACATTAACTGATTTCTTAAAGGGAACACATTTCCATCCAGTCTAGTTTCTGATTATTTACATTAATATCAACCCAACAAATATTCAGAGAACCCATTCGTCATTATAGTAACAGCTAATATTTACTTACCACCTAATTATGCATTATCTCTAATCCTTTAACTTGAAGATGAAGACTGTTTCCAGTTTACTAAATCCAAGAGTAGCCACATACCCAGTAAGTGGTACACCTGGATGAAACCAAATTTGCTCCATGATTCTACAGTACACAAAATGTCTATACACACAGTCCACCCTGCCACCTCCCTCCTACAGACACCAATATCCTTATCCTTGAGCCATATAAAACATGACCCTGAGGATTGCTGACCTAGATTCTATTGAACACTGACAGTAAAATGTAATAATAAAGCAACCAAAAAATAGCCTTTATTCACCCAAGACAATTCTGGAAATTATCTGCAAAATTACCTGATATAGCCTCCTTCAAAATCTGTAAACACTATACCTCAGGTAAGTGTATATCCTTGCTCTGCAGTATATTCAAAGCAAATCTCTTGCAGAGATACCAAGGAGAAGGAATCTGAAACCTCCAACACTGACTTTGGAGGTAAGAATGATGTCTGAGAACACATCCCCTACGTATGCTCTACCTACAGCCCTGGGAAGCTGCAGATCCAGGAGTTACCCTTTAGGTCACTACTCCCAATTACTTGAGAGAGAGAAACTGGCATCAGAAGAACCAGGCAACAAAATAGGGCTCACCAAAGTTGTAGAGCAGTTTTGCCAGTAGAAAGGAAAGGGCAGCATGCCAAGTAGCCCCTTCTTAGCATTCCAAACAACAACAAAAAACCAGCAATGTCTACGTGAAGATTATGCAAATTAAGGAGGAAAGGAAGAGATCCTTGTCTACACATTTTCAACTGGTGC
This sequence comes from Ailuropoda melanoleuca, assembly GCF_002007445.2. Taxonomy (NCBI): domain Eukaryota; kingdom Metazoa; phylum Chordata; class Mammalia; order Carnivora; family Ursidae; genus Ailuropoda; species Ailuropoda melanoleuca. The sequence goes on from NC_048238.1 coordinate 44,350,136, forward strand.
TCTGGAATAATCCTCATCTACCCTCAAAGACTGATCTGTCTCCCGTCCCCTTCCTTACTTGTGGCTGGATTTAGTGCAAAAGATCACTATAACAATGGTTATTCCCTGTCATCACAACCAATTTCAAAGATGCAAATGCTTTTTCAGTCTTGCCCACCTCTAACAGAAAATGAAGACATCAGCCTCTAAACTAATACTCTTTATTCAAACTAATGTCAAGAACTTAACCCTAGAAAAGCCTACCACTTTCTAATAGGTGAACTTCACCCAGAAGGGCCACAGGCAACATTCAGTGAGTTCAGGAAAAACTTGCATTTGCCAGAAAATCAACCTACTTAAAAATTATCTTCAAAATAATTTACTAAAAATTAAATCCAGAGTTTTCAACCCTGGCTGTGCAAAGTCACCTGAGACTTATTTCAAAAACTAAAAATGTCTGGCCATACAAATACCTGACTTAGTAAATATGAGGTGGGAACTTTTTTTTTTCAAACTACATAGGTGATATAGCTGCACAGCCAGACTTGAGAGCCACTTTGTTAGGTATTAATTATTCTTTGCCTATTGGTGACTCACTGAGGAATTTTCTTTAAAAGAATGGGGGATAGGTGTGCCTCGGTGGCTCAGTCGGTTAAGTGGTTGCCTTCGACTCAGGTCATGATCCCAGGGTCCTAGGACCAAGCCCCTGCTTGGTGGGCGGCCTGCTTCTCCCTCTCCCTCTGTCTGCCGCTTCCCCTGCTTGTGCACTCTCTCTGTGTCAAATAAATAAATAAATAAAATCTTTTTTTAAATTACATATCATGGTAGGTTTTATTTATTTTAATTTTTTTGCATAATTGTGCTTTTTTTTAATTTTTATGATTTTATTATATTATGTTAGCCACCATACAGTACATCCCTGGTTTCTGATGTAAAGTTCGATGATTCATTAGTTGCGTAAAACACCCAGTGCACCATGCAATACGTGCCCTCCTCACTATTCCCCCATCCCCCTCCCCTGAGGCCCTCAGTTTGTTTCTCATAGTCCATAGTCTCTCATGTTTCATTCCCCCTTCTGGTTACCTCCCCTTTCTTTATCCCTTTCTTCCCCTACCAATCATCCTAGTTCTTATGTTCCATAGATGAGAGAAATCATATGATATTTGTCTTTCTCTGCTTGACTTATTTTACTTAGCATAAATAAATAAAATCTTAAAAAAAAAAAAGAACGGGGGATAGAATGGGGTATAAACAAAGCAAGAACAGCCATGTGTTGATAACTGATGAAGCTGGGTAACAGGTACACTGGGGTTCATTATACTATTCTCTTTTGTATATGTTTGAAAAATCTCATAAATTAAAATATTTTAAATTAAGACTTTATCCTGCCAGATCCCTCCATTCCATCCTTCACATTACTACCAGAACAATCTCCCTCAAACTCAAAATCTACCTACATCATCAAGTGCAAACTCCTTACCTAACCCAGCATCCAAGACCTCTAGAACCTGGTACCTGCTCACCTCTCTTACCAGGGCCACAGCGTTAAATAATATTCCCCTTGGCTCCCCACATACTTTAACCATGTGAGGCTTTTTTACAGTTCCCCTAACATTCAAGACTTCGAATATCTTGACTCAGATTGCACTTTCTGCTAAAATGGCTGCTCTCTGCATATCCCCTAGAGCTCAGCTTAAATGTCACCTCTGAGGCCTTTTCAGATATCCTCTCCCTCAGAGAAAAATCTATGATTCCCTCCTTTGTGCCCCCACTGTGTCCTGCATATACCCTCAATCAGGACACCTCTTTATTCACATGTCAATCTCAACACAAGGGTGAGTTCTGCATGAGTGGGACTGTGTCTATTTATCTTTGCATTCCTGTCACCAGCATAGGAACTGTCACTCAGTAGATTAATGAATGAACGACTATCCGGTAAATGTTTAAGGAAGCTAAAAATCCAAGTCACAGACTCTTGGTGAAATTTCCAACTGAGAAAACCAATTTATAAAATTCATTCAATCTGCATTTTTCCATTCAACATATAGGTATGAACACACTATATGCAGGGTATTGCAAAGGGTGCTAGGAGATAGCCAGGTATTCAGAAACGTAAATCAGAGAAAAAAAGAAAACTAGAAAGCAATGATAGTATTAGAGAAATGAAAAGTTAGTACACAAAACACAATCAAATTACAACTTCCTAGCGGCCAAAGCAAAGCTGGAAACGCAATTACAAGAGATCAACAGAATACATAAAATAAATCCTATATAACACCAACCATAATCCTCGTTTTTAAAAATTTGGATATTTAGAGATTCAAGTTGCATAAAACAGAGTACAGCTTTAGCAAAAGTGAAACAATTAGCCCAGTTTCACTTTTTGGGCATAGTGCTGTAGTCTAGAAAAATATATACACAGCAATTTGGACAACCTTTTAAAACATGTGAAGAAATCTTTATAGATTTCTTGTCCTATACTGAGGGATATCCATAAAAATTCTGAAGTTCTATGGAAAAATTTTGCATATGTTGGAATTTTTCTGAGAAGACAGCTGATAGCTTTCACTGGCTTCTTAAAGCGATCCATGACCTGAAAGAGCAGGAACCATCACCCCACAGAAAGATCTCCAAGACTGCTTAGTACTTAGTGACTACAATGTTTTTACTTTCAATTATGAAACACAGGCATTTGGTATTTCCCCTAAAGCCACATGACAGGCTGTCAAATACAATAAAGACAGTACAGGAAACCAAAGAAACAGAATTCCAACCCTTCTGCATTATTCAGCTCCAATGTCATATTCTTGGGTTTAAAAAGAAATATGCAGCATCTCTCAAGATTAAACCTCCTCTGTGTAAGAGGGAATTCTATATTCCCGGATAAAATCCTCTAGTCATGTATCCTGAAGAAAGGTAGAAACGGCCCAAACCTTCTATAAAAAGCCTAGATTAAGTGTATTTCTAAATAAAAGCTAGGTTTTAATGCCTTAAAATATTCTGACAGAAGATATATCTGTATGGGGAGAGGATGAGGGACCTTAATAATGTATTTACTTCCTACCGTATATCATGGATTACTTAAGTTTAAAGGTAGAGACTGAAGAATACAACTGGAAGAAAGTAAAAATGAAGTAGAGGACAACAGCATAGTGGAAGGGCCTGGGAGTTGGGACGGAAATGGGCTTAAATTCCATTTATTAGCTGTATGATCTTAGACAAGTTACTGAACCTGAGTCTGTAACCTCTGTAAAATAAATAAACACAGTCCATCTCAAGAGATTGTGTCTGGCAATGAGTAACCTATATTATTATTTGTTCTATTTCTTTTAGTTCCAGATTAATCTAAGGGCAGCAGTCTCATGCTGGATCTCTCTCTCCCTCTCTCTCTCTCTCTCTCTCTCTCTCTCTCACACACACACACACACACACACACACACACACACACACCGATCAAAAGCAAACAAGAGCTGGTCTTTTCAAACTTTCTACATGTTATCTGCATATAAAAGAACATAAAGCATATATTGATCTCTAGACTGTTAGCTTTAAGTACTGACATGAATCAAAAAGTTAAACTCAACTTTGATGATGAGACTGGGAAGCTCTGGGTCTCATTCTCAAGTAAGTTATAGTTCTCCAAAGCTTAAACAGTCTACTGAATACTGTCTGGGCCATATAACTTAAGAATCAGAGATTTTAAGTGTCCGAACTATTTTCAGCTGGTTCAAATGCATCTGGAATGGAGAGAGACCAAGATTCTTCTATATGATTTAAAAGAACAGTAATTAGGGCAATTATCAACATGGTGGCAAACTTCTTTCAACCTGAAATAACTCCAACTTCACAGGTTTATTACGAGGCTAAAATTAATTCATTGACAAGAAAGCTTTAAAACAATGCTTTAAAAAAAAATATGTCCCTACATATAGACAAAACTGGCTGTTTGAGTAAATTTAACAGCACCACACACAGCCTGGCACATACTCATTTCCAACGTTCTTTAAATAAACCAAACAATGTGAACAATCTGCTGCTTTAAAACATTTGTATCTATAGCATGAAAGATGTTTGCTGAAAATGAAAGAATAGTATGCAAAGGTACTCTAGTTCCCTGCCACCAACTGACTTTGTGACCTTAGGACAATCTGAGCTGCAATCGTATAAAATGAAAATAAAATAACTAAAATCTCTCAAAGCACTGTCTATAACACTTCGCCTTCAGTTCAAGACAAATGTTAAGTATTAAACATGAACAATTTAAATTATTCTCAAAAACTAAAGACCAAAAAAGTAACCAAGCTGGTTTTCTATTTGGCACAAATTCCAACTTTTTTTGTTTCAACAAACCACATTTTCTCAAATAATTCAGTTTTAAGCTGAGCATATATTTAAAAATCAAATAGTCTTTTCCAAAACAGGAACTACAGGTTAACCATCTGGACAAAAATAAAAGCACACACCTATTTCACACCACTACTTAAACATAAAAAAGCTAAACTGTAAAAAGTATTAGAAGATAATGCAGATAAAGATTCTTGTAATCTTGGCAAAGAAAAGATCTTCCAAAAAGATACATAACCTAGAAACCATAAAGGAAAGGGGGAAAAGGGTAGATCTGACTACACAAAAATTCCAAACCATAAACACAAAATCATCCTCTCTAATAATTACAAAAATTCTAATCAAAGCAAGGAGATGCTATTTCTCATTCATCAGGCTGGTTAAAAATGAAAAAGATCAATAATTATCTTGTTTTGGCAGATACAGGTAGAGAAAAGGGCACTGACAGACACTGCTGGTGGGAACGGCCATTCTGGAGGTCATTTTGGCAGTGCCTATCAAAAATTTAAACGGTACCACCCTTTGACCCAGAATGAATTCTATTTCTAAGGATCAACAATAGGGAATGATTAAATTATGGTAGATCCATGCTTTGAAATGCAATGCACCATTAAAAAGAGTGGAGTTGAGCTATATGTTTTAGCATATAAAAATATACATAGGACATAAATGGATAAGCACAGTAGGTAAATGCTAAAAGGTATAAAAGAATATGTACAAACTGTCAACAGATTTTTGAAGTGTGGTATGAATAAAACAAGACTATCATTTGGGGAGGAGGGACACTAATTTTTAACTAAAATGTTTGTCTGAATCTTTGTTTTTAACAGCAAACTCTTTTATAATTTAAAACAATTGAAAAGGGATAAACAGATGGGCTTAGGGGGAAAAAAGATGGGCTTAGAAAACATCACTTTAATTTGAAAGTTTTACGAATAGGAAATTTAGCCCTAGCTACAGGCCTATGGCATCCATAAACATGCATGAAAACACATGGCCAAACTGAATTGTCCCATGAAGAGCTCAAAATTGACCCCGTGTTGAAAAGTAACAGCCACAGTCAAAAGGGCAAAGAAACTGAGTTTTTGGACTTCTTCTCATTTACCTTTCTATTCCCCTAAAATTTCCCCATTTGGGGGGGACAACTTTCTTATAGGAAGGGGGCCACTTATTCTGCACGTCTATGGATGACATCTGCTGGCACATTTAGAAACAGATTAAGTTCAGTTTTAGAAAAGATACAGCATAGTGAAAATACTGGACTAGGTTAACCTGGGTTCAATGTCCAACTCCACCACTAACCAGCAACGTTTGTTATCTTGGAAATCATCTCCTCTAATCCGGGCCTATAAAATAAATAGAGTTTGATATGGATAATATCAAATACAGGCTCTTTTCAGCTCTTCTGTTGGACATGGAGAAGACCACCATTTTAAAGCCATTGGTAATTTACTTTGCGAGAAGTAGGGATTTGAATTAACTATGCAGGCAGTCTACCTTCACTTTTAAAAAGCAAAAATCTAAAATGCTCTATGTAAAAGGTTGTCTTCAAGTGGTATCTACATCCCTCCAGACTATACTTCCTCTTAAGGATGGCCTTGCCAAGACAGTAAAGGAAATTTGAGGAGCAGGGAAATGGGAGCCCCAGATTAGGTCAAAAGACTATAAGGCACTCTAGGTTGGAGGAGCCAAGCCAGCCCCTACAAAATATGGCAGTAGGTATAGATGTAAGGAGAGAGCCACCTATTGCAATGATACTGGACCTATCCAGGTTTATGCTCTTCTCTAATACTAATGTAGCAACGGGCTTACCCTGAGGTGGTGTCATACTATAAGTCAACATGGATTATATACTAAACATACCACAGTGAATAATGCAGGATAATCTTTTTAAAGGGCAATCTGATAATAAGTACCAAAAGCCTTTTATATTTTTGCATTCCAGTTCTAGAAATTTAAGGAAGTAAACGTCACAAAGACTTCTCAATCAGATGTTCTTAAGCTTCTTTCCTTTATTCAATATTTACCAAATGGCCTACTGTGTGCTAGGAAGCATTGTTTAAAGATCATGGAAAACTAGGACTTAAAGGTTTGAACATAGGGAATTGGCTAATAAATGATAAATCATATACACAATAGAATATAATGCAGCCATTATAAGTGTTATACTGTTATATTACATTATAACAGGGAACAGAGATCAATATATTAAGTGGGAACAGCAAATTTAAAAATACCATTTCTATATTGGTTTGGAGAAACAGCTTTAAAAAAAAGACAATTTGGGGACAACTGAGGAAATGTGAATATGGACTGGCTATTAGATAATATTAAGGAAAAGAACAAATTTCCTAGGTGTGATAAAAGGTATTGCAGATATTGGAGGTCCTTAAGATATGCTTGACGAAGGATTTAAGGATGAAATGTCACTCTTCCTTCATATACTTCAGAAAAATTAAACACACATATGTACATATAAATCAAATATGGTAAATTTTAACTACTGTTGGATATAGCTAGTGATATACAGATGCTTAGTGTGCTATTCTTCCAGGATTTTTACGTCTGAAAATTTTCACAATAAAAAGTTGGAGGGAAGGTTATGAATTACATTTTTAAAGAGTAAAGTTTTGGGGAAAAAAAGTATGCTTATGCTACACAGGCATAAAGAAAAGCCTTGGAAGAATATATTGTGTACCAGCACACTAATAGTATTTACCTGAATGGCAGGAGATTTCTGTGCTTACGAGTATTTTTTCAACAAGCCATGTACACGACTATAATCATGAGAAACATTACTTAAAAATAAAGTCAGGAAAGCATTTTCAAACAATAACTACAATAAAATGAACAAATGACTAAATAATGTCCCACTCCCAAAGCATTCTTATTAAATGATTTTACAAACTTTAAAGAAGTATGCAAACAATATTATGCAAGTAATAACTGCTGTGTGAACATCATAGTTTTTAAATTTCTACTTACATGAGTAATTATACCCTTCTCACAGTATAAAAATTCAAGTAATTCATGGTAAAGATCGCAGTGGAGAGAGGAATACTGAGTTAAATACTGAGAGATTTGAGGCAAAAATAAATGTTAAAAATGATCAGTTCAGGAGGGGGGGTAGGGAAACGGTTTTTGTTATATTATTCCCTGTATTCCTCAGTCTATTTTAAGTTTCTCAGAAAAAGAAATGCAATTACAGAAAAGCTAAAGTTCCCCTTGACCACTCCTTCCAAATAATCAGTTTACCCTAGTTTTTGAAAAATATATAAATAGCACCACATAGTACACCCTATCTTACAGCTTGCCAAATATCTCCACATAAATAGTTGTATTAACTTACACCACTTGTGGGCAGTATTCTAAGACCATACTCTTCCCTGTATTTTTGCCATGACTTGATATTACCTAATTATTTTTTGCCAATCTAATGGTTAAAAAATATCTCATTTTAATTTGCATTTCTAGTATTTAGTTTGAGTACCTTTTCTTGTTACCAGACAGTTCTAGTTCCTATTCTGGGAAAAGCCTGTCCCTAATTTTCTACTGCTTTTATTTTTAAAATGTTACTCTTATCATTAAGATGGGAACACACTAACCAAAATGTTAATGATGACTGAATATTTTTGTGGGAGTAGGAATCTTTTCCCAAAATAAGAACACATTTTCTAGTTTTTCCTAAATTAATTCAGTAACAGAAACTAGAAAATGATAAAAGTGGGTGAAAAAAATCCTTTTAGATGCAAGTAGTACTTTCAGGATACCCTATTATAGGAGCACATAACACCCTAGAGTAGCTCATAAAATCCAGCTTAAAGAAATAAACACATCTAAAGCACAAGTCTTGTTAAGAAATGAAATACTGGTTGAGGCTATTGATTCACTTGGGATACATTTAACTAACTTCATTTTTATAAAGCATTTTTTGAGTTCATGATGTACTTTTCATGTACCTTGTTTAACCCCAACAAAATTCTGGGTTACATTCTCTTACGCCCTCCTATAAACTGCTATAGTGCATTTTGTTCACTCCTCCTCATTGTACTGATCCCTTTGACTGTGATTTACAAGTCTCCCTTCCCTAGTAGACCATGCTGTCCTCCACTCTCTAGTTGCTTATCTTTGAATTTCCAGTATCTGGCATTATTGAGTACGCCCTCAAATATTTGTTGAGAGAATGAGATATCATCATCCTCATTTAAAGGATGAGGAAACTAGCTCAGTGATGAAGTAATTTGCCCCAAGTAACATAGCTATTAAGTATTTATTTTACATAAATTACAATAGCCTTATTTTTGTAGTATACTATATAATTTAAACATTTTAAGTAGTACATCATCTCACTTTAATGCTCACGGCAACTTACGAAATGGGCTGATTACCATTTCACCATTGAAACCTGAGGGACACACAAATCCTAGTTTGTAAGTACAGCTGTCTCTTGACATACTTTATAGATCAGTAATTGGGTATAGGAGCCTCTATCTTTATGTAGCAAACATCTTGGGGAATGATAGAGGAAGGGGCTGGGGAGAAGATGGAAGGAATGATAGAGGAAGGGGCTGGGGAGAAGATGGAAGGAAGACAGTTAAAGCAATAGGATAGTGACTGTAAATTGTTATAGGTCCATCTGAAGACCATAAACTGATATTGTAGTGTCAACTATATGTGCCACTTTGAAATCCAATCTTGGCCCAAAGATTTTTCTTGGTATTACCCTCTATTCATAGAAGACAACTGCAGGCTTTCTCACAGATCAGCAATCTCAAAGGCTGGGGATACAGAAGCAAGCAGGGCTTTGAAAAACAACAGACAGGTTATATCACACATGGACAAAGCAGGGGAAAAATGACAACATAAAGGAAAAGGCTAAGGAACTTTAAACATTATCTCAGTCCTTAAATGGACTGTGAGTTTCTCAAGTGAAGAAACCAACTCTCAATCATTTTATGTCCCTAGCTCCTTGTACTTAAAAACACTCAGTAAATGGTTACTGAACTAAAAAGAGGTTAAGATGTGAGGAAAAAGATATAATATTAATTTAAAAACCAATGGCTTTAAATTTATTGAGCACTTACTATGTGTCATGTGCTATACTTCAGATAACATACAAAATATTAAAAGGGATAATATTTACCTCTTTTCTAATCTGCTATATACGGCGCTACTCAAGTATGTTAACAGTGGTGATACTGATGACCATTAGAAGACTCATTATGGGTTAAGGTTACCAAGGTTACAGCAGAACCTTGAACAAAACAAAGCTGAACAGTGGGGGCTATGTAGATGTAAGGAGATCACAGCAACCAATGTATTATACATTACCACAGAAGTGGGTAAGACCCTTTAGAGGGTATGAATGTGACTCCTGATGCTTGGCAAAGTGAAAAACTACTCTGGTGGAACACCCACTTATCTCGGGCCAGAGTGAGTCAGCCCCAAAATGACCAAAGTACAACCCCTTTCCTCCCCACCACTGATGATCCCAACACAGACCTGAAGGGTCCAGATGGGCTTTGCTAACTGGCCATTACTTCACTACCATGACTGCCCATCTCTGAGCTGCTGGAGGGGTTAGTGAAATAGTATGTTAAAGAAATGACCATCTGCTGACCACGTAGAGTGTACTAACAACCCCAATAACCCCACAATTATTTTCCCCAGATGAGGCAAGGTTAACCTGCCCAACGTGAGAAAACTATTAAGTGGCCAGAAAAAAAAATTCAGCATTTATCCTACCCTTCTCATACAAGCTGTATCACTGAGTAACCTCATAAAATTTTTCCACCTAATATACAAAAACAAAATGACAGAGTTAGAACATCACCATTTTGACATTCCCAATAAACTAATCGATCTAAGCTTTAGGCAGAAATGGCTGTTAATATATAAAAAAAAAAATACAAGACATCATTACAACCTAATCAATGTCGTAAATAAACACACCACCACCAATTCTTGCCAAAGGACATGAACCTGAATTTATAAAAGCCTCTGGATCCACTCTAAATTTGCAGGAAATATAGAGGACAGAGGAACATGTAATAACTGTACTGAGTATGCGATAAGCAAATTCAGTCTGTGGGAAACTCCACAGGTCAAACGGCCTGAGTTATTCAACAGATATAGTATAAGGAAAAGAAAGAAAGGGAAGCTACAGGTATTTAAAATATATCAAGTTTTAAAAAGTAGTAGACAAAGCAAATTATACTGTCCAGGGATGCACACTTGGACAATAAAACCAGAATATGAGTGATTACTATAAAGTCAGAAAAGTAGATACTTTCTGGAGAGGGAAGATGTCATGATTGGGATGGGCACGTGGAAGGACTTACGGTGTTAACAGGCAAAGTTCTATTTCTTTTTTTTTTAAGATTTTATTTATTTGTTTGACAGAGATAGAGACAGCCAGCAGGAGAGGGAACACGAGCAGGGGGATTGGGAGAGGAAGAAGCAGGCTCAAAGCGGAGGAGCCTGATGTGGGGCTCGATCCCATAACGCCGGGATCACGCCCTGAGCCGAAGGCAGACGCTTAACCGCCGAGCCACCCAGGCGCCCCCAAAGTTCTATTTCTTGAGTTGGGTTATGGTAACAAAAGTGTTTGCCTTAAAATAATTTATTAAACCGTAAATTTGCTATGGGGTGGTTTTCCCTATCTGTATTCTATTTGTTACAATAAAAGGAAAACACTTTAATCACATTAAAGCTGCTTACGTATGATCTGATTCTTTTTGTATGAAATGCCCAGACTAGGCAAATCATAGAAATATAAAGCAATCCGTGGTTGCCAAAGGCTGGGGTGGTTGAAGAGAGAAGGGGAGTCACTACTAATGGGTACTGGATTTCCCTTAAGGGTGATGAAAATGTTTTAAAATTGATGTGGTAATGGTCGTACAACTATGAACACACTAAAAACTACCGTATGCTTTAAATGGGCGAACTGTATGGTATGGGAATTATATCTCAATAAAACTGTTTTAAAAAGTCTAAAACACCCCAGGTTAAGCCAAGACACACTTTTAAAATAAAGGTTGGGGTGGAGCCCAAGAATCTGCATTTCTGACAAGTTCCCAGATGCTGCTGCTGTTGATCTGGGGACCACATTTTGAGAACCACTGTAACAGAGGATTTCAAAACTGCTTCTAGCTCAAAGCAGTACTAAAGAGCACTGGAAAGTGAAGTGTTTTACTCAGGGACTGAGAAAACAGTCCAGGGGGAAAAAAAAAGTTTAACACTCTGCCAAGCACTGTTCTATTCCAAATGATTCCCTGACCATCAACATCAGCATCTCCAGGCAACTTGCTGGAAATGCAAATTCTCAGGCCCCTCCCAGACCTAAAGGACAGGAAGCTCTGGGGTTGGAGCCCAGCAATCTGTTTCAGCAAGCCCTCCAGGTGATTCTGATGTTCCCTGAAGTTTCAGAGCTACTGTTCTAAGCACTTTTTTTTTTAAGATTTTATTTATTTATTCGACAGGGATAGAGACAGCCAGCGAGAGAGGGAACACAAGCAGGGGGAGTGGGAGAGGAAGAAGCAGGCTCACAGCAGAGGAGCCTGATGTGGGGCTCGATCCCGGAACGCCGGGATCACGTCCTGAGCCGAAGGCAGACGCTTAACCGCTGTGCCACCCAGGCGCCCCTGTTCTAAGCACTTTATATGCATTAGTTCAGCTAAACTTCTCCAAAACCCTATGGAGTAGGTAACACTATTAGCATTTTACAGATTAAGAACTGTGGCACAAAGGTTAAATAATTTGCACAAGACGACAAATGGTAAAAAATGGAGCCAGAACTTGAACCCAAGGATTCTGGCTTCAGAGTCCATGTTCTTAATCGCTATGCTGAAAGATCTTTCCACCTATAAGAACTCAATTGGCAGAATGCAATAATGAAGAATTAGTGGAAGAAAAAAATGCAAAGACCAGGAGAAATAACATCTCACTATAAACACATGCAATAACAAAATAATCAGAGCAAATAATGTTATCATTAAAAAAAAAGCAATCTTCCAAAACCATTCCAAAACATAAGCAGCCACCAAATACAATATATCCCAGTATTTCCAGAGCAATTATCTCAGGTATCTAATTTTAAGGACTTAAAATTTGGGTTATGCTAAAGATGGTACATAAATTCATGGCAGTTATGTTCATTCACATTGACCAATCTTTAAATTCTAAATGATTATACTAAAAGGTCATTCCAGAATAATTTGAATCTCCCTATTCCTAGTCCCTTTTAGTCAATATACAATCAGAATCTAGGGGTTGAAAAAGAACTTTCACATTCCTCTAGTCCAATCAGCAATCCAGACTGAATCATCTACAATACTGATCTCCATTTAATATTCATTAAGAAGCTAAAACAAATCCCAACTTTCTATAAAATCACATTCTGGGATCAATCCATGTCACCACTGTGATTTTTAAAGCCAAATGATTAAATACTTTTTAAAGGCACTAAAATGTGAAAATGCTCAGTATTAACAGCCCAAACAAAACCTACAGTTGTTTTACTCATAGAGAGCTACTCTTTCACACTATCTGAAAGCATTTCTATAACCAGGAGACCAAGCTGGTTAACAAGTACATCAAGTTTTAGCAACTCAACCCCTATGACACATCAAATGAGAGGGCTTCTAAAGAATCTTCTGAGCTGAATTATCCCTGACATTAACACATAAACATCTGGTAACCAGTCATTGAGAAAATAAGTCAGAGAACAATACAGCAAAACACCCAGAGCCGGAGTACTCACAACTACCAAGGACTATCAACCTTATAGATAGTGAGATCATTGTAAAGCAGCCTAATATGGTTACAGCTACACATCAGATTTTAACAACTTAATGTACAGCAGGAAAGGTAACACGGAATGTGAAGGGCAAACATTTTCAAAGCAACCACGTTTCGCATTTCAATAATACTTTGAACCCATGGTTGAAAACACAACAAAAGAGAAAAACCAACAGCATTTCCATTATAAACTTGTAGCTGTTAAGAACTCTGGAAACAATTCAAATATTGAAATGCCTACTGCATAAAGCTCTGTTCCAAAAATCTAGTTATCCCAGATTCAAAACTCTGGATTAGAAGGTGTAAGTGACCTTCTTCGAACTTTCAAATAACTACAGAAAACTGAAGACAGGAGTAAATACCTAACCACGATATCCAACATGCTCAAAATTTTTTTGTTGAATGAATGCATTTCTCTGGAATTCCCAAGAAATCACTTCTTTAAATAATCACTTTCCAACTAGCGATCTATAGCACTGGTGATTCAAAAACATATTTCACCTAAACACCTCAAAAACTTTCATTCATGACCTCTACCCTCTCTGCCCTTCAACTTGGAATTGCTCTCATTTTAAAGGTAGGCACAAGTGGCCTTGCTCTGCCCACATTTGTGAAGTCAAAGGCTGGCTGGAACCTGTATGCCCAACTTCCATTCCTAGTTTTTGACTATGGAAGGGACATACAGTAGATCCCAAGATATCGAATCTGCACAAGGAAAGAAATAAACAGTTTAAAGGACTTTATGCTGTGGATCACCATTTCCAAAAGAAATAAAATGAAAAATAACAACAGAAAAACTATAGTTGCATATTAGTAGCTGAAAATCAGGATGTAAGTAGAAGCTCTCAGAAACTGTTTAGTACTGCCATTTCAAAAACTGTATTATAGCCAGAAGAACTCATCACTAAGTCTTAATAGCTTAGAAGTTATGGGTCAGAGCAGCTGAGATACCAACATCCAAAGAATAAAAAGCAACATCGTAAGATAGTATAAAAATAACTAAACCACCTAAGGAAATTGAAACCATGAAAAATCCCAAAGGCACACTTAGGTCATTATCTAGGAAACATTAGCTTCTTCCATAAGGAGGCCTACTTTTCATGTGGAGCAGCAGTAAGCAGGGCCAAGACATGGAACTGAGGTCAGGTATCAATTAAATCAGACTCCGCCACAGAAAAGGGAATCCATGACTAGTTATTTTGGGATAGTGCCTAGGCCAGCAGTTATCAACTCCAGCTGGGATACAGGAGATTACTGCCTTTGTTCCATTATAATGGGGGTCCTCCAGGGTCTTTAACTTACTAAGAATGGGTTAGATACCACTGCTGGGATACAACCACCAAATACGAGGAAAGTTGCAGAACAATTTCTTCAACAAATAAATCAAAAGAGAAAAAGGGAGTCTGCAGATTAAAATAGATTTAAGAAATATACATCAATCCACCCTTTGTGATAAATGGGTTTTCTTTGGACCCTAATTCAAACTAAAATATGAACATTAACTTTATATTTGATATCTTCAAAAATCATTAACTTTTTGAGTTGTGATAATGATTTTGAGGTTATGTTTAAAGAGCCCTTCTCTTTCAGACATATAAATATTTTGCAAGTAAAAATATGACAGCAGGGGTTTATTTCAATATGATGGGTGGGGACAGTTGGTAGAAACACAGATGAAGCAAAATGGCTACAAGCCGGTAACTGTTAAAACTGGTGACGTATACACAGGGGGATCTGTGTATAATACTACCTGATTTGTGTATGTTTGATATTTTTCATAACTCTTTGAAAAAGAATTGATTAGACATAGTATCTTGCAATTTAATTTTTTGAATGGTGCTTTAGGGTGATTTAAAAATCACGTAGAGACGGAATTCATTTAAACAATAACACAAGAAGCAGCCAATGCCACATCAGATCCAAACAATAAAAAGAAACCAAAGTAGCTCAATTACAGAATGAAAATACATACATCCCCCCCAACTCCATTCCAGGAAGTAAAATACAAATACTACACAAATCTACAAAAACCAACCTAAAATCACAGCCAATCATACTCATCCTGGTGGGAAATCCCAACACTTCTCTCCAACAGCTTCCTGAACCTTCCTGACCAAGTTGGTCTGCTAGTTCTTCCGGAGTGCTAACCCACTCAGGTCAGACTACTGGAGGACCTACAAAAAAAAAAGGTGGGGAGAAAGAGACACACATTTATTAGGGTGTGGGGGAGTTAACCATTATATCAATGTTCAAACATGATCACAGTTATTATTTCTTAAGCCATAGCCCTCACATATCAATTCGCATTTTTAAGGACAGGCTGTAAACAGTAACAAGAATTCAGAACCAACAGCCAAACCAATTATTCTATTCTGACATTTAGACAACACCCCTGAAAACTCAACTCAGTCCTCAACCCAAATGAAATGATAGGGGATAGTAATTACAATTTTATATCCTCACTATAAATTGATACTAAAGCAATATAAAATTTATTATTTTTTTGTGAAAAAAATGCACACATAAAAACTAATTTTCACCTTCACACATGCTTTTTGGGCATACTGGGAGACAAGTGGTAAGCACCTGGGAAACTCAGGTTGAACTTTGCCAATGAACCTCAGACAAAGCTTTTGACTGCTATTGCCACTTCTTCCTCTCTTCTTAGAGATCTACTACAATAAATTAAACCTTTTAGGTCACACCTAGATTATCATTCCCAGATTTAGTCTAGTTCTGAATGACACGAATCAAATTGAGGTTTAATTTCTTATTCATTGCTTGACCCACTGTAAAGAACTCCAAGGCACTATCTCAAAACAGAAAGTGATCTCCTGTCCTCCAATGAAAAAGGGAATATTCTATTACCTCTAAAGCACTTTAAATTGAACAAAGCAGACCCTAAAGCTCAAAACTAGTGTCCACATAGTTATTACCAAATGGCTACCCATGGTAAATCTTTAATCCTGGGTAAACTTTTTACCATCATATTTCTATTTCAAGCCCCATCACCTGGCCAAGGTAATAGTAACAGATCAAAGTGTTCAGTTTAATACTGATCTAATCAAAATATTAACAGTAAGAAAAACTACCTCCAAATTGAATACATTCACTTCTGTTTAAAAAGAGTGCTGGAAAATATAAAATGGCAAAACACAACAGGAGGTAGTGTATTAAAAAACCGGCAGTAATTCGTTATGGGAAAGAAGCTTGGTATTCCAAACAACTTTCCTAAATTCTCTCAGATTGGAATTACCCTGTGCAGGTATAGCCAAATAGCAGATCCCCACACTGATCTGAGGAACCAAAGAAAGGAGGTAGGGGAAAAGCAGTATGAACACTTGAAAACTAGCTAGCAGAAGCTCCCTTGATTACTGTGAAAAGCATGGCAACAAATTTCATCTTTGAGTGAGTAACAGGACAAACTCTTTTTGAAGCAGTGGAAAGGGAATAGGCAAGGGATACGCATCCCTTCTAAAAGGCAGAACACCTGGGTGTGGTTCTTGACAGGAACCTAATGGCCAGTGGTCATTTCAAGATAGTGACTTTGCACCAAAATTCCTAGACTAGCAGAATAACACAGGTGGGAATCACAATCAAACATCATGAACCACTGGAGATAAAGAATTTGGCCCATGAGGAGGGAAAAACTACAAACATGACTGGGCTGGCCTAGAAAGATACTAAAAACTTACAATTAGAGGAATAAAAATCTTATTCTTTCCCAGATCATAAAACTACCACATGACACAGATCCATTTTCCATCCTATTCTTAGACCTAGAAAAAGTAAACACAATTTAGTGTGTGCCTACCATAAGCTGGGCACTTCACAAATTGTTTAATTCTACCAACTATAAGCACTACTATCCCTATTATACAGATGAAAAAACTGAGAATCTGAAAAGTAATTTGCCCAAGGTCACAAAGTTTGATGTGAACCCAAAGCATACAGTTATTTCCACCATACCAGGGTGCCTCCCTTGACTGGAGAATGTTGAGGTCTCCTCAATCTACGCAACATTGAGGTTAACAGAAAACAATGCCGAACATGTAATCTACGAAGAAAACAAATGATAGGGAATGATCTATAGTAATGGTGGAATGGGGGAAGGGAAGAGAAAAAAGTAGAACAGGGCAATAATTGAGGGTCTGAAGATAATCAAAGCTGTTTTATTTTCTAGCACATGGAGGAGGGAAAATGTAGTGGAGCCTGACAGGAGGATATCTTCTCTCTAGGGGA
Organism: Ailuropoda melanoleuca; assembly: GCF_002007445.2. NCBI lineage: Eukaryota > Metazoa > Chordata > Mammalia > Carnivora > Ursidae > Ailuropoda > Ailuropoda melanoleuca. The sequence goes on from NC_048238.1 coordinate 44,367,500, forward strand.
TTCAACTCTTGGGGAAAAAAAACACGGGGAGGGGACATAAAAGAATTAAGTGAGAAGCATGTTAAGAGGTGGTTAACAGCAAAGACAGAGGTCCACAGACCAAGAGGACTCAGGAAATCAGAGCAAGGCAGGGAAAAGGGGCGGTTCCCAAGCTTGCAAAGAGGGATGGCAGGGGACAGAGAAGGACAAAAAGTTGGTTCACTGGAGGATTATCCTCTACAGCCTTTTCTTTAGGTTTTTTGGGGGGGGGGGCGCGTTATGAGAAAGGGAAGGCTAAGAACCCTAACAAGAAGAAGTCTGCAATCATCCAGCCACCAACCCATTCATTGTTCCATCTAAGAGTGGTCGAGCAGTCTGCAAAGTTGCAGAAATCTGTCTTGTACTCGAATCAGGGTCATACAAGCGTGAAGACCTGAGGAAACGGAAGGCTACCGTAGAGTTCCATCCACAAAGATGGAGTAAATGCACAGAACGGGAAAGGCTCTACTCAAGCCTTGCGTCAAGGGGACCAATGGAAGAGGGAGACAGGACCGGCTAATGGACTTCGGCTAAGCTCTTCCTTAGTAGGGCTGGGTAGGGGGTGACAGGGAAAGCTTTGACTCCCCCTCTTAAAAACAAGCCTCAAATATCCGTGTGGATGAGGAATTAGGGAAATAGGGGGAGAAGTACGTCAGACACCAAAGCTTGACCCCTAAATCTTAGTTCAAAGACCAAGGCAGTTGGAAAAGTAGAGCCCACCTCAACTCAAGAAAAACTAGGGGATTCAATTGGGCCGCTGAAGGGGCGGAGAACAGAGGCAGGCCTGAAAAAAGGTAGTGGGGAGGGAACCAGTCGTCGTAGGTTGGTCCCCTTTCCCCCACAGCCCAATCTAACCCCCAGCCCCACTCCCTAACTCACTCCAGGTCTCCCGCCACCCACCCTTCCCAACCCGCCCACTGCGGTGGCAACAACGGAGGCGTTGACCGATTGGTGGGGCAAAGGCGGGCCCACACGCGACCGAGGCCCGGGAAATGGTGTCGCCTCGAACAGAGACGGTGTGGTCTTCGCCTCAGGTTCGGCTTACCAGCACCTCGGTGTTTCGCCAAGAGTCACCTCCTTAACGTCGGGTGCCTGGGAAGCGTCACAAACGCGGACAGCCAACACCTCAGTCCCGGGTCCTGGCCGGACAGACATCAGCGTCCGCCGCCATCTTAACAGCAGGCGGACCGACCCTAGTCACTGCCCCCCCTACCCCAAGCTACCTCCGCCACCGCCAACGGATCCCACGAGGACGTAACCCCGCTCGCGCGAGAACTCACCGGCTAAGAACAGCACGAGCCGAAAACACTGCTGCCGCCTGCGCGGCTGCTGCAGTCCGTAACCGAACCGCGGCCGCCTCCGCGCGATCCCGCGAGAACCTCTTACCGGACGGGAAAAGCCTGAGCCCAGCCCTTCCCAGACCCCTCCTCCCACCAAAGCCGAAGTCGCTACAGCTCCGCTCTCACCCTACGCGAAGCGAAAAGCAAATGACGCACAACCTCACGAAGCACCGAGGGGCGGAGCCAATCTGCCGCCGCCGGCTCCCGCATGCGCCGAGAGAACTATCGCGATATTACGTTTTAGTCTCTGCGAGACCTTCGAATTCGCCGCAGGATGCCGCCCGCGCCTCGCCTTTAGGAAACACGAGATCTCGCGAGACCTAGTGCACGCTCCTAAAAAGGAGAGAGGCGGGGTTTCATGAAAATGACTGGGAGTTTTTCGGGGGAAGGGAGGAACCTCCCGTCCTGCAGGGATCTCGCCTACCACGAGGTTTCCGAACCCACTGCGGAGCTGGCTGCCAAACCTCGCGATGACACAGCTCAGCGCCAAATCTCGGCCATGTCCTGAAAACTGCCTCCGCCCCCGATCTAAGGTGTCTAGAGCCTAGTGCTTGAGGAAAATTTAAAAAGTCAACCTGTTTATTCTCACGCTTCCGGGCAGAGCTGTACCATTTAGCCAAACTCCATTCTGGAAGAGGAGCAATGGGTCCCCCATTGTTACCTGCCTCCGGTAATCACATATTATTCGGGACTAATACATAAAAGACGTTCCGTCTCACAATAAGCTCTCAAATGCAAATGCAAACAATGACATAACATTTTTTGCCCATTAGATCGGGGAAAATTTTTTTAAAGGCATAATATCCTGACTCCTTCCCTCGCCGCACTGCAGGCTAACCTGAATCCATCTTAATGTAACGAAGGGCTCATATCGTTAGTTCTAGCTCTAACGCCACTAATTTTTAACTCCTGACGCTTTACCTTGGCATAACCAAAAGATCCAATAAAGTGGTTTTCGCCAAACAAAGGAGTCTGCCCTCAAAGGAAAATTCGAGCTGGGGGGGGGGGTGCGTGCTTGCAGTTTTTAATATGGCAGTTTTTCCACGTCTAGCCAACAATGTTTCTCCAATAAATCTTGGATCCAATCTGGCTCGATTTGTGGGCTTTTCTATTCTAATGCATTGTTCTGTCCATTCTAATTTAAATATTATTCCTTTAGAGTACATTTTAATAGCTGGTAGTACAAATACCCCCATCTTTACCTATCTTTTAAAATATTTTCTCGGTTATTCTTAGCCATCTTTTTTCTGGATGAACTTTAGAATCATATTAAGTTCCAAAAACTTGGCATATTTATTGAAATTCCATCAATTGTATAAAGCAACATAGGAAAAATGGGCATCACCACAAAATTGAGCCTTCTTATCAAGAAGCATGGTATCCCTTCTCCATGTATGCAAACATTCTTTTATTATATACCTCAATAAAGTTTTGTAGTTTACTTCTAGGTATTTTTTTTCATTTTTCTTGCTACTGCGAATGGGGTTATTAAATTTTCGAAATGGTTATTGCTTATAGACATTTGATATTTGCTTACTTTTGTAATAGGACAAATAAAAAATATGTTCAATTTCGCTGGTAATCAGAGAAATGCAAATGAAAACAATGACATACCATTTTTTGCGCTTCAAATTGGCCCAAATTACAAAGATTGATAATAATTCATGTTGGCACAACTGTGGAAAAATGGGCAATATTGCACAACATTGGCAAGCGTAAATCAGTATAGCCTTTTGGGGAGGCAATTTGGACAAATCTATCAAAATTCAAAATGCATATACACTTTGAGTAGTGATTACTCCTCTAAGAATTTCTCCTACGGAAATACTCATACATGTGCATGAAACGTATATATACAAACCCATTCATTATAGCACTGCTTGTAATAGCCCCCTTCCCTCCCCCTTCAAAGGGAAACAAGCTAATGTACATCAATCGGGAAATCGTTAAATAAACTGTAGTACAATTGTACAATGCAACTGTTTATAAATGAGATAAATTTAGATTCCCTGATATATGAAGATCTACAAGACATTAAGTTTTTAAAAAGCAATTAGCCGAAATGAATGTTTGCGTGTGTGTGTGTAGTACCATTTAGTTACCAAAACATACATATACAACGCCTAGTAGTTACCCGCGAAGCCTGCCTGCCTGTCCCTCACCTTCCCCCTCCTCTGAGGCCGCCTTTCGAGAACCTGTGAGAGGAACGCCGAAGGCCCGGCCTCTACTCCCTTTCTAGGGCCACTCGGCCACGACTAATGCCGGTACCTCGCATCCCCACTGTCAGCACTGTCAGCCGCTCTCCCGCCGCGCTGCCAGCAGCTGCCCCGCTGCCCCTGAAGATGCGGCTAGCTTTCGACTGGCGCCGGCGGAGGCCTGGGGGAGGGGAGAGAAGGCGGGGTTGAGGGAGGGCTGGGGCAGGCCGCCGGGCCCCTTCACCAGCCTCTCCGGCTGGCTCCCCAGGCCGCCACCTCCGCGACTCCGCGCTGGGTCTCGTGGGAACAGTCCTCCGCGAGGAGCCGAGGACGGCCTCGAGAGCAGAGCCCGCCCCCTAACCCGGGGGAAGACGCTCACCTCGGTGGCAGTAGTTCTGCGGGGCCCGCAGGAGCGCGCCGGGTCCGCGGCCCTGCTTCAGCCCTGCTCCCCTCGCTCGCCCTCCGCGGAAAACGTACCCCTCCGGCTCTCCTCACACCCGATCTGAGGCTCCGCCCCCCCTCTTGAGAAGCCCCGCCCCGCCCCTGCCCCTGGGGAGGGCACTCCCTCCGCGGTGGAGCAGAGTCCCCTTTAGGGGACTGCGCCTGAGCTACTCCCGGTCCAACATACTCAACGGTAGAGGAGAGTCGCTAAGGAATTGGATTTGATTCGAGGCACGATGGGAGCCACTGAACAGTGACGTGATTTGATTTGATTTACGTTTAAAAATTAACAATCTCTCCAGCTGCCTTGTGAAGAATGGGGGGCAAGAGGGCAAGCAGGGACATGGTGTGGAGGGCTGGAGATGACGGGGACGCCAACTACAGTGAATCCCCCCAGCAAACCCTTAGAACACTTACTACAGGCACATAGTAAGCTCTCAATAAACATTCTCTTTATTGTTCTCCTTGGTATTATTTGGGGTGGTAGTGTGATTGAGGATTTGCACCTGTGAATGAATAGGAATTAAAAAGAATTTGGTAGGAGATACACCTAACTAGTAACCGGGCTTCATCTGGGTTGCAGAAGGAGATTAGAGGGTGAGAGGAGAGGGGAGCTTTGAATTGCAACTTTAGATACTTCGGTAAGGTTTGAATTTTTTTTAAAAAAAGCATGTATTAACTCAGTATTTTAAAGTATAAAGACAAAAGCACTATCCAAAGTCCTCTTGAGACATAGAGGAAATAAAAACTGTAATTACATCTTCCACTTTTAATTCTAACCCTACAGAACAGTTGTTCATGCCCCAAATTGAGATTCTGATGAATGGAGACACTGCCCGCCAAATACATATTTACACAATTTTGTGTATGATCTCAGCTTTATGGAGGCCTCTTTTGAGAGAGACTGATCCATAATTTTACAGTGTTATTTTTAATGGGCGAATGTTACTCCATTAATGTTATTTAACCAAGACTCCATGTTTAAGTCTTTTTCTATTAAAAGAAATACGGACATGAACTTTGATGTAACTAAATATGTGCCTATTTCTAAGATTTCTCTCAAGAAGAAAATTGTAGAAATGGAGTAGATAGGGTCAAAAGGTCACTCCTCCCAAAAAACACATGACAGGCTTTCCAGAACAGTTGTAACAATATACAGTCCCACCAGAAATATATAAGAATCCAGTTTATTTGGATATTCCCATATCCTCACCAATACTGCTATTATAGTCTTCAAAAAACTTTTTAATTTACTAAGGCCTTTGACTCTAATTCCAATCTCTTACAGCATCTGCATTAATTGTAATAATCCATGGGCTCTACACCTAGTTCTAACCCCTGCATATCTACTGTTAATTCCTAGTCCCCATAAAGTCTAGTTTTCCAACTTCTAATTCCAAAATCCCACATACCCCACAATCTTCATTATAATTTGAATCTGTAGCAGTCTTCAGTTTTCTTCCCAATTCCATTCCTTTTATAGTCTTAATTCGAAGGAACACCCCCCCACACTTCTATTTCTTACTGTAGAATTTCAGAAAATATATGAAAGCATAAAGAAAATACCAAAAGATGGAACACCTGTAATCCCACTACCTAGAAAGAACCACTCTTTTTTTTTTTTTTGATGTAAAGTTCGATGATTCATTAGTTGCGTATAACACCCAGTGCACCATGCAATACGTGCCCTCCTTACTACCCATCACCAGCCTATCCCATTCCCCCACCCCCCTCCCCTCTGAAGCCCTCAGTTTTGGAGAGAACCACTCTTAATGCTTTAGTCTTGTCCTCCCAGCCTTTCACTATGCATTATATATGTATTTATAGTTTTAAATAAAAATATTATCATAGCATGTGAATATTTAATAACCTAGTAAATATTTGCCATGTAATTAAGTATTTGTCTATAACATTTTATTTTATAACATCATTTTAATGGCAACATGAAACATTCCTTTCTTTAACATGTAATTAGCTTTGTTTTTGTTTTTTTTCATTTTAAAAAGGTTTTCTTAATTACACATGAATGAGTACATTATTGCAAAGCACTTAACACAGATGAATTTAAAGTTCCTCTTACATTCATATACACATATAGAAATACATAGCTTTGGGGGCGCCTGGGTGGCACAGCGGTTAAGCGTCTGCCTTCACGCTCAGGGCGTGATCCCAGCGTTCTGGGATGGAGCCCCACATCAGGCTCCTCTGCTATGAGCCTGCTTCTTCCTCTCCCACTACCCCTGCTTGTGTTCCCTCTCTCGCTGGATGTCTCTATCTCTATCGAATAAATAAATAAAATCTTTAAAAAAAATACATAGCTTTGTTTTGTGTTTTTTAATTTTTAAAGATATAAATGGCGTCTTATTTTATGTATTGTTCTGTTAATTGCTTTATTCACTTTTCATGCTTGAAGATCTTTCCATGTCAGTATATATAAATCTATGTCATTTATTTTATGTACTGTGTAGTATTCCATTGACTGAGTATACTATAGTTAACCATTGATACAGTCACCTATTGATAAATATATATTGTTTTCAATCTTTTACTATTAGAGTGTTATTTTTTCTTACTATTAACAGTGCTGCAGTGAAAATCCTTTTACATTTTTTGTGCATATGCTAAAATACTTCTGTAAGACAAATATGGAAAAGTGAAATAGGTAGCTCAAAGACAGCACATTTTGAAATTTTAATATTTAATGCCAAATTGCCTTGTAGAATGATTCAGTTTACACCTCTGCCAGCAGTGAATAAGAATAATCATTTCCCTAAATTTTATCCACACTACTAATCAATTGTTTTTTCTAAAATTTTTACTTAAATTCAACTCAGTTAACATATAGTGTATTATTAGTTTCAGGGGTATAATTAAGTGATTCATCAGTTGCATATAACACCCAGTGCTCATTACATCAAGTGCCTCCTTAATGCCCATCAGCCAATTACCCAGTCCCCCACCTACCTCCCCTCCAGCAACCCTCAGTTTGTTTCCTTTTTTTTTAAGAATTTATTTATTTGACAGAGAGAGAGAGAGAGCACAAGCAAGGGGAGCAGCAGAGGGAAAGGAAGAAGCAGGCCCCCCACTGAGCAAGAATCCCAATGCAGGACTTGATCCCAGGAACATGGGATCATGACCCGAGCCAAAGGCAGAGGCTTAACTGACTGGGTTCTTGCCATTTGCAATGACATGGATGGAACTAGAGATTATTATGCTGAGTGAAGTAAGTCAGTTGGAGAAGGACAAATACTATATGATTTCACTCATGTGGAATTTAAGAAACAAAACAGATTAACCAATTGTTTGAATGTTTTGCCAATGTGATGGATGAAAAATGTCTCATTTTTTGCATTTCCCTGATTGTTATTGAGGTTAAGGTACAGTTTCATATGTTCGTTGGCTATTTGCTCATGTTTTTTGTGACTTGCCTGTTCATCTCTTTTATCTGTTTTCTAGTTGGATTGTTTGGCTTCTTGTTATTGAATTATGTAGTCTGGATATAAGTCTTAATTACATGTGTGGGAGATGTTTTGCAGACTTCTACTTATTTTTAAACTTTGTTCATGGTGTCTTTTGGGGTATAGATGTTTTATTGATGTATTCAGATTTACCAATCATTTCTTTTATGGCTTTTGCATTTTGAGTCTTGCATAAGAAGTCCTTTCTACTCCAAGATTAGGAACATTGTTCTGTATTTCCTTGTAATATTTTAGGATTTTTTATGTTTGGTTCTTTAATTATCTGGAATTTTTTGTAAACATTTTTCTAAGTCATTAAATATTCTTACAATGTTATGCTTAATAGATGACTATTATTCCCTTGTAATACCAATTACTTATTAGTATTTTTCATTAGGACCTAAACATTTATTCAACAGGCCATTCTTTCCCTTTATCAGAAACCAAATTCCTAAGTACACATATGGGTTTGGATGTAAATCATCAGTTCAATAGTCCTAAAATACATACCAGCATCAATACCACATATATTTAGGCACTTGAGCTTTAATTTATTATTTCGTATATGCTAGGGCAAACCCCTCTTTTTCCCCCACAAATTTATTGGCTATTCTTATGCATTTTCTTACCCAGATGAATTTGAAAATTAGCTTGTGAAGTTCTATAAGAATTCCTATTGGGCTTTTGCTTGCATAAGTTTATTTCATCAAATGGGTGTAGGATATTATATTTGACAAACCAGTCTTCTATTGCTGTACAATCATGTTGTTTCTTTTTTTTTTTTTATGTTCAGTTAGCCACCATATAGTACACTGATCACCAAGACAGCATGGTATTGGCACAAAAACAGACACATAGATCAATGGAACAGAATAGAGACTCCAAAAATGGACCCTCAACTCTGTGGTCAACTAATCTTTGACAAATCAGGAAAAAATCATTTGTTTTTAATTGTCCACTGTTAAAAGCAGTTCTGTAAAGGATATTCAGAAAAATCTTTGCTCACCACTATGATTGTTCGACTGCAATAAATTTCAACAAGGCAAAGCACATCCACATTTTAGGGGCTCAGTGTACTTTAGGAAGGATTTTACCAATTCACATTCCCTTGGGACGTATGGGTGCGCCATTTCCCTATCATACTTGCATGACTGGGTCATTAAAGGGTTTTGAACTTTTGAAAATTTGATGGGCTACATATCTCACTGTTTTATGGATAGAAAGTATTTTGTATTTTCTATTTTTGCATAACAAATCACATACTTAGCAGTTTAAAACAATACCTTATTGTCTCACAGTTTTGTATATCAGAAGTTTTGGTGGGCTTGACTGAGTTCTTACTCAGGATCATACAATGCCAAAATCAAGGTGCCCCCAGACTTGGCTTTTATCTGGAGGCTCTGGGGAAGAATCCATTTCCATATTCATTTGGCTGTTGTCAGGATTTATTTATTTCTTTTTAAAGATTTTATTTATTTATTCAACAGAGAGACAGCCAGCGAGAGAGGGAACACAAGCAGGGGGAGTGGGAGAGGAAGAAGCAGGCTCATAGCAGAGGAGCTTGATGTGCGGCTCGATCCCATAACGCCAGGATCACGATCCCATAACGCCAGGATCACGCCCTGAGCCCAAGGCAGAGGCTTAACCGCTGTGCCACCCAGGCGCCCCTGGCTGTTGTCAGGATTTAGTTCCTTGCTATATTGTAGGACTGAGATCCCCATGCTCCCAGCTTCTAGAGGTCACCCACACTTTCTTCTCCTTACTTATCCCTTTCCATCTTCAAGCCAGCAGTGGCACAGTGAATCCTTCTTTTGCTTAGAATCCCTCTGCCTTTCTCTTCTGCCACTAATCTGAGAAAACTCTCTGCTTTTAAAAGATTTATGTGATTAGATTAAGGCCATTGGGATAATCTAGAATAATCTCCCTATTTTAAGGGGAACTTTAATCTGCAAAATCCCTTTTGCCAGGTAATGTAACATAATCACAGGTATGATCACGTTCACAGTCTGGAAATTAGGGGTGGGAAATCTGGGGAAGGGGACATTTAGGATTTACTTTCCCTTTTTCAAACAACTACATGAATCATTCTGGTTGTAAAAGATTCCAATATCACAGAAGTTTTGAACATGGGGCAAACCATGAAAGACACCTTTCACACATTTCTTCTCACTACCGCCTCTATTTGGAAGTAGCCCCTTATATTTTTGGGGCATAATAGGATCTTTTTTTTTCAATAATTTTTATTTTGTTATAATTAGGATATCTTTTTTAACTGGTCACCCTACTTACCTTCCTTATCAGTTGTAATGGTTTCTACATTCACTCTCTTTCATTTTCCAGGTAAATCATGATGTCATCTGAAAATAATGATTTCCCTCTGTATAATATTTATAATTCCTATGTGCATTTACTTGACATTTTATACTTTATTGAATTTCTAGAAAAATGTGATATAGAGGTAATAGTGGGTATCTCTGTTGTTTTCCTGGTTTTAATGAAACTTCTAATGGAATGTTTCTCAAACTGATGTTCTGGATGATAATAGATATTTATCTATTTTAATATGAACATTTTCAAACATACAGAAAAGTTGAAAGAATTTTAAAGTAAATACCTGCATACCCACAACATAGATTTTACCATTAATGTTTTAATACACTTGCTTTATCATCTATCTATCCATCAATCAAACAGTCTTATTTTTTGATGCATTTCTTTCTTTCTCTTTTAACTAAACTATAGAAGTTTCTCTGTTTTGTTGATATTTTCAAAGAACCATCTTTTGGACTTACTTTGCTACTCTACCATTTCCCCCCGCTCTCTACTTAATAATTATTTTCAGCTTTTATATGTCGTAATATATTCTTCTAGTTCTCTAAAGTTTATTTTGCTCCTTTCTGTGGAATGGTTTACATGAAATGTATGGTTTATTCATTTTCAGTCTTTCTTATTTCTTTTTTTAATAATAATTTTTTATTATGTTAGTCACCATACAGTACATCCCATGTTTTTGATGTAAAGTTCCATGATTCATTACTTGCGTATAACACCCAGTGCACCATGCAATACGTGCCCTCTTTAATACCCATCACCAGCCTATCCCAATCCCCCACCCCCTCCCCTCTGAAGCCCTCAGTTTGTTTCCCAGAGTCCATAGTCTCTTGTGGTTCATTCCCCCTTCTGTTTACTCCCCCTTTCTTCTTCTCTTTCTTCTCCTACTGACCTTCCTACCTCTTATGTTCCATAAATGAGTGAAACCATATGATAATTGTCCTTCTCTGCTTGACTTATTTTGCGTAGCATTATCTCCTCCAGTCCCGTCCATGTTGCTGCAAATGTTGTGAAATCATTCTTTTTGATGGCTGAGTAATATTCCATTGTATATATGGACCACAGCTTCTTAATCCAGTCATCTGTTGAAGGGCATCTCGGCTCCTTCCACGATTTAGCTCTTGTAGAAAATGCTGCTATGAGCATTGGGGTGCATATGGCCCTTCTCTTCACTACATCTGAATCTTTGGGGTAAACACCCAGTAGTGCAATGGCTGGATCATAGGGTAGCTCAACTGTTAACTTTTTAAGAGACCTCCACACTGTTTTCCAGAGTGGCTGTACCAACTTGCATTCCCACCAACAGTGTAAGAGGGATCCCCTTTCTACACATCCTCTCCAACATTTGTTGTTTCCTGCCTTGTCAATTTGTGCCATTCTAACTGGCGTAAGGTGATATCTCAGTGTGGTTTTGATTTGAATTTCCCTGATGGCTAATGATTTTGAACATTTTTTCATGTGTCTGTTAGCCATTTGTATGTCTTCATTGGAAAAGTATCTGTTCATATATTCTGCCCATTTTTTGATTTGATTATTTGTTTCTCGTGTATTGAGTTTGAGAAATTCTTTGTAGATCTTGGATACTAGTCTTTTATCTGTAGTGTCATTTGCAAATATCTTCTCCCATTCCATGGGCTGCCTCTTAGTTTTTTTTGACTGTTTCCTTGGCTGTGCAGAAGCTTTTGATCTTGATGAAGTCCCACAAGTTCATTTTTTCTTTTGTGTCCCTTGCCTTTGGAGATGTGTCATGAAAAAAGTTGTTGTGGCCAATGTCAAAGAGATTGCAGTCTATGTTCCTTTCTAGGATTTTGATGGATTTCTGTCTCACGTCAAGGCCTTTCATCCATTTGGAGTTTATCTTTGTGTATGGTGTGAGAGAGTGGTCAATTTTCATTCTTTTGCATGTAGCTGTCCAATTTTCCCAGCACCATTTATTGAAGAGACTGTATTTTTTCTACTGGATGTTTTTTCCTGCTTTGTCAAAGATTAGTTGCCCAAAGGGCCAAGGGTCAATTTCTCGGTTCTCTACTCTGTTCCGTTGGTCTATGTGTCTGTTTTTGTGCCAGTACCATGCTGTCTTGGTGATCACAGCTTTGTAGTATAGCTTGAAATCCAGCAACGTGATGCCCCCTGCTTTGATTTTCCTTTTCAACAATTCCTTGGCGTTTCGGGGCCTTTTCTGGTTCCACACAAATTTAAGGACTATTTGTTCCAGTTCTTTGAAAAATGTCATTAGTATTTTGATCGGGATGGCATTGAAAGTACAGATTGCTCTGGGTAGCATAGACATTTTAACTATGTTAATTCTTCCGATCCATGAGCATGGAATATTTTTCCATCCTTTTCTGTCTTCTTCAATGTCTTTCAAGAGTGATTTGTAGTTTCTAGAATATAGATCCTTTACATCTCTGGTTCAGTTAATTCCGAGATAATGTATGATTTTTGGTGCTATTGTAAATGGAATGGATTCCCTAATTTCTCTTTCTTCAGTCTCATTGTTCCTGTATAGAAATGCAACTGATTTCTTTTTTTAAATTTTTTTTATTACATTTTGTTAGTCACCATACAGTACATCCCTGGTTTCTGATGCAAGGTTCGATGATTCATTAGTGGTATATAATACCCAGTGCACCATGCAATATGTGCCCTCCTTACTACCCATCACCAGTCTATCCCATTCCCCCACCCCCGCCCCTCTGAAGCCCTCAGTTTGTTTCTCAGAGTACATAGTCTCCCATTTTTCACTCCCCCCTTTCTTTATCCCTTTCTTCCCCTACCGATCATCCTAGTTCTTATGTTCCATAGATGAGAGAAATCATATGATAATTGTCTTTCCCTGCTT
>NC_048238.1:44380387-44384939 GCF_002007445.2 Ailuropoda melanoleuca
TGCAATGGCTGGGTCATAGGGTAGCTCAATTTTTAACTTTTTAAGGGACCTCCACACTGTTTTCTAGAGTGGCTGCACCAATCTGCATTCCCACCAACAATANAACTCGTTCTTTCTGATAGCTGAGTAATATTCCATTGTATGTATGGACCACAGCTTCTTAATCCAGTCATCTTTTGAAGGGCATCTCGGTTCCTTCCACGATTTAACTATTGTGGACAATGCTGCTAGGAACATTGGGGTGCATATGGCCCTTCTCTTCACTATGTCTGAATCCTTGGGGTAAATACCCAGTAGTGCAATTGCTGGATCATAGGGTAGCTCAATTTTTAACTTTTTAAGGTACCTCCACACTGTTTTCCAGAGTGGCTGTACCAACTTGCATTCCCACCAACAATGTAGGAGGGATCCCCTTTCTCCACATCCTCTCCAACAATTGTTGTTTCTTGCCTTGTCTATCTTTGCCATTCTAACTGGCGTAAGGTGGTATCTCAGTGTGGTTTTGATTTGAATTTCCCTGATGGCTAATGATTTTGAATATTTTTTCATGTGTCTGTTAGCCATTTGTATGTCATCATTGGAAAAGTGTCTATTCATATCTTCTGCCCATTTTATGAATTGTTTATTTGTTTCTCAAGTATTGAGTTTGAGAAGTTCTTTGTAGATCTTGGATACCAGTCCTTTATCTGTGGTGTCCTTTGCAAATATATTCTCCCATTCCGTGGGCTGTCTCTTAGTTTTTTTGACTGTTTCCTTGGCTGTGCAGAAGCTCTTTATCCTGATAAAGTCCCATAAGTTCATTTTATCTTTTATTTCTCTTGCCTTTGGAGATGTGTCGTGAAAAAGGTTGCTCTGGCCGATGTCATAGAAGTTGTTGCCTATGTTCTCCTCTAGAATTTTGATGGATTCCTGTCTCACATTGAGGTCTTTCATCCATTTGGAGTTTATTTTTGTGTATGGTGTGAGAGAGTGGTCAAGTTTCATTCTTTTGCATGTAGCTGTCCAATTTTCCCAGCACCATTTATTGAAGGGACTGTCTTTTTTCTACCGGATGTTTTTTCCTGCTTTATCAAAGATTAGTTGCCCAAAGAGCCGAGGGTCCATTTCTGGGTTCTCTATTCTGTTCCATTGGTCGATGTGTCTGTTTTTGTGCCAGTACCATGCTGTCTTTGTGATCACAGCTTTGTAGTACAGCTCGAAATCCGGCATTGTGATGCCCCCAGCTTTGTTTTTCCTTTTCAACAGTTCCTTGGAGATTCGGGGCCTTTTCTGGTTCCATACAAATTTAAGGACTATTTGTTCCAGTTCTTTGAAAAATGTCCTCGGTATTTTGATCGGGATAGCATTGAAAGTGTAGATTGCTCTGGGTAGTATGGACATTTTAACTATGTTAATTCTTCCAATCCATGAGCATGGAATATTTTTCCATCTTTTTATGTCTTCCTCAATATCTTTCAAAAGTGATCTATAGTTTCTAGGATATAGGTCCTTTACGTCTCTGGTTAAGTTAATTCCAAGGTAACGCATGGTTTTTGGTGTTATTGTAAATGGGATGGATTCCCTAATTTCTCTTTCTTCAGTCTCGTTATTCGTGTATAGAAATGCAACTGATTTCTGGGCATTGATTTTGTATCCTGCCACCTTACTGAATTGTTCTATAACTTCTAATAGTTTGGGAGTGGATTCCTTTGGGTTTTCCATATAGAGTATCATGTCATCTGCAAAGAGAGACAGTTTGACTTCTTCTTTGCCGATTTGGATACCTTTGATCCCTTTTTGTCTTCTGATTGCTGTTGCAAGGACTTCTAGTACTATGTTGAATAATAGTGGCGAGAGTGGGCATCCTTGTCGTGTTCCTGATCTTAAGGGAAAGGCTTCCAGCTTTTCCCCATTGAGAATAATGCTTGCAGTAGGCTTTTCATAGATGGCTTTTATGAGATTGAGAAATGTACCCTCTATTCCTACACTCTGAAGGGTTTTAATCAGGAAAGGATGCTGTATTTTGTCAAATGCTTTTTCTGCATCAATTGAGAGGATCATATGGTTCTTGAGTCTTTTCTTGTTGATATGATGTATCACATTGATTGATTTGCGAGTGTTGAACCATGCTTGCATCCCAGGTATGAATCCCACTTGGTCATGATGGATAATCCTTTTAATGTACTGTTGGATTCTATTAGCAAGGATCTTGTTGAGGATTTTGGCATCCATATTCATTAGAGAAATCGGTCTGTAATTCTCCTTTTTGAGGGGGTCTTTGCCTGGTTTGGGGATCAAGGTAATATTAGCCTCATAGAATGAGTTTGGTAGCTTTCCTTCTGTTTCTATTTTTTGAAATAGCTTTAGGAGAATAGGTATTATTTCTTCTTTGAATGTTTGGTAGAATTCCCCAGGAAAACCGTCTGGGCCTGGAGTTTTATTATTTGGAAGGTTGTTTATCACTGACTCAATTTCTTCATAGTTAATTGGCCTATTTAAGAAATCTATTTCTTCCTGTTTCAGTCTTGGTAGTTTATAGGTTTCCAGGAAGGCCTCCATCTCTTCCAGATTGTTTAGTTTTTTGGCATATAGCTGTTGATAAAAGTTTCTAATAATCCTTGCAATTTCAATGGTGCTGGTCGTGACCTCTCCCTTTTCAGTCATAATTTTAATAATCTCAGTCCTTTCTCTTTGTTTTTGGACAAGTTTTGCCAGTGGTCTATCAATTTTATGGATTCTCTCAAAGAACCAGCTTCTAGTCCTGTTGATCTGCTCTACTGTGGTTCTGGTCTCTAATTCATTGATTTCTGCTCTAATCTTGGTCAACTCCTTCCTTGTCAGTGGGTTAGGCCTGTCCCTCTGTTGCTGTTCCAGTTTCTTGAGGTGAGAATATAGAAACTGCATTTTAGATTTTTCTATTCTTTTGAGTGAGGCTTGGATGGCTATGTATTTCCCCCTTAGGACTGCCTTTGCAGTATCCCATAGGTTTTGGACCGTTGTGTATTCATTCTCGTTGGTCTCCATAAATTGTTTAATTTGTTTTTTGATTTCCTGGTTTATCGAGTCATTCTTGAGCAGGATGGTTCTTAGCCTCCAAGTGTTTGAGTTTCTTCCAGGTTTTTCCTTGTGGTTGAGTTCCAATTTCAGAGCGTTGTGGTCTGAGAATATGCAGGGGATAATTTCAATCTTTTGGTATTGGCTGAGACCTGTTTTGTGTCCCAGAGCATGATCTATTCTTGAGAATGTTCCATGGGCATTTGAATAGAATGAGTATTCTTTGGTTCTGGGGTGTAGTGTTCTATATATATCTATGAGGTCCAACTCGTCGAGTATGGCATTCAAAGCCTTTGATTCTTTGCTTAGTTTTTGCCAGGGTGTTCTGTCTATTTCTGATAGTGGGGTGTTGAGGTCCCCTACTATTACTGTGTTCTTATCTATATGTCTCTTTATTTTGGTTAAGAGTTGGCTTGTGTATCTTGCTGCTCCCCTGTTGGGGGCATATATATTAATAATTGTCATATCCACTTGTTGAATACTTCCTTTAAGAATAATATAGTGCCCTTCTGTATCTCTCTCTATGGCCTCTAGTTTAAAATCCAGTCTATCTGATATGAGAATTGCTACTCCAGCTTTCTTTTGAGGTCCATTTGCGTGGAAGATGGTACTCCATCCCCTTACTCTAAGTCTGAATGCATCTTTGGGTTCAAAATGAGTCTCTTGTAGACAGCAAATGGATGGGTCATGTCTTTTTATCCAATCTGCAACCCTGTGGCGTTTTATGGGAGAGTTTAAGCCATTTAGATTGATAGAGATTATTGACAGATATGATTTTAATGATGCCATTTCTCTTTAAAGTCTTTGTATCGGTTGTGACTTGCTGCTCTGTATCACTCTTGGGGCCTTTTTACCTTTATAGAGCCCCCCTTAATATCTCCTGTAGGGCTGGTTTCGTGGTTACGAAATTGGTTAATGATTGGCGATTTTGGAACGTCTTTATTTCTCCATCAATTCTGAATGACAGCTTTGCTGGATAAAGGATCCTTGGCTGCATGTTTTTCTCTGAAAGAGCTTTAAAAATGCCCCCCCAAGCCTTTCTCTCATTCCAGGTCTCTGTAGACAGGTCTGACGTAATCCTGATACCTTTGCCTTGGTACGTGAGAAATTTCTTTGCCCTGGCCGCTTTCAATACTGTATCCTTGGATCTAATATTTGCGAATTGCACTATGACATGCCGTGGCGTAGGTTTGTCCTGGTTGAGCTTGGATGGGGTCCTCTCTGCCTCTTGGACACGAATGCTTGTTTCCCTTGCTAGATTAGGGAAGTTTTCAGCTACAATTTGTTCAAATATCTCTTCTAGACCTCTGTTTTTCTCCACCCCTTCAGGGATGCCGATGATTCTGACATTGGATCGTTTCATAGAGTCAGTAATCTCCCGTAATCTACATTCGTGGGCGTGGATTTTTTTAAGACCAGCTTCTATTTTCGTTTTTTCTTCTACTAACCCATCCTCCAATTCGCTAACGCGTTCCTCTGCCTCGGTGACCCTGGCCGTCAGAGCCTCTAGTTTTGACTG
>NC_048238.1:44387387-44388313 GCF_002007445.2 Ailuropoda melanoleuca
GGTCCAAAACCTATGGGACACTGCAAAGGCAGTCCTAAGGGGAAAATACATAGCCATCCAAACCTCACTCAAAAGAATAGAAACATCTAAAATACAGTTTTTATATTCTCACCTCAAGAAGCTGGAGCTGGAACAGAAGAACAGGTCTAACCCATGCACAAGAAGGCAGTTGATCAAGATTAGAGCAGAGATTAATGAACTAGAAACCAGGAGCATAGTAGAGCAGATCAACAGAACTAGAAGCTGATTCTTTGAAAGATTAAATAAGATCTATAGCCACTGGCCAGACTTATTCAAAAGAATAGAANATAAAATTGACAGACCACTGGCAAGACTTATCCAAAAGAATAGAGAAAGGACCCAAATTAATAAAATTATGAATGAAAAAGGAGAGGTCACAACCAACACCAATGAAATAGGAGGGATCATTAGAAACTTTTATCAACAGCTTTATGCCAATCAATTAAACAACCTGGAAGAAGCGGATGCCTTCCTGGAAACCTATAAACTACCAAGACTGAAACAGGAAGAAATAGATTTCTTAAATAGGCCAATTAACTATGAAGAAATTGAGTCAGTGATAAACAACCTTCCAAATAATAAAACTCCAGGCCCAGACGGTTTTCCTGGGGAATTCTACCAAACATTCAAAGAAGAAATAATACCTATTCTCCTAAAGCTATTTCAAAAAATAGAAACAGAAGGAAAGCTACCAAACTCATTCTATGAGGCTAATATTACCTTGATCCCCAAACCAGGCAAAGACCCCATCAAAAAGGAGAATTACAGACCGATATCCCTGATGAATATCGACGCCAAAATTCTCAACAAGATCCTCGCTAATAGGATCCAACAGGACGTTAAAAGGATTATCCATCATGACAAAGTGGGATTCATCCCTGGGATGCAAGGGTGGTTCAACATTC
>NC_048238.1:44388695-44432240 GCF_002007445.2 Ailuropoda melanoleuca
AGCTTCTGCACAGCCAAGGAAACAGTCAAAAAAACTAAGAGGCAGCCCACGGAATGGGAGAATATATTTGCAAATGATGCTACAGATAAAAGACTGGTATCCAAGATCTACAAAGAACTTCTCAAACTCAATACGTGAGAAACAAATAAACAATTCATAAAATGGGCAGAAGATATGAATAGACGCTTTTCCAATGATGACATACAAATGGCTAACAGACACATGAAAAAATATTCAAAATCATTAGCCATCAGGGAAATTCAAATCAAAACCACACTAAGATACCACCTTATGCCAGTTAGAATGGCAAAAATCAACAAGGCAGGAGACAGCAATTGCTGGAGAGGTTGTGGAGAAAGGGGATCCCTCCTACATTGTTGGTGGGAATGCAAATTGGTGCAGCCACTCTAGAAAACAGTGTGGAGGTCCCTTAAAAAGTTAAAAATTGAGCTACCCTATCATCCAGCCATTGCACTACTTGGTATTTACCCCAAAGACACAGACGTAGTGAAGAGAAGGGCCCTATGCACCCAATGTTCCTAGCAGCATTGTCCACAATAGCTAAATTGTGGGAGGAGCCGAGATGCCCTTCAACAAATGACTGGATTAAGAAGCTGTGGTCCATATATACAATGGAATATTACTCAGCCATCAAAAAGAATGAGTTCTCAACATTTGCTGCAACACGGGCAGGATGGAGGAGATAATGCTAAGCGAAATAAGTCAAGCAAAGAAATACAATTATCATATGGTTTCACTCATTTATGGAACATAAGAAGTAGGAAGATCGGTAGGAGAAGAAAGGGAAGAAGAAAGGGGCGGTAAACAGAAGGGGGAATCAACCATGAGAGGCTATGGACTCTCGGAAACAAACTGAGGGCTTCAGGGTGGGTGGAAATGTGATAGGCTGGTGATGGGTATTAAGGAGGGCATGTATTGCATGGTGAACCGGGTGTTATACGCAAGTAATGAATCATGGAACTTTACATCAAAAACTAGGGATGTACTGTTTGGGGACTAACATAATATAATAAAAAAATTATTATTAAAAAAAAGCAAATTGAATCCGTACATTAAAAGAATCATTCACCACGACCAAGTAGGACTTATTCCTTGGCTGCAAGGGTGGTTCAATATTTGCAAATCAATCAACATGACACACCACATTAATAAAAGAAAGGATAGGAACCATATGACCCTCTCAATAGATGCAGAAAAAGCATTTGACAAAGTACAACACCCAACCATGATAAAAAACCCTCAACAAAGTAGGTTTACAGGGAACATACCGCAGTATCATAAAGGCCATCCATGAAAAACCCACAGCTAATTTCATTCTCAATGGTGAAATACTGAGAGCTTTTCCTCTCTAGTCAGGAACAAGACACTCTCACCACTCTCACCATGGTTGTTTAACGTGGTACTGCAAGTCCTAGCCACAGCAATCATACAATCAAACAAATAAAAGGCATCGAAATCATAAGGAAGTCAAACTTTCACTATTTGCAGATGACATGATACTCTATTTGGAAAATCCAAAAGACTCCACCAAAAAATTGTGAGAATTGATACACGAATTCAGTAAAGTACAGGAGACAAAATCAATGTATAGAAATCTGTTGAATTTCTTTTTTTTAATTTTAATGTTTTTTATTATATTATGTTAGTCACCATACAGTACATCCCTGTCTTCTGATGTAAAGTTCGGTGATTCATTAGTTGCGTATAACACCCAGTGCACCATGCAATATTTGCCCTCCTTACTACCCATCACCAGTCTATCCCATTCCTGTTGCATTTCTATACACCAGTAATGAGCCAGCAGAAAAAGAGATTAAGGAATCAGTTCCATTTACAACTGCACCAAAAAAAATAAGATATCTAGGAATAAACCTATCCAAAGTGGTAAAAGATCTGTGCTCTGAAAAGTATAAAACACTGATGAAAGAAATTGAAGATGACACAAAGAAATGGAAAGACATTTCATGCTCACGGCTTGGAAGAACAAATATTGTTAAAATGCCTATCCTCCCCAAAGCAATCTACACATTTAATGCAAAACCTAATCAAAATACAAACAGCATTTTTCACAGAGCTAAAACAATCCTAAACTTTGCATGGAACCACAAAAGACCCCAAATAACCAAAGCAATCTTCAAAAAGAAAGCAAAGCTGGAGGCATCAAAATTCTGGACTTCAAGTTAAATTACAAAACTGAAGTGATCAAGACTGTATGGCACTGGCACAAAAGTAGACACTTAGATCCATAGAACAGAAAACAACCCAGAAACGAGCCCACAACTATGTGGTCAATTAATCTTCAACAAAGCAGGAAAGAATATGCAATGGGAAAAAGAGCATCTCTTCAACAAATGATGTTGGGGAAACTGGACAGCAACATGCAAATGAACGAAACTGGACCACTTTCTTACACCAAAATGGATTAAAGACCTAAATGTGAAACAGGAAAAAAGTAAAATGCTAGAACACAGGCAGTAACCTCTTTGACATCAGCCATAGCAACTTCTTACTAGATGTTAGATATGTCTTTGGAGGCAAGGGAAAGAAAAGCAAAAATAAACTATTGGGACTTCATCAAAATAAAAATCTGCACAGTGAAGGAAACAATCAACAAAACTAAATGGGAGAAGATATTTGCAAATGACATATCTGATAAAGGGTTAGTATCCAAAATATATAAAGGACTTATACAACTTAGCACTCAAAAAACAAATAATCTGGTTAAAAAATGGGTAGAAGACATGTATAGACATTTTTCCAAAGAAGACCCACAGATGGCCAGCAGACACATGAAAAGACGCTCAACATCACTCATACCAAGGAAACACAAATCAAAACTACAACGAGGTACCACCTCACACCAGTCAGAATGGCTAAAATGAACAACACAAGAAACAACAGGTGTTGGTGAGGATGTAGAGAGAGGGGAACCCTCTTACACTGTTGGTGAGAATGCAAACTGGTGCAGCCACATTGGAAAACAGTATGGAGGCTCCAAAAAGTTAGAAATAGAAATACTCTACGATCCAGCAATTGCAGTACTGTGTATTTACCCAAAGGATACAAAAATACTGATTTAAAGGGATACATGCATCCCGATGTTTATAGCAGCATTATCAACAATAGCCAAATTATGGAAAGAGCCCAAATGTCCATTGACTAATGGATGGATATAGAAGATGTGGTGTATATATATATATATATATATATATATATATATATATACACACACACACTCACACACACATATATATGGAATATTTTATATATATTAATTATATATATAATGGACTATTACTCAGCTATAAGAAAAGAATGAAATCTTGTCATTTGCAATGACATGGATGGAGCTAGAGAGTATTATGCCAAGTGAAGTCAGTCAGTCAGAGAAAGACAAATACCATATGATTTCACTCAAGTGTGGAATTTGAGAATCAAAACAAACAAACATAAGGGGAAAAAAAAGAGAGGAAAACCAAGAAACAGACTCTCAACTATAGAGAACTAATGGTTACCAGAGGGGAGAGGGGTGGGGGGATGGGGTGAAATAGGTGATGGGGATTAAGGAGTGCACTTGTGATGAGCAACGGGTACTGTATAGAAGTGTTGAATCACTAAATTCCACACCTGAAACTAATATTACATTGTATGTCTGCTACCTAGAATTTAAATAAAAACTTGAGGAAAAAAAACCCTGGAAAATTCCAGACAAAAACATAATTTGGGTCCACTACTGTGGAGCAGGCTTTTTTGGCTTCATCTGTCCAACCACCTGCAGTGCTACCACTCCCAGTGGGTAGAGTCTCAAGCAGTCAGGTGGAGTTGCACTTCTCCTGAGAAGCCACACCTCAAAACCTGTTTCCCAGCTGGCGCAACATTACCTGTATTTTTTCTGATACCAGAGACTCCTCCTTAGAAGGCTATAACTGGCCTACATCTGCCATTCTTGCTCACAACAATAAAAACAAAAGAGCAAAAAAATCCACTAGACATGCCAAATGAGACAGACACATCCCGTCGACTGGCCGCGGTGACTGACTCCGTAGCCTTGTGACAGAGGCTTTCAAATTTTTTTGAGTTCAATTTAACAGAGCAAGAAACAGATTTGACATCACAACTCACTACATGCACGCACACACACAGACATCTGAAACCACTGTTTTACAAAACAGTATTTACTGTGTGCAATGCACTCTATTGTTTTAAAAATTGTGTTCATTGTTTTCATTAAAAAAAATGCTGATCTTGTCCCACTAAATTAACTGTGTAGCCCGCCAATGACTTACAACCTGCAGTTTGGAAAGAAGTACCTTTAAGGATGGAGGCATAATGGTTTTTAATTTCAGAGGCGTTTGGAGTGGCCACCAGTAGTTCTGTGTGGGGTGTTGTGGCTCCCTCTGTATCTACTACCAACACTTGAGCCCTAACCCAGGACAATGCTTCAGCAACCTTATGTTTTTCCTCATAAGCTTCCCTGACCTCAGAGCTCTGGCCTCCTAAATCAGCTGCCTTAGCAGTGAGAGGGCCAGAGGCCCTCCAGGCTGTTCATGGAGACTGAGTTGCCCTAGCAACACTTGGCTGTAATTGACTCCCGCTGTCACCTGCTCCAGCCTAGCGTGCTTCTCCACACTGCGGGCTGTGGCCCCCTTTTCTCCTGTCTTTCATAACAATTTCTCCATCCTTGTTACATAGACAGATGTCTTCTCATCCCTCCCCCTCCTGATGGATGGTCAGATTCTTGGCACACACCTCTCCGGCACTCTCCACATTGCCAAATACTCACTCTGACATGATTAAACACTCCCGGAGATGGGTGATTTGCATTTTTTTCAGATCACAAACAATCGCTAATGCTGGTCAGTTTAAATCAGAGATTACAAACCCAAATGTAGGCAGGGGCTAGGTAGGTCACACAAAAGGCTAGGCGGGCACTGTGCCCCTTCCTAAAAGAAGGAGTGGTTACTCTGTCCAGCTGATTTTGCTATACAGAAATGCACATTCACTTGGCTGGAATCTTCCAACTTTTCCAGAGAAGCCATAAAATCTGGGTTTTTGTATGGACTCTACCAATTTTTATACGCTGACAAGTAATTTCAAAAGTATCTTTTTAAAATTCTTATGGGTCAAATGAAGCACATCTGTGGACTGGATCTGTTCAGCCAGCTACCATTTTGCAAGCTCTGTTTTAAAGCTCTCTTTTATCCTCTGTCTTACATTTGGACTTGATGTCTTCTGCCATCTGGGGCAAAAAAACCCCACCAATAACTGGGCTTAAATTAGCTCTAAAGTTCTCTCCCTCCCATGTGGCCACAAAAATCAGGCAAAACTCTTAATGGATGTTCATGGAGCAAAACCAGTACATTCCAGTGTTTCTACTGGGCACTGGAGCACCCATTTCTACATATTACTGTGCTCCGGTTTGTTCCAGTCATGGAGTGAGTATGTAAGGCTGGCCACTGGAGAAAGCACTGGCCTTGTGGAAGAGCAGCCCTTCTCTTGGTTCTTCCCCTTTGACCATATTTGTTAGTTATGTGATGTTTCCCTTTCTAGTATTCCTGTCTGTACACGAACTAGAAATTTCTGCCCTTTTGGAAGCATCAGGAAGAGAGCTTTGCAGTCTCCACTGTGTGCCACCCCACCTCTTTCACTTGTCACCTTCTCCCCACAGTGACTGATTGGTGGGATTCCAAAATTTAATTAAGGGCTTACTGCTCACCCCCTGCTGAGCTCCCTGCACTGTATTTTTCGGAGCTCCCTTGCCTATAGCATGCTGTGTCCTCCTCTCTTCCCTTTCCATGAGGGCAAGCCCCCTAAGGCCAGCTTAGCGGGAGTGAGGTTCTGCTGTACAGACCCATCTATTCCCTCAGGAAGGTGCAAAAATCTAGGTTTGGGATGAAATTCTCCAAACCAGTCTTGTCAAGAATAAATCTCAATATTTGGATCCCTCTCTGACTCTTGTGTCTATTTCTTTCTTTCTTTCTTTTTTTTAATGATTTTTTATTATGTTAGTCACCATACAGTACATCCCTGGTTTCTCATGTAAAGTTCGATGCTTCATTAGTTGCGTATAACACCCAGTGCACCATGCAATACGTGCCCTCCTTACTACCCATCACCGGTCTTGTGTCTATTTCTTAATTAGTTTGGAATTCAGAGGAGAGAAAGATGTGATTCTAAGACCTTCAGAGAGATCCCATGGTGTATGGGTGGAGAAACCTTGAGAAATGAATACAATGACTCGCTTTTGAGATCAGAATAACATTTGAGGGAGGCAGTTCTCTTTGTGCGAGCATGGTGGCCAGTATGCACAGGTGTTTCAACTGGTTTTCTTTCTTTCTTTTTTTCTTTCTTTCTTTCTTTCTTTCTTTCTTTCTTTCTTTCTTTTCTTTCTTTCTCTTTCTTTCTTTCTTTCTTTCTTTCTTTCTTTCTTTCTTTCTTTCTTTCTTTCTTCTTTCTTTCTTTTCTTCTTTTTTCCCATAAGGGCTTGCCAGTGGGAAAGCACTGGCCATGTGCATCATTGACTTTGGGAGTTTGTAACAGTTTACATTCTTATTGGTGTTTGCAGGCATGCAACTGCTTTTAATAGACAGCAGCTTTAGAAAGCACAGGCCTCAGAGGTTTTTGACCTTACAACTGTGGCTGGTGTCTAAAAGCAGGTGGAACCAAGTGGACCCTAGAAGAACAGACTGCATGCTTTTGTGGCTGAGACAGGGATTAGAGTATCAGGAAAAGAATATTTTGGTCTTGGTTAGGTTTGCCTCAAAACAGCTTTTTATTTTGTATTGAAGTATAGTTGACACACAATGTTACATTAGTTTCATGTTCAACACAGCTTTAATAATCAGGCTTTTCAGCATCAGAGGGCTGAACATTTTTTGCTCCCTTTTTCCTGTTTCTCAGTCAGGACTACAGGCTGGGGCTTTTAACTGCTAAAGTAGCTAAATTCCATGTGAACCACAAAGTACTAAAGAGTGAGATTATGTATTTTATGTTTAGTAGGTGGTATTCTATTAGTACTGTCCCTCTGTCTTGATTTGAATTGCATCTTGTTGCAGAGGCAAGGAAAAAACTCTGGAAGAGCTGCCTTCTTGAATTTTTGTGGCACATCCAGACTCCTAGACTCATTCCACCACCACCCCCTGACCACCACCTCTGCACGGTGCCAGGTTGGCACTGGACTTATTAATTACATGAACCATGATTATGACTTTGGTAAAGACCTAGACTCTGGATTTATCCTAAGAAGGCAGGTGATTTTTATCAAGATACAGATAGAGAAATGGGAGTCCTCGCCATATATAGGATATAGCATCTTCCTGTTTTGAGGCAAAGAAACAAGTCTTAAAATTATTCAAGTTCCAAAGACTAAGCAAAAAAACTTTAAAGACCACCTTCTCTAGGAATAGGGTTTGCTCACAAAATCAAGGAGGTATTGGATTTCTTTCAAAATAATGCTTTATACTAATTCATCTGTGAGTGATATGACATGATGTCTGAGATTTCTTTGAAATATTCCAGAAAAAGTATGAGTAGATGAATTAAAACTAGCAAAGTGTTGATAATTTTTGAAGCTGAGTGATTCATTATACTATTCATGGGGTTCATTATAGTATCTCTCTAATTTTGTGTATGTTTGAAATGTCCCATAATAAAGTGTTAGAAAAATAAAAATAAGCTTTGGTCTTACTGTCAGAACAAGAGCAGCGGGAGAGTTAAAGAAAAAAATCCAAGATATTATG
Source organism: Ailuropoda melanoleuca (assembly GCF_002007445.2). Classification (NCBI taxonomy): domain Eukaryota; kingdom Metazoa; phylum Chordata; class Mammalia; order Carnivora; family Ursidae; genus Ailuropoda; species Ailuropoda melanoleuca. The sequence goes on from NC_048238.1 coordinate 44,396,456, forward strand.
CTATTTAAGCTGGAGAAAGAGAGGGCTTGTCTTAGGAAAATGTGATCTTAGGAAAATTTGATAGCGAGCTAAACAGAGATGAAAGGGAAAAAGAAGATATACTCAGATCTAAAAGTTCTTAAAGATGTCACTAGAAAACAAGGAGATATTTTAATTGTTACTAGGTCAGGGAGGTTTCCTGAGTTCCAAAGAGACCGAAGAGAGATAGCAGAGAAGAAAAAACACACCGGAATTACTCCACCAGCAAGAGTTCAGATCTACAAAGCTACGGGCAAGTATTTGCATATAAAGGCGTTCTCTGAAAGCTGACCTTAGAGACCTCAGCTTAGTAGGCAAAATGCCCCTTCCCTAAGATATTTATACTCTAATTCCTAGAAACTGTGAATATGATGTATTACATAACAAAGGGGACTTTGCAGACATAACTAAGGGTACAGACTTTAAGATAGGGAGTTTATCCTGGATTTTCCAGGTGGACCCACTCTGATAGCATGAGCCCTTAAAATCGGAGAACTTACCCCTGCTGGCAGCAAGAAGTCAGAGGAATTCCAAATGTAAGATGTAAGGACCCATGGGCAAGGACTGGAAATAGGCCTTTAAAAACTAAGGGCCACTCCTAGCTGAGTGCCAACAAGGAAACTAGGTCCTCAGGTCTATTAGAGGAAAGAAATAGATTTTGACAACAACCTAAATGAGTTTGGAAGCAGATTACTTCCAGAGTCTCCCAATAAGAGCCCAGCTGGCCAATACCTTGATTCTGGCCTTGTGAAATCCTGAGCAGAGAAACCGGTTGAGCTGATCTGGACTGCTGATCTACAGAACAGTGAGATAATAAATTTGTATTGTTAAGCCTTTGAAGTTTGTGGTAATTTGTTACAACAGCAATAGAAAAACACTACAAACCATAATATTAAGTGGGTATAAAAAATTTGAACAGATTTATGAAAGGGAGACTAAGAAGATCATTGTAAAATATTTCAAGCATTTTAGATGAGTTTCAAGGCAACACAATTATGGGTGAGGAAGCAGGTATGACGTCCTTGAGGACACAAGCTTAGAACATGTGTAGGGCTAGGACTCCTAGAGAAAGAAACCAGTAAGATGAGATATACAACAGGGAAATCAGGCAAGAAAATAATAGACTGAGTTAAACCTGGAATAGATACTGATTTTAATGGGAGAATACCTTCTGGTGGAGTTATCCAACTCTGGAAGGTGAAGGTAAACAAGAATTGTTGAACTGTGGATGCTTTTGCCAGATCCAGAATTTCTCCCCCTCCCAGTTTTGTTGAGATATAATGGACATATAACATCTTATTAGTTTAAGGTGTACATCATAATAATTTGATATATGCGAATATTGTAAAATGATCGCCACACTAGGTTTAGTTAACCACAATTTCTTGAGTGCATGTCTTTCACTATGATGAACGTCACGACAAAATACAGAGGCGTTTGTCAGGAAAACAAGTGGCTGGGTCTGAAAACAAAATTAAAGAAAAAAGAAGGAACACACCATGATCCAAAAAGTAGTAACTAATGCATTAGACACTGCTAATTGTCCTTCAATATCTGTTCTCACCTTCTTTCAAGGTAATTATCTTTTTTGGTATGCACATACCTGCCCAGCTAGAGATTGCATTTCCTATTCTCCATTGCAGCTAGGTGTTGCTAAATATTAGCCAAAGTGATGTGACTGGAAATGATGTGTACAACTTTTGCATAGGGCCCTTAAGGTGAGAGCTTTTCCCTTCTTCATCCTACTGGCTAAAATGTGAAACACTTTGTATCATATGGACAGGAGAACCGTTCTGGTTGATGAGGAGGAGACTGGGTCTCTGAATAATCTTATAGAACAGCTACGATACTAGTCCTGGACTGCCTTCTTCTGGTCTGTTACATTCAAGGGAAATACATTTCTGTTTTATTTAAGCCTTTGTCAATTTGGGTGTCTGTTACAAGAAGCTGAATCTATATTCTAACTAACATAACCACCTACACTTTAGAGAAGGAAACGTAACCAACCTAAGAAGCAGATTAAAATATGGAAAATTTAACTGAGCTTCTGGATCAAGATGGTGACTTGAGCATTTGCTAAAACCCGCCGTCAGCTCTGTTTCAAATACCTAGAAATCTAGTGTAAAATGTTCCCAGTTTTTTACTGTGAAAAATCTCAAACGTGTAGAAAAGTTCAAATTAGTACAATGAATATCATTATGCCCACCACTCAGTTTCAACTGTTAATATTTTGCCATATTTGCTTCATCTATCATTGTCTAATTTTTTGAACCATCTGATAATGAGTTAACTTACATTATTTCTAAAACTTCAATGTGCATCTTGAAAAAATATTCTCCTACCTAATTCCAAAACCTTTATCACATCTAAGGAAATTAACAATAATCTTCTCACAATAATATTTTAATATGATCTAGTAATATTATCGAGGCCATATTAAGATTTCCCTAGTTGTCCCCAAAATGCCTTTTCATAGCCGTTTCTTCATTTATAACTGAAGTACTTTGTTTGTTAAAAAACCCTCCTACTTACACACTAAACATAATTAAATGGGTATTCACTTACATTGTTATTTCTCATTCAAACTCTACCAAAATTACAATTAAGGAATATAAAAGAAGTAAACCAGAAAGACAGTAGTCGACAAGAGATCAACAAAATTTTTAAAGATGGAAAGCAGCTGAAAAATTGTAACTGACTAAGCAAAGATGAGCAAGTTGAAATCTAAGTGACTATATAAATAAAGACAAAGTGAAACAAACCCATATATACTGGGGACTGTTTCTAAAATTTACCACTTCATGTATTGTAGGAAGAAAAAATAAATATATTATCATTTCACCATAACATCTATTTAAACTTCCTCATGTAAGAAAGATATTGTATTTTTTTACAACTTAAAACACTTCAAATTTATTATTTGAGTGATTTGTCTTCCATATTTACAGTGAAAATTGGGCATATTGAGCTATTTCTAGTACAGTTTACATTTGAGTATTCTTTAAAGCATCATACCTTATGACTTTACACACACCCAACTGGATCCACTTAGCTTTCATTATCATTTCCTTTTGGATGCTCAAATTGTTACTCTAGCAGCTCTTAGTGAGTCCTTGATTTCTGACAATAGCAAGAGATCATGGGATCATCTTGAATTCTCCTACACTAAATAAGAAATCAAGGAGTCTTGAATCCTTTTAGTGGAAAGCAGTTTTCAACATCATATCTGGATTATTGTTGGAGCAGAGTATACTGCTTCCCATTACTATTGAATTCATGGATAATAACACCAGGAAAGAAGTTAATTAAAACATAGAGCAAGAGTCATCTCAAAAAATAACATAGGAAGATAAGGATAAGGCATGTGTTCAAGCAGATTGTTCCAATCCCATAAAATTATTACCTGGTTTCATTAGATCTTATTAATAAATTTAATCTATTTTCTCTAACCCTGCTATACTATTCCAAATGCTGTCATAAAAACAATGAACTAAAGTTACATTTCCCCCTAAATTTAGCAGTCTCCATAACTTTGAACTTTCTGACTCTTTTATCAAGCACACAGAAAATGGTTCTGAAATATTCAGGGCCGCACGATCCGAAGTGTCAGTATCATTTGGTCACTTACTGATTGTAGAAGAAAAAGAAAGCTTCTCTCCAAATGATCACTAAATAATACACAGGCGTCTTAGGAAATCTCTATACTCTGGTAGCCCAGAGACATAAATGGCTGTTGGGATTTTTTTGAAAGTGTCCCTTAGCTTCCCATTGGGGAAATTTTTTTATCCTTTGTCGCAAATATCTTAATATAATTTTCATAGCTTTTTAAAAAACCAGGATCCGGTCAAGTTTCAGGCCTTGCATTTTATGTCTCTTTTAGTTTGTTCGAATTTGAAACAGTAGTCCCACATTTTTATAAACTGTTTTTTAAGTTAAAAAAATGGACAGGGTGCCTGGGTGGCTCAGTTGGCTAAGCCCCAGACTCTTTATTTCAGCTCAGGTCATGGTCTCAGGGTTGTGAGATGGAGCCCCACACAGGGCTATGTGCTCCTTGGGAGTCCGCTTGAGATTCTTTCCCTCTCCCTTTATCCCTCCCCCTGCTCTCTCTCTCTCAAATAAATAAATAAATCTAAAAAATGGATGGTTGAAGTTGAAAACTAACAAAAATGTGCTCTCCCAGGGTCAGAAACAGAGATAGCCCCGTCTAAACACAGGAGTCTTTAAAAGTGGAGGAAGAGTGGATCGGAGAGATTCAATGCGAGAAGGACTTGACCCATATAGCTATCCTTGAAAGTGTAGGAGGGGCCACAAACCAAGGAATGTAGTCAGCTTCAGTTTGTAGCAGGCAAGAAAATGGGGACCTTTGTTCAACAACTGCAAAAAACTGAATTCTGCCAACAGCTCAAATGAGCTCCTCAGGAGCCTCCAGACAGGGATGGGCCTGGTTACACTTGATTATCAGCCGGTGAGACCTATGTGGGACGTCTGACTTCCAGAAGTGTAAGAGAATACATGTGTGTTTTAAGCCACTAAGTTAGTGGTAATTTGTTTCCACAGCAATAGAAAATTCCTGCAACAGGATTCTGAACCATGCTCAGAGCCACGCTTACTGCATGTAACCGCTCACAGTGTGGAGGCTGGGTCACCACACAAGCCCATCCTTAGGCGAATGCGTGATGCCAAGAGCACAGGGTTCAAAATGGGGAATTAAGCGGTTTCAAATAGAGTGGAGGTTGAGGAAAGGAGCCAAAAAGATCACTTAAGGGCTGGAGTGCCACCACAAAAAATCTTTTAACTTTTCAAGAAGACAAGGTTGTCTCAAATGCCACTCTCTGAGAGAGGTAACAGTAAATGTGCATGGAACTCCACCCTCCCCTGTAGGGTAAACTGAGTAACATTGTTAATTTCTTGATAAATCCCGCTAGAGTTTAAAGTGAGAGTTTGTAGACCCTCGACAACTAGTGCAATTTAAGTTGCCTCCTGTTGACACTGAAAGCAAGACGATTTCCTTTCTCTCACGTTTTCTATGATTACCCTTCTTTCCTCCAGATATCACTGTCTCCGATATACATACGCTGCACTTTCTGACAGGGGTGTGGGTCTGGACTGTATTATGTACTACTTTCTAGCAACATAATTTCTTGGGACAACTGCTTCAGTGGCTGAGCTTTACTTGTGACTAAGAATTTTTTAAATAACATTTTATTACTATAGAACCAGCCCAGATGCATTGTAGAAAACGAGATGATATAGACGAGCAGAAATATAATAAAATAATTAAATAAGTAAAATTTCCACTACCCAGAAATCACCATTGTAAGACCCTAGTGAATTCCTTTCAGGATCTTTCCTTCTCTCTCTCTCTGTATGTCTATATGTGCTTTTATTTTACCACCAAACTGAGATCTGACTACATATACTGTTCTATTAGCCTGTTTTTTTCAGTCATCAATTTCTGTCTTACTATTTCAGTAAAATTCCAACTGACCTAACACCCAATCATATTTATATTTTCCCAAATGACCTAAAAATGTACCTTGCAGTTGCTTCATCCAAAGCAGTATCCAATCCAGACCATGCATTACATCTTGTTCTTATGTCCTTTACATCTCTTTTAATCTATCACAGACCATTTTTAGTAGTACTGATATGCTGAGGATACCAATTGTTCTGCAGAATATTCCACTTACTGGGTTTGTCTGCTTGCTTCTTTATGTTATTTTCTTCTAAAGTTTGTACATGGGGCATTGGTGCTGGGAAAATCTTAGTGTCTGATTAACTTTTTAAAACTCTTACCCAGTGGGACATATGAGTCTTGAAGTTGGATTAATTCTTTCTTGGGGGTCCTGAGTGAACTTCGCCTATTCCAGTGGATGACAGCCCAGGCTGTAGTTCCCAAAGGAACCTCCACTCTCTTCACACCTCACAGCGAGATCTGTCTAGCTGTGAGAGAGCAGAAAACAGCAATTGAGAAGGAAATAATTTTGGACTTAAATTTCTTTGGAATTTTGAAATTTATTTTCCGCCCAAGAATTTCAGAAGAGGAGAAATTTCACATTGTTCAGATTTTGGACATTTATACATTATTTGGGACAATTTAATACTATCATTTGGGCTGGACATGTGACTTCCATGAACTGTTTAGACAATGTGACTGGGCATAGTTTGGTATGGGAAACACGACAGGAACAGACTTTTTAGCTTAGAGTGCAGTAGGGAATTTGAAGTTAATTTGATTAATGTCCTATTCTTATCCACTTCAGAGCCTTCTGGAGACAAAGCAGAAGTGCCCAACTTTGGTCCTAAGAAAAACAGTGGTTGGTATTGGGAAAATGGTCTTGTGATGATAGAAACTGGACAGTTGAACTGGTTGAACTCTAGTCTCCTACCCTTGATGCAGGCAGCCACACTCTCAAAGGACCATGAGTTTGTCTATTAAATCCAACAGGTTAAGATAAAAAGGTTGAGGAGTATCAGAGGAACCATGATCTCTTTTATTATAGGCTGAATTGTGTGCCCCAACCCCATTTCATATAAAGCTCTAACCTCCAGTACCTCAGAATATGACTATATTTGGAGATAGAGACTTTAAAAAGGAAATTAAATTAAAATGAGGCAAAATGAGGCCGTTAGGATTGACTCTAATCCAATCTGACTCATATCCTTATAAATCGAGGCCATTAGGACACACAAAACCATACCAGGAGTGCGTGACACAGAGGGATTACCGGGAAAAGAGGCAGCAAGAGGGTGTCCATGTGCAAGCCAAGAAGAGAACTCAGGGGAAACCAACCTTGCTGGAACCTTGATCTTGGACTTCTAGCCTCTAGAACTGTGAGAAAATAAATTTCTGCTGTGTAAGCCACCCAGTCTGAGGTATTTTGTTATGGTGGCCTGAGCAGACTAATGCATGCCTTTTCCTGTGTTCCTGCTAGTCTGTGAAATACAAAGTTGCCCCCTTTCAAAAGTATAGACATCACCTGAGGTGTTCTTAAAAAATAGCACTGATGTTAAGTCCCACACCCCAGAGATTGTTATCTAACTTGTCTGGGTATCAAGTGATTCTAAACTATAGCCAATGTTGAGAACTACTAGAATAGGAGGTCAACCAAGAGTTGTGTGGCACAGCACCTGAAGATGATTGAGACCAGGGCTTCTCACCAACAAAGTAGTGGAATGGTGGGAATCTAGCCACTCCATGAAACTTTTAGGGAAAGTTGGTCCTATTTCTGGGAATTTGGGCCCTATGGGCTGTTCGGTGCGAATTGCTTTCTCAGTGTTAGGTGATCCTACTAAGCCTTTCATGATCCATATAGGTGTTAGTTTTTAGGGTCTAGGTATAAGTAGTGCTGTATCAAGACAAAAGGCGAACAAATTCTTTCAGCTTCCAGCAGGAGCCTGAAAGAAAGCCACACCCAGTATCCTCCTCACAAATTTGAATTCTTGGCCCTAAAATGGGCAGTTACTCACAAATTTTAGAATTTCCTGTTTGAGGTGGCTAATTTAAGTGTGAACTGACAGTCACATAGTGCTTTCGAATTAGTTGGAGACATTACCCTTCTTGGTGGTCATGTGCCTGTCTACTGTGCCACTGCACAGCCACAATTTACACATGGAATGTTCCAGCACTCTTATTCTTTAAAGAAAAAAATTAAATTTATTTTTAATTTACATACGATAAAACTTATTAGTGTACAGTTCTGTGATTTTGACAGAGCCTAGAATCTTAACCACCACCACAATCAAGATACAGAACAGTTCCATTATTCCCCAAAATTCCCTTACCAGCTCGTGTGTTCTTTACACGCAGAAACCCTCCATCCATTCCCTTAAGTCTCTGATGCTTAGTGTCTCTATGGACAGTTTTGGCACAACACCCGATGAGACTGCTTTTGGCCCTCCTGAAGTGAGCATAGCAGGTGGAGATAAAAGGGAAAGGTGGATCTTGGCAGTCATGACTGGGGCAGTGGCGGGGGGGATGGCCCCATTGTGTTCCCAGACAGACTGACATGGTTGAAATTCAAATTTCCAGCAAAGTGCTCCAGCCCTCTTTTGGTCAGGTTTTAGGACATTGTTAGTGCCTTATCATTTAGGACTGGATTCTGCCCCAGAGCTTAGAAAGGGAACCAATCGCCTACTAGATTTCAAATGTAACAATATAAACTTTGAAAACCTTCCTGCCAGGGGCGCCTGGGTGGCACAGCGGTTAAGTGTCTGCCTTCGGCTCAGGGCGTGATCCCGGGGTTATGGGATCGAGCCCCACATCAGGCTCTTCCGCTATGAGCCTGCTTCTTCCTCTCCCACTCCCCCTGTTGGTGTTCCCTCTCTAGCTGGCTGTCTCTATCTCTGTCAAATGAATAAATAAAATCTTTAAAAAAAAAAAAAGAAAAAAAAGAAAACCTTCCTGCCAGCACACACTGGAGAAGCAGGCTCAATACTGGGCAGTTATTGCATCATCTCAAAAGAAACATTCTTACAATCAATTATACTCATTACATTTGAATATTTAGTTTCTGCCAAAGCACATTTTAAATCCCCATTTCAAAATAATGTGTTCACAGAGATCAGGTCTACTATATAAAGGACGTCATGAAACTATTTTAAGAAGCATTTTAATAAAGTCTTTTGCCAGGACAAAATCTCTTTAAAAGGGGCTTTCTGGCCTTGCTCAGAACATATGTGCTCACTGATACTAAACTAGATACTGTGGGACAATAGTGGGTAGCCTTACTGTTTCTAATTTTAGTATCTATAACAAAATGGAAATCTACAAAGAATCCCCTTCAACTCTCGCTGGGGACAAAGAAAGCTTTTTGGGACTTCTTGAAACTAGGACTAATTCCTTAAGGAGATAACAGCTGTGTAACAGTCCAGATCCTTGCTTGCAAGCAACAGAATTAGACTCTGGATGATCTGGATTGAAAAAGAATTCATTAAAAGTGTATCGGGCAGCTCCCAGAATGAGCAGGCGGGCTGGAGAAGCAGGTTTGCAGGCAGGAATAACACTCAAACCACGCTGCAGAACTGGTCTGGTGAGGCCCACTGCAGCACCTCTGAGCGCTCCAGTCTGTAGCTTTCACCACTGTTTCCCTGCAGGGAGCTTTGTCTTGCTGTGAATGCTAGTGCTGCCTGAGAGAGAGAGAGACTCCGTCTCTGAGTCTCTAACTCCTAAGACAAAGTCTAGGGTGACTGGTCTAGGTTATGTGCCAACACCCTAGCTGCAAGGGAGAGTAGATGTGGCTTTCTTAAGTCTGTGGAGGAAGGCAGGCTCTGCCTCCTTCCAAGAATCATAAGAAGGGGAAGTCCCAAACCAGAGGAAGTGGGTTCAAATGTACACGCAAAAAAAATAGCAAAAGGCCTAGCACAGGCTGACGGTTGGGGGCTGCCTGGTGTCACATGGAACCAAGTTAGTCATTGCTACCTCATTTGGGAGTAGAGTAGAGGAAGGCACAGTGGGCTGACCCTGAGCTGAGGAAAGTGATCAAAAAAAAAAAAGAAAAAGAAAAGAAACATGGGTTCTATTTCCCTCAAGGCCTTGATATTTTGCTTCAAGATTGGAGGGAATGAGAACTGCCTAATGGTTGGGGTTGGGGACAGTTCCAAGAGTTTTAGTGTCCTATATAAGGCAGAGAAAGCAATTTGTGTTGTCCTTAGAAGATAACTACCTTGTCTAGAGACCCTGGCATGATGACTAGGGTGATCTGGGAGCAAGTGGGTGGTGGCAGTGGGTGGAGGGAGAGAATTTAGGGTACTTTTCTCAGCTAGTCATTGCCTTTGATCCCTTGATGGGATGCACCCGAACACACTTGGGAACAAAATCAGGCACCAGAGTACATTTTCTGATTGCAGCCATTTGGTTCCAAAGATAAGAAATCTATGTATAACAACTTTAGTGAGTTTCTGCTCTAAAAAAGAAAAGAAAAACTCAGTATATGAGCTATCCCCTAGATTTACATTTGCTAATGACAATAATTTGAATAGCTAGGGTACAGAAGTTCAGGACTGAGCCCCATCATTCCTGGGGTGACCCACAACCAGAGAGGTTTAACTGATGTGTATTAGATGTATTTGGGATGCTCAGGCCTGATGAGAAAAGGCAGTGGAACCAATATGAGGCATTCATGGCACACATCTGAAATGCTACCAGGATGAATTAATGCCATAGGATTTGCCACTGCTTTTTGGTATTTGGATAATGTACTTGGCTGCTCACTGATCTCTGATTTGGAGTAGGTGAGGGAAGCAAGAATACAGGGTAATTCATTCAGTGTTCATGTACCCTTAATACCCTTAGTAGTGGTTGGTAAGCTAGCCGCTACTACCTCTCATCATGAACAAGAAAAGGAAAAAGCAAGGGAAGTGACAGGATAAGGGGCCTGAGTCAGGTTGTGAAATTTGGGGTTGCCCTGTGAGCCATCACTAGATAGCTACTTCCTAACATGCGGAAAGGTAACTTGAGTCCCTCTACTGTGTACAAAGTGCAGTCAGAAAATGGGTCAAGACCAGATAAAGTGATCTACCAAACTAACTTACTGCTTATAAAGGAATTGGTTAGAGAAACTACCTCCACATACCCCAGTGTAGACAGGGAACCATTTCCCTATATCCAGAACAGAAGGCAGGAACAAATCCTTTGAGGGATTCAACTTCATCTGAAATTGAGGGAAATAGAACTTAAACTATCAGAGTGAGGGAGCTGGGTGGTGAATTTGAGTGGGGAGATGGAGATGGCCACCTATCAGGCTGCCCACCCACCTACACCTGGAATCCTGTGCAGCACCTGTGAATCAATCTATGTGTGGGTTATTTGGAGGTAAGTGGGTAAAAAGCAGACAATGTTAGTTGTTTGCCCAAATTCATTTCTCCCCCTTCTTCCTTGCTGGCACAGTCCTGAAGTGATCATGTGCTTAGGGAAGGGGCCTTACCCCAGTCCTCTGTTGAGGTGGTGGTGAAATCTTCAATAGTCAATGCCAATCATTAATGGGCTCGTTCTCCTTGTCAGTGATTGGTTTAGATATGGACATGGATCTAGGATCTGAGGGGGTCATGTCCTAGGATCTGAGGGGAAGTCTACTGGGGGGGCTTTTAGAAATGGTTTTCCTCAGTAATAAAAGAAGATGTGTAGGAGGAAATGCCTCTCTTCTTTTTTTTTAATGTTTTTTATTATATTATGAAATTTAATCCAAGACATGTCTATGTGTTACTTTTTTTAAAAAAAAGATTTTATTTATTTATTTGACAGAGATAGAGACAGCCAGCGAGAGAGGGAACACAAGCAGGGGGAGTGGGAGGAAGAAGCAGGCTCATAGCGGAGGAGCCTGATGTGGGGCTCGATCCCATAACACCGGAATCATGCCCTGAGCCGAAGGCAGACGCTTAACCGCTGTGCCACCCAGGCGCCCCTATGTGTTACCTTTTATCCAGAAAATTGAAACTTGGGAATTCTGTTAGCCTACACCTTCCTACTACAGTTGTCAGGAAGGTTAGGGGCAAACTGAGCTTCCATACTCTCTGAGGCACCTGCTCAAATACATTTCATTGACCTCTTTCTTTTCAGGGGTCTTTGCTCTCTTTTATACCCACAGGATTGGCTCTACCCTGTGGGGTTTTTTAAATGTTTTTTTAATTATATTATGTTAGTCACCATACAGTAGAGATGGTCTTTTTCCCATTGCATATTCTTTCCTGCTTTGTTGAAGATTAATTGACCATACACTTGTGGGTTCATTTCTGGGTTTTCTATTCTGTTGCATTGATCTATGTGTTTACTTTTGTGCCAGTACCATAATGTTTTAATTACTACAGCTTTGTAATATAACTGAAGTCCAGAATTGTGATACCTCCAGCTTTGCTTTTCTTTTTTTTTCTTTTTTGATTGGAATTCCTTATTTATTTTATTATTTTTTATAATAATATTTTTATTATATTATGTTAGAGTCACCATACAGTACATCCCTGGTTTCTGATGTAAAGTTCGATGATTCATTAGTTGCGTATAACACCCAGTGCACCATGCAATATATGCCCTCCTTACTACCCATCACCAGCCTAATTCCTCTCTTCTTAACAGGATGTTTCTGTATCTGCATGCAATGCTGGAACTGCTACAGCCATCTTGCAACCAGGAAGAAAGATCTGCTGTCAGTAGAGGAAGACAGAAGGAAGAATGGAAGACCCTGTGCCTTTGATGATTACTAATTCAATCAACTCTGAAACTACCACAAGGAATTTTTGAATCACTTTTAGAAAATGACACATTCCTTTTTCTCTTGGAGAGAGCTGTGGGATGGGGAGTGAATTTTCCTTGTGGAAACACAAAAGCTTTGACTGAGAGCATAGTAGTAGGTAGTGTGAGCTCAAATTGTCACACACACACACACACACACACACACACACACATTTTGGCAAGAAGTCCTTTTTGGGCTAGCTTGAGACCTTGAAAAAATGAAAACATTTACCCATCCTTTAAAGTAGTAGAGACCATAAATAATAAAAACTCTATACCAAAAAAAAAAAAAAAGGAATAGAGACCAGCCACTGGGTATAATTACATAGCCTGAGAAGGGCTTGAGAAGGCATTGTCAATGGATGAGGAGTATTGCCATGAGAAACACTGATTTGGACCAGGGAACCAAACCCGGAACCATGGCCAGGGCCCAAGTCTCAAGGGTATCCATTGATGAATGGAAACATCACCTTGTGTTTTGAGGTCTTGCCCCCTAGGCATCTGCATGACAGAACAGTTGCTCTACCTATATACCCCAGGACCTCACCTTCTCACTGCCCTCTTGTGACATGAATGGAAACAAGATTCTGTCTGTGCCTCAAGACCCTATATGCTGTCTGCAGGTCCCTATATCACAATCATCTAGCCAATGTGTGAAGACCCTTAACCCTAGCACATGAAAGGATGGTTTCAGATCACACTGGACATCTATTGTACTGTGTCAAAGAGGAACTCCTATACCTACACTTTGAGACAAGGAATGGGACGTGTGAGTACATCACTAGCTAGGGACAGAGGGGCACAGACACGGTTATACTCATGACAACTGAAATAATATGCCTGGGTACCAACTTTATTACAAAAGCAGTGGTAACATGGTTACCAAAATTATATAGCTGGACTTTACTATGAGGCAATTATTCAAATCTGGAATTATAATTGTTGCATTTAGATTATCACCAAAAGGAAATTTAAAAATTTTTTTATTTCAATTCCATTTAGTTAACATATAGTGTATTAGTAGTTTTAGGGGTAGAATTTAGTGATTCATCAGTTGCATATCACACCTAGTGCTCATTACATCAAGTGCCCTCCTTAATGCTCATCACCCAATTACCCCATCCCCCCCACCTCTCCTCTAGCAACCTCAGTTTGTTTCCTAGCGTTAAGAGTCTTTTATGGTTTGCCTCCCTCTCTATTTTTATCGTATTTTATTTTTCCTTTCCTTCCCTTATATTCATCTGTTTTGTTTCTTAAATTCCACATATGAGTGACATCATATGGTATTTGTCTTTCTCTGACTGACTTATTTCTCTTAGCATAACACCCTCTAGTTCCGTCCATGTCATTGCAAATGGCAATATTTCATTCTTTTTGATAGAGTAATATTCCATTGTATATATGTACCACATCTTCTTTATCCATTCATCTGTTGATGCACATCTGGGCTCTTTCCATATTTTGGCTATTGTGGACATTGCTGCTATAAACATTGGGGTGCCTGTGCCCCTTCCAATCACTATGTTTGTATCCTTTGGATAAATACCTAGTAGTGCAGTTGCTGGGTCATAGTGTAGTTCTATTTAACTTTTTGAGGAACCTCCATACTATTTTCCAGAGCAGCTGAACCAGTTTGCATTCCCACCAACAGTGTAAGAGGGTTCCCCTTTCTCTGCATCCTTGCCAACATCTGTTGTTTCCTGAGCTATTTAAAAAAGAAAGTATTTTATGAAGAATTTATGGATAATTGAGAGTATACATTTGAACCCCCCTCCAGGCCATGGACCCTAGTTTTGAGAAACTGTGTTAGGACAGTCTCAGAATGGATTATCAATATGAGAATAAATAATATCGAAATCTAAATTAAATCTTCCTTTCTATGAAGTGAGGATGGCAATTCAAGGCTTCATCCAATGTTTTTTAACTACAGTATACCGAAGAATCACTTATGGTTGGTAAAATGTAGATTTCTAGGCCATAATACCAGTGATTATGTTTCAGTAGTTCAGAGCTGAGACCCAGGAGCCCGCGTTTTAAGCAAGTGATTCTGGTTCAGGTGAACCACAGATCATACTTTCAGAAACACTGTATCTTCCAACAAGAAGTGCACCATTAAAGTGAAACATCCCCAAGAAGAGGAATTCTTCCCCTAAACCAACTTCTATGGGACAAAGGGGGACAATAGGCCAGGGTAATTTTTCCAAGATAGACCCAGAGGTGGCTACAGATAGATTGGTTGATCAAGGAATGTACTTTACTAGCAGGGAATGGAAACCTTGTTACCCCAGTAGAGTCTGGACTTTGGACCGATAGTGACTGCTGTGTGTTGTTTCTTTTTCTCTTTTCCAAATACTAGTTTTAATTTAACTACTTAGTTTTTCTTCTACCATTGTGTAGCTGGCTAAATCAAAGGTTGGTTAAATGTATCATTTAGACATAGTTTGCCTAACTATGATGATTGTTATCAGTTAAAAATTTTAGTTAAAAGCAATAGAAAATCCATCTAAACTCATGTAAGCAAAGATTTTTAAAGAGTTTTATTGATATCTAATTGATATTTAATAAACTGCACATATTTAGAGTGCACAATTTGATACATTTTGACATATACCAATGAAACCATCACCACAATCAGTATAATGAATATACCCAAAAATTTCCCTATACCCCTTTGTAATCACTCCCACCTACCCTGGCCCTTCTGCCCCTAGCAACCACTGCTCTGCTTTCTGTCACTATAGATTAGCTTGAACTTTCTCTCTTTTTAAGTAAATTAATAAACTATATTTAGAGCAGTTTTATGTATACACAAAAATTGTGCAGAAAATTCAGTTTTCATCTACTTCCTCTACTTCACATCCCTATTCTCCCCTATTATTAACATTTTGCATTAGTGTAGCACATTTGTTACAATTGATGAACTAATATTGATAACATTATTGTTAACTAAAACCCTGGTTTACATTAGGGTTCATTCTTTGTGTTGTGTAGTTCTTTTGGTTTTGACAAATGCTTAATGTCATCCACCATTGCAGTATCATACACAATGCTTTCACTGCCCTAAGAATCCCGTTTTCTACCTATTCATCCCTCCCTTCCTCTCCCCAAATGCTTGGCAACTACTGATCTTTTTACTGTTCTTGCTAAAGTTTTTCTTTTTTTTGTGGTTGTCACAGAGTTGGCATCATACATTCTATAGCCTGGCTTCTTTTACTCAGCAGTGTGAATTTAAGATTCTTCCATGACCTTTTGTAGCTTGATTAGCTTTCACTTTCTAGACCTTTATATGAATGGAGTAATGCAGTATGTAGTCTTTTTTGCCTGGCTTCTTTCACTCAGTGGACTTTATTTTGAGATTCATCCATGCTGTTTTATGAGTAGTTCATTCATTTTTATTGCTGCGTAGAATTCCACTATATGGATGTACCACAGTTAGTTTATCCATTTATCTGGTTTTTTTTTAAGATTTTATTTATTTATTTGACAGAGAGAGACAGCCAGAGAGAGGGAACACAAGCAGGAGGAGTGGGAGAGGAAGAAGCAGGCTCCCAGTGGAGAAGCCTGATGTGGGGCTCGATCCCAGAACGCTGGGATCACGCCCTGAGCTGAAGGCAGACGCTTAATGACTGCGCCACCCAGGCGCCCCGATCCATTTACCTGTTGATGGACTTTTGAATTGTTTCTAGTTGGTGACTATTAAAATAAAGTGGCTAAGAAGACATCCAGATGGCTATCAGACACCTGAAAAGATGCTCAACATCAAGCATCATCAGGAAATACAAATCAAAACCACAATGAGATACTACCTCACACCTGTCAGAATGGCTAAAATTAACAGCACAGGAAATGACAGATGTTGGTGAAGATGCAGAGAAAGGGGAACCCTCATGCACTGTTGGTGGGAAAGCAAACTGGTGTAGCCACTCTAGAAAACAGTATGGAGATTCCTCAGAAAGTTAAAAATAGAACTACTCTATGACCCAGTAATTGCACTATTAGATATTTACTTAAAGGATACAAAAATACAGATTCAGAGGAGGTACACGCATCCTGATGTTTATAGAAGCATTATGAACAATAGCCAAATATCAACTGATGAATGGACAAAGAAGATGTGCAAGAAAAGTCTCAAATAAACAACCTAACCTTGCACCTAAAGGAACTGGAAAAAGAACAACAAACAAAACCTGAAACCAGCAGGGAGGAATAATAAAGATTAGAGCAGAAATAAATGATACAGAGACTTAAAAAACAATGGAATAGATCAATGACACCAGAAGCTGGTTCTTTGGGGAAAAAAATCAAATTGTGATACTTTACTGAATTCATGTATCATTTCTAGTACTTTTTTGGTGGAGTCTTTTGGGTTTTCTGTATAGAGTATCATGTCATCTGCAAATAGTGAGTGTTTGACTTCTTCCTTACTGATTTGGATGCCTTTTATTTCTTTGTGTGTTCTGATTACTGAGGCTAGAACTTCCAGTACTATGTTAAATAACCATGGTGAGAGTGGGCATCCCTGTTTTCTTCCTGACCATAGAGGAAAGGCTCTCAGTTTTTCACGTTGAGGATAATGTTAGCTGTGGGTTTTTCATTTATGGCCTTTATTATGTTGAGGTATGTTCCCTGTAAACTTTTGTTGAGGGCTTTTTTTTTTAAGATTTTTTATTTATTTATTTGACAGAGATAGAGACAGCCAGCGAGAGAGGGAACACAAGCAGGGGGAGTGGGAGAGGAAGAAGCAGGCCCACAGCAGAGGAGCCTGATGTGGGGCTCGATCCCACAACGCCGGGATCACGCCCTGAGCCGAAGGCAGACGCTTAACCGCTGTGCCACCCAGGCGCCCCTTGTTGAGGGCTTTGATCAAGAATGGATGTTGTACTTTGTCAGATGTTTTTTCTGCATCTATTGAGAGGGTCATATGGTTCTTATCCTTTCTTTTATTAATGTGGTGTACCATGTTGATTGATTTGTGAATATTGAACCACCCCTGCAGCCCAGGAATAAATCCTGCTTGATCATAGTGAATGATTCTTTTAATGTATTGTTGGTTTTGATTTGCTAGTATTTTATTGAGAATTTTTGCATCTATGCTCATCAGAGATGTAGGCCTCTGGTTCTCCTTTTTAGTGGAGTCTTTGGTTTTGCAATCAGGGTAATGCTGGCCTCATAGAATGAATTTGGAAGTTTTCCTTCCATTTTTACTTTCTCCAACAGTGTGAGAAGAATAGGTATTAATTCTTCTTTAAGAAAAGTTTGGTAGAGGGGCGCCTGGGTGGCACAGCGGTTAAGCGTCTGCCTTCGGCTCAGGGCGTGATCCCGGCGTTGTGGGATCGAGCCCCACATCAGGCTCTTCCACCATGAGCCTGCTTCTTCCTCTCCCACTCCCCCTGCTTGTGTTCCCTCTCTCGCTGGCTGTCTCTATCTCTGTCGAATAAATAAATAAAATCTTTAAAAAAAAAAAAAAAGAAAAGTTTGGTAGAATTCCCCTGGGAAGCCATCTGGCCCTGGACTTTTGTTTGTTGGGAGATCTTTGATTACTGATCCAATTTCTTTGCTAGTTATTGGTCTGTTCAGGTTTTCTATTTCTTCCTGTTTCAATTTTGGTATTTTATATGTTTCTAGGAATTTATCCATTTCATCAGGTTCCCCGATTTGTTGGCATATAATTGCTCATAATCTCTTACGATTTTATTTGTGTGGTGTTAATTGTTATTTCTCCTATATCACTTGTGATAAACCTCCAGGCAGATAGATATAGATACAGATATAGATATCTATATTTAAGATTTTGTTTATTTATTTGTCAGAGAGAGAGAGAGTGCACAAGCAGGGGGAGGGGCAGACAGAGGGAGAAGCAGGCTCCCCGCTGAGGAAGGAGCCCGATGAAGGGCTTGATCACTGGACCCTGGGATGGTGACCTGAGCCAAAAGCAAACGCTTAACCTACAGCCATCCAGGTGCCCTTCTAAGCAGATATATTAAGACAAGAAGAGAAAGGATTCATAAATAAAATGACAAATGAGAGCGGAGAAACAACAACCAACATCACAGAAATACCAACAATCATAAGATCATATTATGAAAAAGTATATGCCAATGAATCGGACAACATAGAACTGTATAAATTTTTTTAGAAGCATATAAACTACAAAACTGAAAACAAGATGAAATAGACAATTTGAACAGAATGATAGCCAGCAAGGAAATTGAGTGAATAATCAAAACACACCCAACAAATAAAAGTTCAGGACCAGATGGCTTCACAGGCAAATCTACCAAACTTTTAAGGAAGAGTTAATGCCTATTCTTAAACAATTCCAAAATACAGAAAAAAGGGAAAACTTCCAAATTCATTCTATGAGGCCAGCATTACCCTGATTCCAAAAGCAGACAATGACTCCACTAAAAAAGAAAACTACAGGCCAATATCCCTGATGAACATAGATGCAAAAATTATTAACAAAATACTAGCAAACCAAATTGAACAATAGATTACAAAATCATTCACCAGGACCAAGCGGGATTTATTCCTGGGTTGCAGGGGTGGTTCAAAATATGCAAATCAACCAATGCAACACATCACATCAATAAGAGAAAGGATAAGAACCATATAATCATTTCAATAGACACAGAAAAAACATTTGACAAAGTACAACATCTAAACCCTCAACAAAATAGCTTTAGAGGGAATGTACCTCAGCATAATAAAGGCCATATATGAAAACCCCACAGCTAACATCATCCTTACTGGGGAAAAACTGAGAGTTTTCCCCCTAAGGTCACAAACAAGACACAGATGTCTACCCTAACTGCTTTTATTCAACATAGTACTGGAAGTCCTAGCAACAGCAATCAGACAACCAAAAGAAATAAAAGACATCGAAATCGGTAAGGAAGAAGTAAAACTTCCACTATCTGCAGATGATATGATGCTATATATAGGAAACCTGAAAGACACCACTAAGAAACTGCTAGAACTGAAACACAAATTCAGTAAAGTTACAGGATACAAAATCAATGTACAGAAATATGTTGCATTTCTATACATCAATAATGAACCAGAAGAAAGAGAAACTAAGAAAACAATGCCATTTACAATTGCATCAAAAATAATGCAATTCCTAGGAATAAACCTAACCAAAAGGTGAGAAACCTGTACTCTGAAAACTATAAAACACTCATGAAGGAAATTGAAGATGACACAAAGAAATGGAAAGACATTCCACGCTCACAGCTTGGAAGAACAAATATTGTTAAAATGCCTATACTCGCCAAAGCAATCTGCACATTTAACACAAAACCTATCAAAATACAGACAGCATTTTTCACAGAGCTAGAACAATCCTAAACTTTGTATGGAACCATAAAAGACCCTGAATAGCCAAAGCAATCTTCAAAAAGAAAAACAAACTGAGGGCTTCAGAGGGGAGGTGGTGGGGAATGGGATAGGCTGGTGATGGGTAGTAAGGAGGGCACGTATTGCATGGTGCCCTGGGTGTTATACGCAACTAATGAATCATCGAACTTTACATCAGAAACCAGGGATGTACTGTATGGTGACTCTAACATAATATAATAAAAATATTATTATAAAAAATAATAAAATAAGTAAATAAGGAATTCCAATCAAAAAAGAAAAAAAAAGAAAAGCAAAGCTGGAGGTATCACAATTCTGGACTTCAGTTATATTACAAAGCTGTAGTAATTAAAACATTATGGTACTGGCACAAAAGTAAACACATAGATCAATGCAACAGAATAGAAAACCCAGAAATGAACTCACAACTACATGGTCAATTAATCTTCAACAAAGCAGGAAAGAATATGCAATGGGAAAAAGACTATCTCTTCAACAAATGGTGTTGGGAAAACTGGACAGCAATATGCAAAAGAACGAAACTCACCACTTTCTTATGCCATACACAAAAATAAATTCAAAATGGAATTAAAGACCTAAATTCAAGACCTGAAACCATAAAAATCCTAAAGAAGAACACACAGTAACTTCTTTGACATTGGCTCTAGTGACTTCTTTCAACATATGTTTCCTGAGGCATGGGAAACAAAAGCAAAAATAAACTGAGACTACATAAAAATAAAGAGTTTCTGCACAGTGAAGGAAACAATCAACAAAACTAAAAGGCAATGGGGGATGGGAGAAGATATTTGCACTTAACATATCTGATAAAGTGTTAGTATCCAAAATATATAAAGAACTGACGCAACTCAACACTCAAAAAGCAAATAATACAGTTATAAAATGAGCAGAAGTCATGAACAGACATTTCTCCAAAGAAGACTGACAGATGGCCAAGAGTCACATGAAAAGATGCTCAACATCAACTCAAAATGCAAATCAAAACTACAATGTGATATCCTATCACACCTGTCAGAATGGTAAAATCAACAACACAGTAAGAAACAGGTGTTGGGGAGGATGTAGGAAATAAGGAACACTCATGCACAGTTGGTGGGAATGCAAACTGGAGCAGCCACTATGGCAAACAGCACGGAGGTTCCTCAAAGTGTTAAAAATAGAACTATTTTGTGATCCAGCGAACGCACTACTATTTACCCAAAGAATACAAGAACACTATTTCAAAGGGATACATGTACTCCTATATTTATAGCAGCATTATTTACAATAGCCAAGATATGGAAGCAGCCCAAGTCTCCGGTGATTGATGAATGGATAAAGAAGATGTGAGATATATATATATTCCAGCCATGAACAAGAAAGAAATCTGCCATTTGCAAGGACATGCATGGAGCTGGAGAGTATAATCCTAAATAAAATAAGTCAGAGAAAGACAAACACCATATGATTTCACTCATATGTGGAATTGAAGAAACAAATAAGCAAAGGGAAATAATAAAAGAGAGAGAGAGACAAAGCAAGAAACAGACTCTTAATTAGAGAGAACAGTCGGATGGTTACCAGGGGGGAGGGAGGTGGGGATGGGTTAAATACGTGATGGGGATTAAGGAGTGCACTTGTGATAAGCACAGGGTGATGTATGGAACTGTTTAGTTATTATATTGTACACCTGAAACTAATATAATACTGTATGTTAACTAGGTGTAATTAAAATTAAAAATTAAAAAGTTGTTTCTTTCAATGAGCGTAATTATTTTGATGAAATAAAGCATTTTTTTGTTTAAATTTATTATTTTTATATTGAGTATAATGAACTACAATGTTAGTTTCAGGTGTACAGTATAGTGATTCAACAATTCTATACATTACTCATTGTTCATCATGATGAGTACTCTTTTTTTTTTTGATAAGTATTCTTGATCCTCTTTATTTCACCCATCCTCCCACCCACCTCCCCTCTGACAATCAGTTTGTTCTCTGTAGTTAAGAGTGTTTCTTTTGTTTATCTCTAAAACACAAGACTTGTTGTTTTTGTTAGAATGCCTAACAGAAAATATAACTCTAAGATAACAATAATTAAAGATAAAAAATTTTATCTCATATAGTATGTTATGAGGTAGGATGGCCCCACTGTTTAATTTAACTGCTCAACAATGTCATCAAGGACCCAGAATTTTTTTTTTAATCTTCTCTCAGTTGCACCTGAGTCCAACTCAGTTTTTAATTTTTAAAACATTTATCAAGACTTTAATGAACATGCCATAAAATTCGCCCACTTAAAGTGTACAATTCCGTGGTTTTAAGTATATTCACAGAGTCATCAGCCACCGCCGTTTTCTTCAGGTTAGAACTCTCAACCCAAAAGACACTGTGTAGCTGTGAATAGTCATTCCCCATTTCCTACCCCAGTCTCTCCTGGTAGCTCTTCCCCACTAATAACCCACTTTTCTGTTTCTCTGTATTTGCCTGTTCTGGACATTTCATGGACATGGCATCATATGATATGTGGAAGGACCCAGAATTTTGTCACCTTTCTGTTCTGCCATCCTCAGCCTCCAGAAGCTAATCCCCTTGCAGTTGCATTGTGGTTTCTCAAGTTTTGTGTCATGCAACAACAAAAGGAAGAATCTGGACTGTCTTTTCTATGTGTCTCTCAGAGTGAGGACACATCTAAAACTTTTCTTGGAAGGCAGTCAGCAGACCCTTTCCCATATCACTTGACCATAAACTAGTATAAATCCCTTAGATCAGGGTTGGCAAACTATCACCAGTGGGCCAAATCCATCCCACTGCCTGCTTTTGTACAGCCTGTGAGTTAATGATGGTTTTACATTTTAAAGAGAGAAAAAGATCAAAAGAAGAATAATGTTTTGTGACATATGAAAATCATATGAAATTCAAATTTCAGTCTTCAAAGAATGTCCAGTTTCAACTTGGAGATGTAGAGAACCAGAAAGATGTCTCTCCTGCTCTCATAAGAAAAAAGCTGGAAAGCCTACAAATTAATGACTTTTTATGACTCCTTCAGAGAACTGAGGTCTCAAACCAAATGACCTAGAGAGAGATGGGTGCCTGCAGGGAGACACAGAACCTGAGCGTTTGCTTCCCTGGAGAAGACACTGCTTGATGTCATATAAATCAGTAAGAATATTAAGGTAGAGATTTTGATGAACTGCTGGAGGCAATTGCTGGAGTGTGAGCTAGCATGAGAGTATGGATCTCCTGGAGTGACATGGGCATTCTTGCTGTGTTTTCCTCCAGCAATTCCCCCACCCCAGGCTCTAATGATAGAATGGGGAGAATCCGAAGAAAGTGCTCTCTCACTGGCTCTCTCTCTCTCTCTCTCTCTCTCTCTCTCTCTCTCTCTCTCTCTCTGGTGCTGGCTGGGAGAGGGGAACAGCAGCCACTTCAAAATCTGAAATCCACCCAGGCTCTTTCCCCTATCTCCTTTATGGAACAAACAGCTTAATCTCCAATGGGAAGGGATTCTATGGAAGGCCCTGATAGGGAAATCACAACTGAGATTTTTAAGGGTTTGAAATAAATCTGTGCCCCTTTCATCAAGCGCTGATCTCCTTTTGAGTAGCACATCTTGGTTTGCTCTGGTGGAGACTGAATGCCTGACCTCAGGTATACAACATCCTTAGGCATACAACCTAAGCTGCTTGTCATTAATTTTTTTCTGATCTACCAAGTGATAAAATTGGTGTCCCCACAAATATTCCATAATGAAAAGGAAGTAAATACAAGACTGCACTCAAACAGATCCTGGAGGCCCAAGTAGATTGCACGAACAGGTGTCTCACATTGTCTGGATAACACACCTAAGGGATGATGAAGAATTACGTATGGCCAGATTATAAAGGAATAAAAAAAACTATTTGGCCTAGTTTACAGATTGTTCCACAATATGTTTACTGTCACCAGCTGGAAGTAGACTGCTACAGTGTTACAGTTCCACTCACGGACAGCTCTGAAGGACAGTGGTGAAGGACATCTTATCAGTGGGCAGAACTTTAAGTAATAAAATGGGTTGTCCACTTTTCCATGAAAGAGAAATAGTCAGAGGTTTGGATCTAGACCAAATGATAGGCAATTTCTAACAGTTTGGTTAGAGGATTGGAAACTAGAAAGGAACAAGATTGGAGGTATAATAGCGAGATCTAAGGAAGAAACACACAGAACTTTCATTTTTTTTTAAAAAAGATTTTATTTATTTATTCGACAGAGATAGAGACAGCCAGCGAGAGAGGGAACACAAGCAGGGGGAGTGGGAGAGGAAGAAGCAGGCTCATAGAGGAGGAGCCTGACGTGGGGCTCGATCCCATAACGCCGGGATCACGCCCTGAGCCGAAGGCAGACGCTTAACCGCTGTGCCACCCAGGCGCCCCCACACAGAACTTTCAAATGGTCCCAGATTTTGGGACTGTTTGTATAGTTCTAGAATATCCACCATAGCCCCCAACTGCAGAAGACGCTCTCAATAATCAGGTGGACAAGATGAACCATCTTATGAATATCACTTAGTCTCCTTTCCCAGCCACCCCAGGGCTTGCTAGATGGACTCATGAAAAAAAGTCTAACTTCCCCCTCCTAAGTCTGAATTGGTCTTTGCTGAATGACCATGTTGTTAACCCTGATTGCTTGTTATGAGCTTCCAATGAGGGATTATAGCTCGAGAGGACAAACTGGCTACTTGGTGGCATGTTGATTATGCTAGACACCTTCTCTCGTAGAACAGACAGTGATTTGTTGTCTCTGTAATGTCTAATTATTCTGTAAACAGATTTACCTTCCTTGTTCACCATGCTTCTGCAATTTTAACTATCCATGGGTTTATTGAATGCCTCATCTGCCATTATGATATCTGCATAGAACACTGTTCTGACCAAGAAACTCATCCTATAGAAGAAAAAGTCAGGCAAGGAACTGATGTTCACTGGTCTCACCACATGTCCCTTCACCTAAAACCAACTAGCTTTAGAGAATGGGAAGGACAGTTGTGCCTCAACTGGGAGGCGGCACCTTGTTTAAATGGGGTTCCATTCTACAGTAACTGATAAACATACAGTGCTTTTATCTCATAGCCAGAACACATGGATCAAGGAACCAAGGGATGAAAAGAGGAGTGGTCCTTCTCACTATTACACTTAATGTGTCACTTGTAAAAATGTTGCTTCCTGTCTCTGTGATTCTGAACTCTATCACTTTAGACATTTTTAAAACTGAAGAGACAAATGCTTCCCCTGAAGTATATTTGAAAACAGCCACCTTGTCACTTCAAACTTCCCATGCTGCTGGGGAAATGGGTCAGAAAAAGGGAGGGAGTTACTGATTAGTCTGGAATGACCAACTCTGTCAAGGGGAAAGAGGGTTGCTACTGCCCAATGGGACAAGAATGAGTATGGGTGGCCCTTCCTGGTGGATCTTCTGGGGCACTTTCTGCTACTACTATGTCCAGAAGTAAAAGCTAGTGGAAGACTAAAGGAACTCCATATAGGCAGGCCCACCAACAGCTCAAAATGTAGAATGGGTACTGGGGAAGGGAGGTCATAAATACCAAGCACAGCCTCCTGACCAGTTGTAGAAATGAATATTTACACTTCTATTTAAATATTTTACTTCATTTGTTACACATACGTATGTCTATATTTATATATGTTTAAAATTTTTTTTCTTTCACTCTCCTCCATTGTTCTATATAGAAGTAATGGATGTGATGGTGAACATTATCATTTAGTCCATAGGTTACAGAATATAAGGATCAGGGTGGAGTGGAGAAGGAAAGTCATCATGCAGAGATCCTGGACTTGGATCTGGGTGTACCAACTGATGAAACTTCTGTTGACTCTCTAGCGGAATGGAGTGAGTGTGCTTTCAGTTGTACATGGAATAGGCGCATTATGTAGGGGGCATTTTTGAAATTGCAAGTATAGGAAGGTGGCTATCGGGCAGATGAGAAATGGCCTGTCGTGGACAGCTATTGTTTCTTGTCTGCACAGTATACTTCTTTTAGTAATAACTCCTCCTTTTTCCTGTGAAGAACTATCCTATCCAAATAATTACATGCACTCCTGATGCAAGAACCCATTAAGTCCTCTTATTTCCCATGGTGAAGGGCTGAACATGTGATCTAATTTAGGCCAATAAGTCTCTCTCAGAAACTTTTTTTTGAAAGATTTTACTTATTATTTGTTTGAGAGAGAGAAACAGAGACAGAGCACAAGTAGGTGGAGGGGCAGAGGGAGAGGGAGAAGCAGACTCCCTGCTGAACAGGGAGCCTGATGTGGGGCTTGATCCCAGGACTCCGGAATCATGACCTGAGCAGAAGGCAGACACTCAACTGACTGAGCCACCCAGGCACCCCTCTCTCAGGAACTTTGAACCTTGAGTGTAATCACACAAAAATAGGAAAATTATTGTAGGAGCAGCTTCATGTCAACAATGGCATCCTGTCCATTAGAACTGATTACCTAGATTCTAAAAGTTGTCCTGGTTCTTGTCCCTTCTGAGGTTCAGTTGTTCTGCTTTTCTTTGATTCTGTGAGTTATATTATTCTTCTTCTAGTAAAGTCCCTTTTTTCTTTTGTTAAAATAAATCAGGTTTGGTTGCTTGCAGTCAAGGGACCCTAACCATTACCCCATTATATATTACTGAATGAAAAAGATAAGTCACAAAGCAGTATGAAGGAGAGTAGATCAAGATGGAGGACTAAACACATGCTCCAGCATCTTACTCCTACCCTAAATATTTGGAAATGACAGAAATGATATATTTCTAAAAGAAATAAACATAGTGCTTGAAAACTGAAAGAGGTTCTCCCAGGAGATCCAGAATCATGAGGAATCCATAAAAGAGAAAAGGCAAACAAAATCCTTGAATCACACAAGCAGGCAAAAAATGCTACAAAAGATGGAGGGATCTTGGAGAAGGGGATGTTCTGAGTTTAGAGATAATAGAAACATGTAGGAGAGTCAAGGGTGATTGCTTGAAGGATGAAACAAAGGCATCTTTGTGAACAGAAGCCCTTGGGTGCAGAGTCAAGGTAATACCCAGGCAGCTGATGTCTCCTGGAAGGCAAGGAATTTTCCTACCCCCAGAAGACCACATAGGAGAGCACTCTGTCCATCAGCACTTTGACCATACCCTGACCCCACCCCCTGGCACTGAGTGCAGGCTTTGATCAACACAATGTAGCACTCATACAAGGTTCAGAGAAAATTTCAAAACAGCATATAGTATGATTCTGATAGTTGTGAAAAAGAAAAAACCTCACCAAACCTATTTATGGAGATTATATATACATTTCATATGCATAACGAAGGGTCTGGAGGAATATACAGCAACCTGTTAACAATGGTTACCCCTTAGAGGTGATCAGAAAACTACTACTTTTTCCTACGAAGTAGGAAGATCGGTAGGAGAAGAAAGGGAAGGAGTAAGGGGGGGGTAAACAAGGGGGAATGAACCATGAGAGACTATGGACTCTGGGAAACAAACTGAGGGCTTCAGAGGGGAGGGGGTGGAGGAATGGGATAGGCCGGTGATGGGTAGTAAGGAGGGCACGTATTGCATGGTGCACTGGGTGTTATACGCAACTAATGAAGCATCGAACTTTGCATTGGAATCCGGGGATGTACTGTATGGTGACTAACATTACATAATAAAAATTATTTAAAAAAAAGAAAACCAGTACTTTTTATTTTATGGAGTTTTTTATTGTTTAGATTTTTTTAGAAAAAGAGTAAGCATGTATTGTTTTAAGGTTTCTTTCACTTTTTCGCATACAATTATTTTGTTGAGACATTATTCACATACCAAAAAATTCACCCCTTTAAAGTGTATAATTTAATGATTTTTGGTGTATTCACAAGGTTGTGCAACCATCACCAATAACTAATTCAAGGTATTGAATGTTCTAGAGTACTTTCTTCATCCCATGAAGAAACCCATACCCCTTAGCATTCATTCCCCACTCCTCCTTCCCGAAGATCCTGGCAACCACTTCTTGTCTCTAAAGGTTTGCCTTTTCTGTACATCTCATATAAATGAAATCACACAATGTGTGGCCTTTTACGTTGGCTTCTGTTACTGAGCATGTTTTCAAGATTTATCCATGTTATATCACATACCAATACTTCATTCTTTTTTATGGTTAAATCATGTTACATTGTATAACTATACCATATTTTGTTTAACTGTTTGTCAATTGATGGACATTTGGGTTTTTTCCACTTTGGGGCTATTATGAATAATGCTGCTACAACATTTGTGTAAGTATTCATGTGGGTATATGTTTTCTTGAGTATATAACTAGAAGTGGAATTTCTGGGTGATATGGTAACTCTATGCTTCACCATTTGAGAAACTGCCAAACTGTTTTTTAAAACAGTTGTACCAAAAAAAAATAATAAAGCAGTTGTACCATTTAACATTTCCACCAGCACCTTATGAGGGTTCTGATTTCTCCACATCCTCATCAACATTTGTTATTATCCAGTGTATTTATTTTTGTAATTAAAATAATCTGTAGTAGACACCTCTTAGTAAGACTTTGGGAATCACCCTGGATACACATGATTGGAGTGGGCATCTGATCCAAACAGAACCAATAAGCCTTTTCCCTACAGCCCTTGGAATTGAGACTAAGAGATTTCTGTCTCAGCTTGAAATCTCTCTTAAAAAATGGAGGAGATGGAAACTCTAGAGCTGTTGGTAATGATTTCCCAGTCTGCGGACCAAGAAGCAACAAGAATCGGGGCGCCTGGGTGGCATAGCGGTTAAGCGTCTGCCTTCGGCTCAGGGCGTGATCCTGGCGTTATGGGATCGAGCCCCACATCAGGCTCCTCTGCTAGGAGCCTGCTTCTTCCTCTCCCACTCCCCCTGCTTGTGTTCCCTCTCTCGCTGGCTGTCTCTGTCTCTGTCGAATAAATAAATAAAATCTTTAAAAAAAAAAGAAGCAACAAGAATCAATTGACAGAAAGAGAGGGAAGAATGAAACAAATACGTATTGAGAAGCAGAAATTAGCAATGGAAAGAGAGAACTTCTGGGCATTGAGTATGGTGACTAACATAATATAATAAAAACATTAAAATAAAAAAGAAGAAGATATTTGCTATTACAAAAATAAAATAAAATAAAATAAAATAAAATAAAATAAAATAAAGCTTTGCTTCCTGAGGCCCAGTTTCATCTTCCCTTTGGATTTCTCAAGCCACTCGTATATCTTTATAAAGCATCCCCTATCTCGTATAAACTAATCTGAGTTTGTTTCCTTTCCTTCAACTAAAAGAATACTAACCAATACAGAAATAAAACTTGAAAAATGACAAAAAGGGGTTTTATAAAACAAAACAACAGGCAACCTCTTTAGATAACCAAGTACAGGAAAATAAGTTATTGTCTTTCCTTTCTCTCTCTGGATCCACTCCATTCTCCTGCTTCTTTCTGCAAATCAGATTCTTCCTCTCTCTTAGAGCCCCACTGCTCTACCATAATTTGAACTTGCAGGTTTACAATACGGGTGACTCCCATCCTGACTCTAAATGACCTTTTTTTTTTTTAAATTATGATATGTTAGTCACCATACAGTACATCATTAGTTTTTTATGTAGTGTTCCATGATTCATTGTTTGTGTATAACACCCAGTGCTCCATGCAATATGTGCCCTCCTTAATACCCATCACTGGCTAACCCTTCCCCCCAACCCCCTCCCCTCTTAAACCCTCAGTTTTTTATTTTTTAAATTTTTTTTAATTTTTAAATTTATTTATTTTTTTAAAGTTCCATGATTTATTACTTGCATATAGCACCCAGTGCACCATGCAATACGTGTCCTCCTTAACACCCATCACCAGCCTATCCCATTTTTTTGTTTCCTGGAGTCCACAGTCTTTCATGGTTCATTTCCCCCTCTGTTTAGCCCTCCTTCATTTTTCCACAAAAGTCAAACTGTGGAAGGAGCCGAGATGCCCTTCAACAGACGAATGGATAAAGAAGATGTGGTCCATATATACAATGGAATATTACTCAGCCATCAGAAAGGATGATTACCCAAAATTTGCATCAACATGGATGGAACTGGAGGGGATTATGCTAAATGAAATAAGTCAAGCAGAGAAAGACAATTATCATATGGTTTTACTCTAAATGACCTTTTGATTCAAATGCCCAGAGCTCAGAGCCTCAGGGTCCCATTTCCAGTTCTATGAATAACCCGATTTGCTCAGTTTGGGGCATATATCTAGTGCTGGTCCATAGAGCTGTGGCCAGGTGTTTGGGGACACTTTCCATGTTCTGTGTACAGGATGGTTTTTCTACAAAGCAGGATTGGGCATGGAGGAAACAAATGTGTATACCTTCTGAGTCCCTGAATATCTGGGAACGTCCTTTTTTTTCCTGCCCTCATAGGAGAGATCGCTTGGTGAAATACAGAGTTCTTGTGACCCAACCTTGGTTTCCCCTAAAACTCTATAGAGATAATGCTCAATTGTCTTCTCACATTTTATGGTGTGGAAGAGAAATCTGAGGGTGACCTGATTTTTTTCCCTTTGTGGTTAACCTTCTCTTTTCTTTCTGGATTCTTATAGGATTTCATTCCTTACTTATGAAATTCTCTCATGTTGCTTTTCTTTTGACTCATTATCATCATCTTTTTTTTGTTTTTAGGTTATAAAATAATTTCTTTAGCCTTTATTCTCAATAATTGACTTTTTGCTGCAATGTCCAATGTACAGTTCACTATCACTGTTGTGTTTTCAAATTCAGCAATCAGGTTTTTCATCTGAAATTAAGCTTGGATTGTTCCCTCTTCAGAAATGGAATGTCCTTTCAAATCTCGCTGAGAATACTAATTTGCGATTTTCTAAAGTTTTACCTATTTATTACATTGAGTCTATTTCATAGGTAAACATTTCCTCAGAATGGTCTTCTCTCTTAAATTTTTGAATCTTTTCACAATCCCATTACTTGTCTCTGACTGCTAATTCTGAAGAGGGGGGCTATGTTTGTCTATTCCTGACATTTGAGACAGATTTCTTCTGAGATGGTATTTTAGACAAAGAGGAAAAGTGAAACCTTATATTTTCTGTAGTTTTATTTTGCTATATTGGGGGAATTAAATTGGGACATGAAGAGTATGAAATGAACTACCAAGAGGTAGTCATATGTCAGGAATTTAAGTATTTTGTCAAATGACTAGTTTTTTCCCTAGCTATTCTATGGGCCAGCACCATGGTGTGTAGTGCCCAATGTCTCTCCTGACTTGGATTTTTTCCCTAGAGTGACCTTTTAGTCCATTCTTGCCTCAGGCTCCTGCTGTCTGAGATTTAGATCTTTTGTATTGGGTCCTAAGTCTAATTGCCCATGGAAAATAGGGTGCCCACTGTGCAAGGAACGTTCCTGATGTGCCAATGATAATTGTGATTATCATTGTGATAATTGCTAGTTGGGGCATAACACCCTTTCTCTAACTGGTTCAACTACCTTTTTCAGGATCTTGCTAGGGTAATACCTCCCACTTTCCTTACCATTTGCAGCAAATGAAGGCTGGGGTCAGACTTCAGCCAGTTTTTCCGCATGTGGGATGCTGAAATAGTTAACCCAGTCTTTTGGTTTTCTCTCTGGTATCTGTCTTGTGGCCTGCTTCTGTTTCCACTCTCAGCTGCTGATTATGGACATTTCCAAAGCTCTTCTGGCGGGGGGGAATAGCCCTCTTACTTCTTACATGAACCCCTACCTTGATGAGTTGAATTGTAGGTTACTCACTGCTTTTATCTATCTTGTAGATGTCTTTAAAAGCTTCTGATTTACTTGTTGTTCCCTTATAAAGAGTTTTTCCTATCTTTATAGCTCTTAGGTTGTTTCAGTGGGATTAAACACATGTGCTGAAATCATTATCTTTTATGCATTCCAAAGTGCTTAGGGATGAAGTGTATTGATGTCTCTAACACTTTGAAATGCATCAAAAAGTAATATGAGTTGCTAAGTATGTGACAAAACAAATTTAGCTAAATATTAATTACAGAATCTAGATGGTGGGTATATGAGTGTTCACTGTATCATTCTAACAATTTTTCTGTATGCTTGAAAAACTACAATAAATGTTGAAAAATCATTATTTTCAAACTAGAAGTTGATTCTTTTTTTATAATAATATTTTTTATTATATTATGTTAACCACCATATAGTACACCCCTAGTTTTTGATGTAAAGTTCCATGATTCATTACTTGTGTATAACACCCAGTGCTCCATGCAATACGTGCCCTCCTTACTACCCATCACCAACCCATCCTATTCCCCCACCCCCTCCCCGCTGAAGCCCTCAGTTTGTTTCCCAGATTCTTTTTTTTAATGTTCAGTTAACCTGTGTATAGTGCATCATTCGTTTTTGATGTAGTGTTAATGATTCATTAGTTATGTACAACACCCAGTGCTCATCACAATACATGCCCTCTTTAATACCCATCACCCTGTTACCCCCTCTCCCCACTCCCTCTTCTCTGAAATCCTGCTTGTTTCCTGGCGTCCATAGTCTTTCATGGTTTGTCTCCCTTTCTGATTTCTCCCTCTTCAGATTTCCCTCCCTTCCCCTATGGTCCTCCGTGCTATTGCTTATGTTCCACATATAAGTGAAACCATATGATAATTGTCTTTCTCTGCTTGACTTATTACACTTAGCATAATACCCTCCAGTTCCATCCATGTTGATGCAAATGGTGGGTATTCATCTTTTCTGATGACTGAATAATATTCCATTGTATATATGGACCACATCTTCTTTATCCATTCATCTGTGAAAGGACATCTTGGCTTCTTCCACAGTTTGGCTATTGCGGACATTGCTGCTATGAACATTGGGGTGTGTGTGCCCCTTCTTTTCACTACATCTGTATCTTTGGGGTAAATACCTAGTAGTGCAATTGCTGGGTCAGAAGATAGCTCTATTTTTTTTAAAAGATTTTATTTATTTATTTGACAGAGATAGAGAGAGCCAGCAAGAGAGGGAACACAAGCAGGGGGAGTGGGAGAGGAAGAAGCAGGCTCATAGTGGAGGAGCCTGATGTGGGGCTTGATCCCATAATGCCGGGATCACGCCCTGAGCCGAAGGCAGACGCTCAACCACTGTGCCACCCAGGCGCCCCAGGAGACGTCTATTAACATCTTGACGAATCTCTGTACTGTTTTCCAGAGTGGCTGTACCAGCTTGCATTCCCACCAACAGTGTAAGAGGGTTCCTCTTTCTCCATATGCTTGCCAACATTTGTTGTTTCCTATTTTGTTAATTTTTTTTATATAACGAAATTATTTTTATTCAAATTTACATATGTAGATTTTTGAATTTGGTCAACTTGTGCAATAATAATATGGTTCTTTAGAGGAAGACATGAATAAATAATGACTACTACAACATGTTTTCCTAAAGAAATTAGTTCATGATTTTATGATATAAATATTAGTAAAATGTATCTTACTTTATTTTTTATTTTTAATCATAATTTTTTATTATGTTATGTTAGTCACCATACAGTACATCCCTAGTTTTTGATGTAAAGTTCCATGATTCATTACGCATATAACACCCAGTGCACCATGCAATACGTGCCCTCCTTAGTACCCATCACTGGCCTATCCCAATCCCCCACCCTCCTCCCCTCTGAAGCCTCAGTTTGTTTCCCAGAGTCCATAGTCTCTGTTTTGTTAATTTTTGCCATTCTAATTTGTGTAAGGTGGTATCTTATTGTGGTTTTGATTTGAATTTCCCTGATGGCTAGTGATGTTGAGCATTTCTTCATGTGTCTGTTAGCCATTTGTATGTCTTCTTTTTTTTTTTAATGTTTTTTTATTATATTATGTTAGTCACCATACAGTACATCCCTGGTTTCCGATGTAAAGCTCGATGCTTCATTAGTTGTGTATAACACCCACTGCACCATGCAACACGTGCCCTCCTCACTACCCATCACCAGTCCATCCCATTCCCCCACCCCCGTCCCCTCTGAAGCCCTCAGTTTGTTTCTCAGAGTCCATAGTTTCTCATGCTTTCATTGGAGAAGTGTCTGTTCATGTCTTCTGCCCATTTTTTGACTGGGTTATTTGCTTTTTGAGTATTGAGTTTGAGAAGTTCTTTATAGATTTGGATATCAGCCCTTTATCTGTAATGTCATTTGCAAATATCTTCTCCCATTCCGTGGGCTGCCTCTTAGTTTTGTTGACTGTTTCCTTTGCTGTGCAGAAGCTTTTTATCTTGACGAAGTCCCAAAAGTTCATTTTTGCTTTTGTTTCCCTTGTCTTTGGAGATGTGTCTTGAAAGAAGTTACTGTGGTCGATGTCGAAGAGGTTACTGTCTATGTTCTCTAGGATTTTGATGGATTCCTGTCTCACATCGAGGTCTTTCATCCATTTTGAGCTTATCTTTGTGTATGGTGTAAGGGAATAGTCCAGTTTCATTCTTCAATATGTAGCTGTCTAATTTTCCCAGCACTATTTATTGAAGAGACTGTCTTTTTTTCCACTGGGTATTTTTTCCCTGCTTTGTCGAAGATTAGTTGACCATAGAGTTGAGGGTCCATTTCTGGAATCTCTATTCTGTTCCATTGGTCTGTGTGTCTGTTTTTGTGCCAGTACCATGCTGTCTCGGTGATCACAGCTTTGTAATATAGCTCAAAGTCAGGCAACATGATGCTCCCAGCTTTGGTTTTCTTTTTCAACATTCCCTTGACAATTCAGTGTCTTTTCTGGTTCCACACAAATTATAGGCTTGTTTGTTCCAGCTCTTTGAAAAATGCCAATGGTATTTTAATAGGGATGGCATTGAAGGTGTAAATTGCTCTGGGCAGGATAGACATTTTAACTATAGTAACACTATATTAGCTGCGTTCTGTAAGTTTTGTGTTTTCATTTTCATTCATCTCAAAATATTTTCTAATTTCCTTTATGGTTACTTCTCTGAACCATTAGTTGTGTAGGAGTATATTGTTTAATTTCAACATATTTATGATTTTCTCAACCTTCCTTCTGTTATTGATTTCTAATTTCATTCCATTAGGTTGGAGAACATACTTCAACATTTTAAATTTATTGAGGCCTGTTTTATGGCCTAGAATATGGTCTACCTTGGAGAATGTTCCATGCATACTTGAGATGAATCTGTATTTTGCTGTTGTTAGTAGAATTTTATATAGATGTCTTTATTTCTCTTTATGCTGCTTTGTTGTTAGTGTATAGAAACACTACTGATTTCTGTGCATTAATTTTGTATCTTGCAACTTTGTTGAATTCATTTATGACTTCTTTTTTAATCTTTTTTTATTATATTATGTTAGTCACCATACAGTACATCCCTGGTTTCTGATGTAAAGTTCGATGATTCATTAGTTGCGAATAAAACCCAGTGCACCATGCGATACATGCCCTCCTTACTACCCATCACCAGTCTATCCCATCCCCCCCCCGAAACCCTCAGTTTGTTTCTCATAGTCCATAGTCTCTCATGATTCATTCCCCCTTCTGATTAGCCCCCCTTTCTTTATCCCTTTCTTCCCCTACCGATCTTCCTAGTTCTTATGTTCCATAGATGAGAGAATCATATAATAATTGCCTTTCTCTGCTTGACTTATTTCACTTAGTATTATCTCCTCCAGTGCCATCCATGTTGCAGCAAATGTTGAGAATTCGTTCTTTCTGATAGCTGAGTAATATTCCATTGTATATATGGACCACAATTTCTTTTTTTCTTTTTTTTATAGATTTTATTTATTTATTTGACAGAGATAGAGACAGCCAGTGAGAGAGGGAACACAAGAAGGGGAGTGGGAGAGGAAGAAGCAGGCTCATAGCGGAAGAGCCTGATGTGGGGCTCGATCCCACAATGCCCGGATCATGCCCTGAGCCGAAGGCAGACGCTTAACCGCTGTGCCACCCAGGCGCCCCCCTGGACCACAATTTCTTAATCCAGTCATCTATTGAAGGGCATCTCGCTTCCTTCCGTGATTTACCTATTGTGGACAATGCTGCTATGAACATTGGGGTGTATATGGCCCTTCTCTTCACTACGTCTGTATCTTTGGGGTAAATACCCAGTAGTGCAATGGCTGCTTCATAGGGTAGCTCAATTTTTTATTTTATTTTATTATTATATTATGTTAGTCACCATACAG
>NC_048238.1:44432485-44433812 GCF_002007445.2 Ailuropoda melanoleuca
TCCTAGTTCTTATGTTCCATAGATGAGAGAAATCATATGATAATTGTCTTTCTCTGCTTGACTTATTTCACTTAGCATTATCTCCTCCAGTGCCGTCCATGTTGCAGCAAATGTTGAGAATTCGTTCTTTCTGACAGCTGAGTAATATTCTATTGTATATATGGACCACAGCTTCTTAATCCAGTCATATGTTGAATGGCATCTCTGCTCCCTCCACGATTTAGCTATTGTGGACAAAGCTGCTTNCTATTGTGGACAATGCAGCTATGAACATTGGGGTGCATATGGCCCTTCTCTTTACTACGTCTGTATCTTTGGGGTAAACACCCAGTAGTGCAATGGCTGGGTCATAGGGTAGTTCAATTTTTAACTTTTTAAGGGACCTCCACACTGTTTTCCAGAGTGGCTGTACCAACTTGCATTCCCACCAACAATGTAGGAGGGATCCCCTTTCTCCACATCCTCTCCAACAACTGTTGTTTCTTGACTTGTCTATCNCAACAATTGTTGTTTCTTGCCTTGTCTATTTTTGCCATTCTAACTGGCGTAAGGTGGTATCTCAGTGTGGTTTTGATTTGAATTTCCCTGATGGCTAATGATTTTGAACATTTTTTCATGTGTCTGTTAGCCATTTGTGTGTCATCATTGGAAAAGTGTCTGTTCATATCTTCTGCCCATTTTTTGATTTGTTTATTTGTTTCTCGCGTATTGAGTTTGAGAAGTTCTTTGTGGATCTTGGATACCAGTCTTTTATCTGTAGCATCATTTGCAAATATATTCTCCCATTCCGTGGGCTGCCTCTTAGTTTTTTTGACTGTTTCCTTGGCTGTGCAGAAGCTTTTTATCTTGATGAAGCCGCACAAGTTCATTTTATCTTTTGTTTCTCTTGCCTTTGGTGATGTGTCATGAAAAAGTTTGCTGTGGCCGATGTCAGACAAGTTGTTGCCTATGTTCTCCTCTAGAATTTTGATGGATTCCTGTCTCACATTGAGGTCTTTCATCCATTTGGAGTTTATTTTTGTGTATGATGTGAGAGAGTGGTCAAGTTTCATTCTTTTGCATGTAGCTGTCCAATTTTCCCAGCACCATTAATTGATGAGACTGTCTTTTTTCCACTGGATGTTTTTTCCTGCTTTATCAAAGATTAGTTGCCCAAATAGCAGAGGGTCCATTTCTGGGTTCTGTATTCTTTTTCTTTGGTCTATGTGTCTGTTTTTGTGCCAGCACCATGCTGTCTTTGTGATCAGAGCTTTGTAGTAGAGCTCGAAATCCGGCATTCTGATGCCCCCAGCTTTGTTTTTCCTTTTCAACAGTTCCTTGGAGATTC
>NC_048238.1:44434118-44442954 GCF_002007445.2 Ailuropoda melanoleuca
TTCCCTAATTTCTCTTTCTTCAGTTTCATTGTTCGTGTATAGAAATGCAACTGATTTCTGAGCATTGATTTTGTATCCTGCCACATTGCTGAATTGCTCTATAACTTCTAATAGTTTGGGAGTGGATTCTTTTGGGTTTTCCTTATAGAGTATCATGACATCTGCGAACAGAGACAGTTTGACTTCTTCTTTGCCAATTTGGATACCTTTGATCCCTTTTTGTTTTCTGATTGCTGTTGCAAGGACTTCTAGTACTATGTTGAATAATAATGGCTAGAGTGGGCATCCTTGTTTTGTTCCTGATCTTAAGGGAAAGGCTTCCAGCTTTTCCCCATTGAGAATGATATTTGCTGTAGGCTTTTCATAGATGGTTTTTATGAGATTGAGGAATGTACCCTCTCTCCCTACACTCTGAAGTGTTTTAATCAGGAAAGGATGCTGTATTTTGTCAAATGCTTTTTCTCATCAATTGAGAGGATCATATGGTTCCTGAGTCTTTTCTTGTTGATATGATATATCGCGCTGTTCGATTTGCGAATGTTGAACCATGCTTGCATCCCAGGGGTGAATCCCACTTGGTCATGATGGGTAATCCTTTTAATGTCCTGTTGGATTCTATCAGCCAGGATCTTGTTGAGGATTTTGGCGTCCATATTCATTAGGGAAATCGGTCTGTAATTCTCATTTTTGAGGAGGTCTTTGCCTGGTTTGGGGATCAGGGAAATATTGGCCCATAGAATGAGTTTTGTAGCTTTCCTTCTGTTTCTATTTTTTGAAATAGCTTAGGAGAATAGGTACTATTTCTTCTTTGAATGTTTGGTAGAATTCCCCAGGAAAACCGTCTGGGCCTGGAGTTTTATTATTTGGAAGGTTGTTTATCACTGACTCAATTTCTTCATAGTTAATTGGCCTGTTTAAGAAATCTATTTCTTCCTGTTTCAGTCTTGGTAGTTTATAGGTTTCCCCAGGAAGGCCTCCATTTCTTCCAGTTTGCTTAGTTTTTTTGGCATATAGCTGTTGATAAAAATTTGTAATAATCCTTCCACTTTCATTGGTGTTGGTCATGACCTATTCTTTTTCATTCATAATTTTATTAATTTGGGTACTTTCTCTATTCTTTTGGATAAGTCTTGCCAGCGGTCTGTCAATTTTATTGATTCTCTCAAAGAACCAGCTTCTAGTTCTGTTGATCTTCTCTACTGTACTCCTGGTTTCTAATTCATTGATTTCTGCTCTAATCTTGGTCAACTCCTTCCTTGTCAGTGGGTTAGGCCTGTCCCTCTGTTGGCTGTTCCAGCTTCTTGGGGTGAGAATATAAACCAGCATTTTAGATTTTTCTATTCTTTTGTGTGAGGTTTGGATGGCTATGTATTTCCCCCTTAGGACTGTCTTTGCGGTATCCCATAGGTTTTGGACCATTGTGTTTTCATTCTCGTTGGTCTCCATAAATTGTTTAAATTGTTTTTTGATTTCCTGGTTTATCGAGTCATTCTTGAGCAGGATGGTTCTTAGCCTCCAAGTGTTTGAGTTTCTTCCAGGTTTTTCCTTGTGGTTGAGTTCCAATTTCAGAGCGTTGTGGTCTGAGAATATGCAGGGAATAATTTCAGTCTTTTGGTATTGGTTGTGACCTGTTTTGTGTCCCAGAACATGGTCTATTCTTGAGAATGTTCCATGGGCATTAGAATAGAATGAGTATTCTTTGGTTCTGGGGTGTAGTGTTCTATATATATCTATGAGGTCCAACTCGTCGAGTATGGCATTCAAAGCTCTTGTTTCTTTGCTAATTTCTTGCTTAGGTGATCTGTCTATTTCTGATAGTGGAGTGTTGAGGTCTCCTACTATTAGTGTCTTTTTATCTATATGTTTCTTTATTATGGTGAAGAGTTGGCTTGTGTATCTTGCTGCTTCCCTGTTGGGTGCATAGATATTTAAAATTGTCATATCCACTTGTTGGATACATCCTTTAAGAATAATATAGTGCTCTTCTGTGTCTCTAACTTAGTCTTTAGTTTAAAATCCAATCTGTCTGATATGAGAATTGTTACCCCAGATTTCTTTTGAGGTCCATTGGTGTGAAAGATGGTATTCCATCCCTTTACTTTTAGTCTGAATGTATATTTAGGTTCAAAATGAGTCTCTTGTAGACAGCAAATGGATGGGTCATGTCTTTTTATCCAATCTGCANTGTCTTTTTATCCAATTTGCAACCCTGTGGCATTTTATGGGAGCATTTAAGCCATTCACATTGAGACTGAATACTGAGAGATATGATTTTAATGATGCAATGTTGCCAGTAACATCTTTGTTTGTACTGGTTGTGACTTTCTGTTCTGTATCACTCTTGGGGCTTTTTTATCTTTATAGAACCCCCCTTAATATCTCCTGTAGGGCTGGTTTCGTGGTTATGAAATTGGTCAGCGACTGGTGATTCTGGAAGGTCTTTATTTCTCCATCAATTCTGAATGACAGCCTTGCTGGATAAAGGATCCTTGGCTGCATGTTTTTCTCTGAAAGAGCTTTAAAAATGCCCCCCCCCCAAGCCTTTCTCTCATTCCTGGTCTGTGTAGACAGGTCTGACGTAATTCTGATACCTTTGCCTTGGTACGTGTGAAATTTCTTTGCCCTGGCCGCTTTCAATACTGTATCCTTGGATCTCGTATTTGCAAATTGCACTATGACGTGACGTGGTGTATGTTTGTCGTGGTTGAGCTTGGGAGGGGTCGTCTCTGCCTCTTGGGCACGAATGTTTGTTTCCCTTGCTAGATTAGGGAAGTTTTCAGCTACAATTTGTTCAAATATCTCTTCTAGACCTCTGTTTTTCTCCACCCCCTCCAGGATGCCAATGATTCTGAAATTGGAACGTTTCATTGAGTCAGTAATCTCCTGTAACCTACATTCTTGAGCATGGATTTTTTGGAGTCCAGATTCTATTTTAGCTTTCTCTTCTACTAACCCATCCTCCAATTCGCTGATACATTCTTCTGCCTCATTCACCCTGGCCGTCAGAGCCTCTAGTTTTGACTGCATTTGGCTCATAGAATTTTTTTTTATAGATTTTATTTATTTATTTGACAGCAAGAGAAGGTACACAAGGAGGGGGAGAGGAAGAGGAAGAAGCAGGCTCCTAGCTGAGGAACCTGATGTGGGACTCGGTCCAAGAATGCCGGGAT
This sequence comes from Ailuropoda melanoleuca, assembly GCF_002007445.2. Lineage (NCBI taxonomy): Eukaryota > Metazoa > Chordata > Mammalia > Carnivora > Ursidae > Ailuropoda > Ailuropoda melanoleuca. Next base: position 44,437,289 of record NC_048238.1, read on the forward strand.
CACACCCTGAGCCAAAGGCAGACGCTTTAAGGACTTTGCCACCCAGATGACCCTGGCACATAGAATTTTTAATTTCTGCCAGATTCTCAATAATTTCTGCCCTTCGAGATTGTATATTCTCATTAACATTTTTGTTAATACTTTTTTCAAGCCGACACATCATCTTGACCATTGTTACTCTGAATTCCATTTTTGATAATTTGGTTATATCCATATCCATTAGTTCTGTGGCAGAGGCCACAGACTCATTGTCTTTTCTTTGCTGGGGGGGATTTCTCCTTCTCGTCATTCTGATGAGGAGAGGTTGCGGGGTTGTCCACAGCCCAAATTATTGACTGGGACCCAGGCCGTGTGCCCTTGTTTTATAGGGGTCTTAGGGATGTGGGCTTCTTGATTTTTCAGCCTGCCTTCTGGGGGAGGGGCCTGCCACGCAGATACTCAGGCAACCCTGTTTGGGTAGAGTCTCCGTGTCCCCTTGGAGGGGGGATGGGGATGGGTACACTGTGAGCCGGTATTTCTGGGCTTTTGTTCTCTGGCGGCTTTCCCTGGTGGTTTGCTCTGCCTCTTCTGAGAGTCAGAGCAGGAGTAGCCGAATCTCAGCCTCTGTCTCAGAACAGAGGGATCGCGGACTGTTCTCCACTGATGTTCCTGCCACTTTAACTCTGTTTCTGTTGGTGCTGCTCAACCCTGCAGCGTCCTGGGATTTGCGCCCCACACCCAGCGTCCCAGCCCTCACTTCCAGGGCCGGCGTGTCTCTGTCCTTTATGTTTCTTTTTCTTTTTTTTTTTTGACTTTAATGATTTTTTTATTATATTATGTTAATCACCATACAGTACATCCCCGGATTCCGATGTAAAGTTTGATGCTTCATTAGTTGCATATAACACCCAGTGCACCATGCAATACGTGCCTCCTTACTACCCATCACCAGTCTATCCCATTCCCCCACCCCCTCCCCTCTGAAGTCTTCAGTTTGTTTCTTTTTTTTTTAATTTAATTTTATTATATTATGTTAATCACCAAGCAGTACATCCCCAGATTCCGATGTAAAGTTTGATGCCTCATTAGTTGCGTATAACACCCAGTGCACCATGCAAAGTTGTGTATTTTCCCTCATTTTATCTTTGCTAATCTGGTACAAAGTAATATACCATTTTTTAAAAAGATTTTATTTATTTATTTGACAGAGAGAGAGACAGCCAGCGAGAGAGGGAACACAAGCAGGGGGAGTGAGAGAGGAAGAAGCAGGCTCCCAGCAGAAGAGCCCGATGTGGGGCTCGATCCCAGGACCCCAGGATCATGCCCTGAGCCAAAGGCAGATGCTTAACGACTGAGCCACCCAGGCGCCCCCAAAGTAATATACCATTGCTTTCATTTTCATGTTTTTGACTTTTTGGTGAAATCAAGCACATTTAATTTGTTTCTTAGCCGTTTGAATTCTTCTTTTTTCAAATGTGTGGCCTGTTTGTGTTGCTTGCCCAGGTTTTTACTGAATTTAGTATTTTCTTAATTGATTTGAAATAGTGCTATTTATATTGTGGATAATAACGCTTTGGCTTCCTGTCACAAATATTTTCCTTCGTTTGTTATTTGTCTTTTACCCTTGTGAATTTCTTAGAATATACAAATTTAAAATATTTTATATAATCAAATTACTGATTATTTCATTTATAATAGGCTGGCTTATGTGCTGTATTTTAAAAAGCTTTCCCTACCTCAAGATTATAAAAATCTTTCTCTGTGTTTTCTTCTAGCATCTTTATGGTTTTAATTTTTGTCTTTAAATACTTGTCCCATACAGGTTTTATTTTGATGTATAGTATAAATATAGGTTTCCAACTTTAATTTTTCCCAATAGCTACCCAATTATTTCTATATAATTGTTGAATAGTTGATATTTTATTCATTCATGAAATCATACTAATCTCCTGGATATTTTGGAATCCATTTCTAGAATCTTCTGTTCCAACGGGTAATGATTAAGAGTGCAAGCTTTGGAGCCAGGCTACTTGGGTTTGTGTGCCACTCTGCCATTTATAGCTTGTACATCTGTAAGATGGGGATAATAGTATCCACATCATAGGGTTGTGATTACGAAAGTTTGTTTATGTACAATAATTGGAATAGTCCCTGGCACATAAGAGTACTGGTATTTTTGTAATATTTATTATTGTAGATTTTTATTATTGTTTTACCATTTTCATAGTTACGTGATCACATTATCTGCATGTAATATTTTTGTCACCTTGTTGTAGAATAACTTCTAAGCAACTTGAATAATTTGCAGGTGACCTATAACAACTCTATTTATCCTCTACTCTTATATTTCATCTGAATGAGGCAGCTCAGCTCTGGGCAGTTAGGGAGGGAGAGGAGAAGAAAAGAGATCTATTCACAGATGACAACCCCAAATAACACACACACATAGACACACAGACACACACACACACACACACCCCTAGAACTAATAAGTGAATTTTTGTAGAATACAATTCAACACACAGAAATCAGTCACATTTTTATATACTAGCAATAAACAATATTATTTATAATAGCTCCAAAAAATGAAATACTTAGGGAAAAATCTAACAAAACATGAATAGGATCTATATGCTTAAGTCTATGAAATTCTGATGAAAGAAATTTCCAAAGGCCTAAATAACTAGACAAACATACCATGTTTATGGAGTGGAACACTCAAAATATTGAAGATGTAAGTTCTCCCTAAATTCATCTATAGATTTAATGCCGTTCCTATCAAAAACTCAGCAGGATTTTTTATAAATACAGATGTGTTGAGTCTAAAATTCATATGGAAAGGCAAAGGAAGTAGAATACCCAAAATGATTTAGAAAAGTTTAATACAGTTGGAGGAATCATACAACCTGATTTTAAGACTTACTATATAGGTACAGTAATCAAGATAGTTTGGTGTTGGTGAAGGGATAGACATATAGACCAATGCAACATAATGGAGAATGCAGAAATAGACCATACAAATATGGTCAATTGATTTGTGACAAAGGTACAAAGAATTCAATGGGGAAATGACAGTCTTTTCAGCAAATGGTATTAGAACAATTGGACATCCATATATAAGAAATGAACTTTGACTAAAACCTCACATTTAATACAAAAATTGATTCAAAATGAAACACAGGTCTAAATGTAAATCATAAAACTAAGATTTTTCAAGGAAAATATAGGGAAACATCTGGAACTTTCTTATATTGCTGGTGAGAATGCAAAATGTTATAGACACCCTGGAAAACAGTTAGGCAGCTTCTTATAAAGTTAAATATACACTTACCATATGACCCAGCAATTCCAAACCTAGGTACTTGTCCTAGAGAAATAAAAACCTATGTTCATACAAAGTCTGTACATAAAAGCTTTAAAAGTGTTCTACTCATAATCACCAAAACTTGGAAACAACCCAAATATCCGTTAAGGGATGAATGGATAAATAAACGGTGATATGGCCATCCAATGGAATACTACTCAGCAGTAAAAAAGGAATGAATATGCAAGAACTTGGATGAATCTCAGAACCATTGTGCTGAATGAAAAGAAGATGATTTCAAAATGTTATGTACTGTTTGCTTCCATTTATATGACATTTTTGAAAGGACAAAAATATAGTGATGGAGAACAAATCAGTGGTTAGGAGTGGGGAGAGGGTGTGACATCAAAGTAATAGCATGATGGAGTTTTTATGGGATGATGGAACTATTCTGTATCTTTACTATGGTGGTGGTTACATGAATCTCTGCATTTGTTAAAATTCATGGTACTATACACACAAAAAATCAAATTTAATGTATGTTAATTTAAAATTAAAATACAAAAAATGATGCTAGATTTAGAATGACACCTGCTCTGTCTGGTGGGTCAGTACACAACTACAGCTTCGTTTAACCGATTTTTATCCTTACAATTTCTTCTGGGAAGTCTAAGCTCACCTTCAAATATCCTAAGTACAGATAGGCCTCTGTACCCAAACTACTTAATCCTGTTATGTCCTGCAAGGTGTATCAATTAGAATTCTTCCAGTTGCAATTAACAGCAAAAACAACACATAGTGGGATCAACCAATAAGGCCATTTTGTTATCTCCCAGACATAGAGGGATTCAAGAGTAGGTAATCCATCAGCTCAGCAACATCATTAAGAATGCAGTGTCCCTCCATCCCGTTCCACTATCCTCAGCCTGTTGGTCCTTCACTTTATGACCCCAAGATGGCTGCAGTTACTCAGGCATCACATGGTCATACACTAACATCAGGAGGCTGGAAGAAAGGTCATAACTGTCATGTGTCCCTTTTTAAGACCAAGAGAAATTTTCCCAGGTGTCCCCAGTAGGTATCCCCTCTTATCTTAGTGGCCAGAAATCATGTTTCTTGTCCATGCCCAAACCAATCATTTTTCAAGGGAAATAGAATTACCATGATCAGTCAGGTCAGACCAATGCCATTCATAGTCTGGTTCCTGGGCTGGTGCTAGTCTACAAAACATTGGTTACTAGTCCAGGACAAACTAGTGCAGGAATTGAGACTACACATGTAGAAAGTTTTATGACAAGTTGACTGAGTAATTGTGATGTCTTTTGAATATAACGAAAATTGGGGGCCGCATTTTGTAGGTCTTCATTTGGATCCCAGCTCCCTTGAAGTCCAGGGTTGCCCTAAATATGAACAGAAATGGGGGTGTATTAGGGAGGAAGAAACTGAAGGATGGCAGTTGGGTAGAGTACCAACAATGTGGGCCATGAAAAGAAAATGATGGGAATGATATCACTCCTAAAATCCCTGGAAAATTCCAAAGTATGTAGCAATACTGGCCTACCTCAAGAAGCAAGAACAATCTCAAATAAATAACCTAACCTAACACCGAAAGGAGCTAGAAAAAGAACAACAAATGAAGCCTAAAGCCAACAGAAGAAGGGAAATAATAGAGATCAGAGCAGAAAAAATGATATAGATACTTTTAAAAAACCCAATAGAACAGATCAATGAAACCAAGAGCTGGTACTTTGAAAAAAATAGTAAAATTGATAAGCCCCTAGCCGCACTTATAAAAAAAAAAAAAGAGGAAGGACCCAAATAAATAAAATCATGAATGAGAGAGGAGAAATAACAACTAACACCATGGAAAGACAAACAATAATAAGAGAATATTATGAAAAACTATATGCCAACAAATTAGACAACCTGGGAGAAATGGATAAACTCCTAGAAACATATAAACTACCAAAACTGAAACAGGAAGAAATACAAACTGGAACAGACCAATAACCAGCAAAGAAATTGAATCAGTAATCAAAAATCTCCCAATAAACAAAAGTCCAGGGCCAGCTGGCTTCACAGGGGAATTCTACCAAACTTTTGAAGAGGACTTAATACCTACTCTTCTTAAATTATTCCAAAATATAGAAAAGGAAGGAAAAATTCCAAACTCATTCTATGAGGCAAGCATTACCCTGATTGCAAAACTGGATAAAGACTCTACTAAAAAAAGAGAACCACAGGCCAATATCCCTGAAGAACTTAGATGTAAAAATTCTCAATAAAATACTAGCAAATTGAATGAAAACACAACGGCCCAAAACCTATGGGACACTGCAAAGGCAGTCCTAAGGGGAAAATACATAGCCATCCAAACCTCACT
>NC_048238.1:44443054-44454460 GCF_002007445.2 Ailuropoda melanoleuca
TGATAATTGGGATCCATCCATATGTATTAATTCTGTGGCAGAGGCCACAGACTCATTATCTTTTCTTTGCTTGGGGACTTCTCCTTCTCGTCATTCTGATGAGGAGAAATTGCGGGGTTGTCCTGAGCCCAAATTATTGACTGGGAACCAGGCCGTGCGCCCTTGTTTTATAGAGATCTTAGGGATGTGGGCTTCTTCCTTAAAGATTTTATTTATTNTTAGGGACAGACAGTCAGCAAGAAAGGGAACCCAAGAGAGGAGTAGGAGAGGAAGAAGCAGGCTCCCGGTGGAGAAGCCCGATGAGGGACTCCTTTCTGGAACGTTGTGATCACACCGTAATCCGAAGACAGGTGCTTGGTGACTGCGCCACTCAGGCGCTCCGGGTTGTGGGCTTCTTGATTTTTCAGCCTGCCTTCTGGGGGAGGGGCCTGCCTGCAGGTACTCAGAAAACCCTGTTTGGGTAGAGTCTCTGTGTCCCTTGCGAGGGGGGATGGGGATGGGCACCCTGTGAGCCGGTATTTCCGGGCTTTTGTTCTCTGGCGGCTTTCCCTGTTTGCTATGCCTCTTCTCAGAGTCAGAGCAGCAGCGGCTGAAATTCAGCCTCTGTCTCAGAACAGAAGGAACGCGGATCGTTCTCCACTGATGTTCTGGCCACTTCAACTCTGTTTCTGTTGGTGCTGCTCAACCCTGCAGCATCCCGGGCTGTGCGCCCCACACCCGGCGTCCCAGCCCTCACTTCCAGGGCCGGCACGTCTCTGTCCTTTGTGTTTCCAACCCCGCCCGCCGCCAGCCGCCCCGCGCGGGCTCCCGGAGCTCCCCGTCTCAGTCTGGTGTCTCACGGGTGCTGACCGCGAGTCCGCCTGCTCCCCCGTGCAGGTGGCCCTCCNGCTCAACCCTGCAGCATCCCGGGCTGTGCGCCCCACACCCGGCGTCCCAGCCCTCACTTCCACGCTTCTCTGTCCTTTGTGATTCCAACCCCGCCAGCCGGCAGTCGCCAGCCGCCCCGCGCGGGCTCCCGGAGCTCCCCATCTCAGTCTGGTGTCTCGCGGGTGCTGACCGCGAGTCCGCCTGCTCCCCCGTGCAGGTGGCCCTCCAGCCGCCAGCAGCCAGCCGCCAGCCGCCCCGCGCATGCTCCCGGAGCTCCCGGTCTCAGCCTCGATCCAGTGAGCGCACCGGAGCTCCAGAGCTCCGTGAGATGCTTGGTGGCGCACGCTCCTGGCTCACGGACTCAGTCTGCTGTTTCCAGAGTGCGGGTCCGCGGTCCGCCCGCTCCCCGGTGCAGGTGGCCCGCCAGCCGCCCTGCGCGCGCNAGGTGGCCCTCCAGCCGCCAGCCGCCCCGCGGACGCTCCCGGAGCTCCCGGTCTCAGCCTCGATCCAGTGAGCACACCGGAGCTCCGGAGCTCCGTGAGATGCTTGGTGGTGCACGCTCCCGGCTCACGGACTCAGTCTGCCGTTTCCAGAGTGCGGGTCCGCGGTCCGCCTGCTCCCCGGTGCAGGTGTCCCGCCAGCCGCCCCGCGCGGGCTCCCGGAGCTCCCCATCTCAGTCTGGTGTCTCGCGGGTGCTGACCGCGATTCCGCCTGCTCCCCCATGCAGGTGGCCCTCCAGCCGCCAGCAGCCAGCCGCCAGCCGCCCCGCGCATGCTCCCGGAGCTCCCGGTCTCAGCCTCGATCCAGTGAGCGCACCGGAGCTCCAGAGCTCCGTGAGATGCTTGGTGGCGCACGCTCCTGGCTCACGGACTCAGTCTGCTGTTTCCAGAGTGTGGGTCCGCCTGCTCCCCGGTGCAGGTGTCCCGCCAGCCGCCCTGCGCGCGCTCCTGGAGCTCCCGTTCTAAGTCTGCTCTCTCGCGGGTGCCATCTGCGAGTCCGCCTGCTCCCCCGTGCAGGTGGCCCGCCAACTGCCAGCCATCCCGCGTGCGCTCCCGGAGCTCCCGTTCTCAGTCTGCTGTCTCAAGCGTGCGGGTCCGTGGTCCATCCGCTCCCCCGTGCAGGTGGCTACCGCTTCCCGGCGCTCTGACATGGCAGCTCCCTCCCCTTCTGTTTAGCTTCCGATATCTGTGCGCAGTTTCACGGCTCCCCACTTCGTACCTCGATACTCAGCGCTGGAGATGTTCATTTGTAGAGATCCAGATGTATCTTCCTGCGTCTCAGGTTGATTCCATGGATGTTCCTACTGGTCTGGTACCTATCCAGATCAACTCAGGGGACCGGCTGAAAAAGGGGTCCCCTACTCCTCCGCCATCTTAACCTCCTGCCTCTATCTGTCCTTTATGTTTCTAATACCGCCAGCCATCAGCCGCCAGCTGCCCCCACGCACTCCCGGAGCTCCCGGGCTCAGTCTGGTTCCAGTGAGCACACTGGAGTTCCGTGAGAAGTCTGGTGGCGCACGCTCCCCGGCTCACGGTCTCAGTCTTCTGTCTTGCGGGTGCCACTTGTCTGGGAGTCCACCCGCTCCCCCGTGCAGGTGGCTACCTCTTCCCAGCGCCTGAACTCGGCAGCTCCCTCCCCCTTCCATTTATCTTCCAATATCTGTGCACTGTTTTACAGCTCCCCGCTTCGTACCTCAATACTCAGCGCTGGAGATGTTCATTTGTGGAGATCCAGATCTATCTTCCTGCGTCTCATGCTGATTCCGTGGATGTTCAGGATGGTCTGGTACCTATCCAACTCAACTCAGGGGACCGGTTGAAAAAGGGGTTCCCTACTCCTCTGCCATCTTAACTCTGATAATTGTCTTTCTCTGCTTGACATATTTCACTTGGCATAATCCCCTCCAGTTCCATCCATGTTGATGCAAATGGTGAGAAATCGTTCTTTCTGATGGCTGAGTAATATTCCACCGTATATATGGGCCACATATTCCCTTCTCACTGTGAATGGGTTCATTTTTAAATTTCATTTTAAAATAGCTATTATTTGTTATAGTGGTGCTATTTTTATATGTTGATCTTTATCCAGAAACCCTAGTGAAATTTCTTATTAAACCTAATAATTTGGGGTGCATGGGTGGCACAGTGGTTAAGCGTCTGCCTTCAGCTCAGGGCGTGATCTGGGTGTTATGGGATCGAGCCCCCATCAGGCTCCTCCGCTATGAGCCTGCTTCTTCCTCTCCCACTCCCCCTGCTTGTGTTCCCTCTCTCGCTGGCTGCCTCTATCTCTGTCGAATAAATAAATAAAATCTTTAAAAAAAACCTAATAATTTGTAGATTTTCTATGTGGAAAACCATATTAAATAGTAATAACAACAATTTTGTCCTTTTTTCCTGAGTCTTACACTCTTCCCCCGCCATTTTTGTATAGGTCAAGCCCTTTAGTACAACATTGTGACAGAAGATATAAGAAATCTTGTCTTGTTATTGACTTTATATTTTATAAAGATTTATTATTTATTTATTTATTTATTTGATTGAGAGAGAGAGTGAGGGGAGGGGCTGAGGGAGAGAATCTTCAAGCAGACTCTTCACTGAGCGTGGAGTCCGATGTGGAGCTTGATCATGTGACCCATGAGATCATGACCTAAGCTGAAATTAAGAGTTGGACACTTAAATGACTGAGCCAGCCAGGCCCCCTTGGTATTGACTTCAATGGAATGGTTCTATTAATTCTCCAACTAAGTACGATGTTTGCTATATGTTTTTACAGACACTATTTATCAAGTTAAGGACTTTGTTTTTTGTTTTGTCTTTTGTTTGCTGGTTTTATCCACCATGATCTCTAACTCCTAACTGGAGTATGTAGTCTTTTCCTTTGGTATGGTTGATATATTGGGGTTTAAAACTTCTATCTTATTTTGTCCATTCTCTTCAGGTATCCATTCTATTTCTTTTCCTCTCCCATCTTGTTTTTTATTCCTTTTAGGTTGAATATTTTTTTTAAAGATTTTATTTATTTATGTGACAGAGAGACAGCCAGCGAGAGAGGGAACACAGCAGGGGGAGTGGGAGAGGAAGAAGCAGGCTCCCAGAGGAGGAGCCCAATGTGGGACTCAATCCCGGAATGCTGGGATCACGCCCTGAGCCAAAGGCAGACTCTTAACGACTGCACTACCCAGGTGCCTCCAGGTTGAATATTTTTATCACTCCATTTTTTCCCTCTCTACTAATTTGGAAGTTATATTCTTGGTTTCTATTATTTTACTGGTTATCCTGCATCTGATCAAAGTCTGAAGTTCATTAAACCTTTACTCTCATCCTAGGTAACTCCCTTTATTTGCCCCCAACCTACATGTTATTGTCTGGAAGGATTATTATTATTAATTATTTAATCCTTCTAGACATTATTATTACTACTTAATATGGTCAATGTTACTTACATTTGCCCACATATTTACCATTTTTTTGCCCTTTATTCCTCCTTGCACCTCAGACCTTCCATTTGGGATCATCTTCTTTCCGGAAGTGCATCCTATAGGATCTTCTTCAGTGAGAGTATGTTGGTGATAAACTCTCTTAAGTTTGTTGTTTCTGAGAACATGCCTTCACGTGCCCTTTTTCTTGAATGAGAAGGAGTTGGGTATTTACTTATAGGTTGACAAGCTAATATGGTTTCTTCTATAACCCCTGGAATTGAAGAAAGAAGTTTACTTTTGGTTTGCCCTTACCCTGGCAGTGCAGATTTTTGGAGGTCCCAGTTAACATGGGAAGGGTATCCTCTGCCTTCTCTGCCCAGAAGGAGGAGTTGAGCCTTCACTTCCATCCCCCTTACCATTGAACAGAAACCAGGTGTTAATTGTGGACAAATACCCTCAAGGGTATCAAGCCTCTATGATGTTCTGATATTCTTCTTACCTCTTTGTATTCAGGTTTTGCTTCACCTTCCACCCACTGCCTCCCAAATACAACCTGGCAGTTTACCAACAGTATTTTCTGTTCTTCGTTTTTCTAAGATTTTTGTATGTACATATATACATATGTGCACAATACTATTGTGTAGTGTGTGTGTGATGTGTACCTGATACCTTTTAACCTTATACCTTTTTAGTTTCATGTAAGACAGTTGATCCAAATAGCATTGCATGGCATTACTGCAAACAGAAAATTACTGCCATTATTTTTTTCAATATCGTCTCTCCTTCAGTCTCTCCACTTTCTCCTTCTGAGATTCCAAACATTTGTTTGATCTTCTCATTTTGTTCTCCGTATCTCTTAACCTCTTTAGTATTTTTCATCTCTGTTTCTCTCTACGGTGTTTTTGAAATAAATTCTTTCCATATAACTTTCAATTCACTAATTATCTTTTTTACTGTTTCTAATCTAATGTTTAACTAATGCATTGACTTTTTTATTTAAGCAATCATATTTTTCATTGCTTGAAGTTCAATTCATTTTCTTCAAGTTTGTTCATTATTTACTGAGTTTATTGTTCATATTTGTAAATGTATACTTTAGTTCTTTAAACATTTTATACATAACTATTGCATACTGGATTATTCAGACATCTGTCATCCTGAAGATTTGCATCTTTTTAAAAATCTGTACTGTATGGTGACTAACATAATATAATAAAAATATTATTATAATAAAAAAATCTTATTTTTACTGATTCTTACTAATAGAGAGGATTTGGTGTTTGGTAATCTTTATTTGTGAGATCATGCTCCATTTAATCTGTGTAAGTGTTATGGGCCTAACTTGGGAAAACTTTCTTTCCAAAAGAGTTTGGTTCAAATTCTGCTGGTGGAAGTGGGTATGCCCATTCTAGGACCACATTAGCCTCCCTCTTGAAGGTTTGTCTCTGAGCTGGAGTCTCAGACTCAGCTTACCCACCTCCCTGTTGTTCCAATAGCCATTATCTGTCAAAGAACTCAGGCTTCGTGGAAACTCAGCCCCTTCCTGGTCCCTGGTACTCTGGCTTTACAGAGATTGGATTTCTTGTCCTGGCAATGCTCCTTGCCTATGAGGCTTTGAACCATAGTAGATGACTCCTGGATATTCTGAATATTACACAGTATTACCACCCAAACTGTTTGCTTTCCTGACTGCACTCCATGCCCAGCTCATATTGCTAGGTGGCAGCAGTGGTGGGGTATTGCCAGAAAGCTCCCTTATCTTTTGCTAGAGGCCCAGAATTTCATATCTGGGGCCTAGTTTTTGTGGAGGTCCACTCAGAGCTTTTAGTCACCCATGATACTGGAACTATAAGCCCATTGCTTCTTTTTTTAAACTAAAATTTTTAAAAATTTTTAAAAATTTTTTATTTAAATTCCAGTTAACATACAGTGTAATATTAGTTTCAGCTATACAATATAGTGATTCAACACTTCCATACAACACCTGGTGCTCATCACAACAAGTATGCTTCTTAATTCCCATCACCTATTTAACCGAACACCCACCTCCTCCCCTCTAGTAACCATCAGTTTGTTTTCTCTGTTTCTTGGTTTGTGTCTCTTTTTTCCCCTTTGCACATTTGTTTTGTTTCTTAAATTCCACATATGAGTGAAGTCATATGGTATTTGTCTTTCTCTGACTGACTTATTTTGCTTAGCATAATACTCTCTAGCTCTATCGATGGAGTTGCAAATGGCAAGATTTCATTCTTTTTGATGGCTGAGTAATATTCCTCTCTCTCTCTCTCTCTCTCTCTCTGTGTGTGTGTGTGTGTGCATGTGTGTATGTGTGTGTATATACCACATCTTCTTTATCCATTCATCAGTTGATGGACTCTTGGGCTGTTTCCATAATCTAGCTATTATAGATAATGCTGCTATAAATGTCAGGCTGCATGTATTCCCTTGAACTAGTATTTTTGTATTCTTTGGGTAAATACCTAGCAGTGTAATTGCTGGATAGTAGGGTAGTTCTATTTTTAACTTTTTAAGGAGCTCCATGCTGTTTTCCAGAGTGACTTCACCTGTTTTCATTCCCTCCAACAGTGCAAGAGGGTTCCCCTTTCTCTACATCCATTCATTCTGAAATAATTTCAGATTTCGAAAAAGTTGCAAACTTAGTACAAAGAATTTCTGAATATATTTCACCCAACTTTCCCAATTGTTGACATTTTACATTACAATTCTGGGAAACAGGAAATTAACATTGGTAAATACTATTAACTGATCTACAGACCATATTTGAATTTTGTCAATTGTCCCACTAATGTGGGGTCCAGGATTTCATATTGCATTTAGTTATCATGTCACCTTAATCTACTCTGGTTTTTGAGTTTCTTAGTCTTTCTTTGTATTTCTTTTTCCCCCCAAAATATGGAGTTCTTTTTATTTAGTTATTTATTTATTTTTATTATAATAATATTTTTATTATATTATGTTAGTCACCATACAGTACATCCTTGGTTTTTGATGTAAAGTTCCATGATTCATTAGTTGTATATAACACCCAGTGCACCATGCAATACGTGCCCTCGTTACTACCCATCACCAGCCTATCCCATTCCCCCGCCCCCCTCCGCTCTGAAGCCCTCCTTGAAAGTTTTGAAGAGTACTGGCCAGTTATTTTGTGGAATGTCTCTTAATTTCAGTTTGATGTTTCATCAAATCCAAGTCATGCTAGTTTGGCAAGAATATAATAAAAGTGATGTCATGCCTTTTTCAGTACATCATTATTATGGGGTACATACTCTCTGTATATCTATTATCTTGATACTTGGCTAAGGTGGTGACTTCCAGAAAAAAAAAGTGATGTCTTCCAGGTTTCTACTGAAAAGTTTTCCCTTTGAAATTAATAAATATCTCATGAAAAGATACTTTGAAAATATCTAAATATCTTGTTTCTCATCATATGCCCACTAATTTTAGCATCCATTGAGGATTCTGGCCTGAAACAATTGTTCCTGTGCTGTTTCATAAATGGTAGTCTTCTATTTCTATTATTCTGTCTACATTTATTAATTTGGAATTTTACTGTGAGGAAGAGCATTCCCTTTCTCCCTATTTTTTGTTTATTCAATTTATTTGTGTCAGGATGGACTCAGGGATATTTGTTTATACTTTTTTTCCCTTTTGCTCAAATTATCCCAGATTTGGGAATTGAGAGCTCTTTCAAGTTTGCTCCAGGGTCGTTTTGTCACGTCCCCATCATTTTTTTTGAGTAATTCATTACTTTTTCATGCTTCAAGGTTTTGCATCCCCTCCCCCCATTCAAACCCACCTTTTAAAAGATTTTTTCTGGGGTGCCTGTGTGGCTCAGCTGGTTAAGCATTGGCCTTCTGTTAAGCATCTGCCTTCGGCTCAGGTCATGATCCCAGAGTCCTGGGATCAAACCCCATGTTCTGCTTCCCACTCAGCAGAGAGTCTGCTTCTCCCTCTGCCCTTCTCCCCTCTCTCATGCTCACTCTCTCACTCTTTCTCTCTTAAATAAATGAATAAAATATTTTTTAAAAAGATTTTTTCCATATTGATTTTACCTTCCTGTGGATTGATTTAAAAGATTCTTTTCATTCCATAATCTACTTTCTTTCTAATTGTTGGAAGTTATACACCTATGACTTTTCCTTTAATTGGTAGACTATTTAGAACATGTTTATTGAGTTATTTTTTATACCATAAAATTAACCCATTTCAAATGTACAATTCAATGACTAAATAACTTAACTGAGTGTACAACCATCACCATAAATTAGTTTTAGAACATTTTTAGTTTTAGAACAGTAGGCTACCTCATGCCCTCAAAATCCCATTCACACAAAACTGTCACTCTCTGACCTGTCTGGCAGCTCTCTGGAAAAACCCCATTCTCAGGACTTGCCTTGATTTTACCTTGCTCACTCAATGAGGAAATCTCTATCCCTAGGGCTTTTCTAGGAAATAGTAACAATTGTTTAATAATGAAGATGCCTAAGAATGTGTTGCTAGTTGCAGCAAATAAGAGGCTAGCCAAAAACCTTAAAAGAAATATCTGATGAATTAGTTGCCCATAGAGGGGTTTGAAAAGCTTCAGCCTACTCCTAGGAATCTAGAAAGCCAAGTGCATGCCCAGGGACATGAGCATGCCCAGGAAATGTCTGAGAAGGCCATTATCTATCACCTATCACTGGCCTTGAAAACTGACATAAGAAGGAAGTGAAGGCTGACTCATAGTTTTAAACTGCCAGAGTGTTGAAGGCATTTTCTAACACATACAAAACCCCTTGCCAAATGATAGAACACTTGTTTGTTCAATTCATTTAAGGAAATCTCTTCCCAATCATTAGCTGACCATTAAGCTAAATGAGAAGAAACTTCAGGGGCCAAGCATGAAAAAGAATGAAGACTTTACAGAATTAGTCCAGAAAAGTCACTAAAGAAACAAAGAGCAACAAGAATTGCAACAACAACTACAACAAACCATGGAGAGGATATCTGATTTCCAGAGTTGCCATATTATATTATTTAAAATACACAGTTTAATACAGAAATTATGAGACATATAAAGAAAAAGGAAAGTATGGCATATATACAGGTTTTTTTTTTTAAAAAAGCCATCAACATGAGGAAGCCCATATGGTGGATATAAATATTTTAACAATATTTTTCTTCCAATCCATGAGCATGAAATGTTTTTCCATTTCTTTGTGTCCTCTTCAATTTCTTTCATCAGTGTTGTATAGTTTTCAGAATACAGATCTTTCTTTTGCCTCTTTGGTTAGGTTTATTCCAGATATCTTATGGTTTTGTGCAATTGTAAATGGGATCAATTACTTGATTTCTCTTTCTGCTGCTTCAGTATTGGTGTATAGAAATGCAACAGATTTCCTTTGACTTTGCTGAATTTGTGTATCAGTTCCAGCAATTTTTTTTCCAGTGGAGTCTTTCAGGTTTTCTACATAGAGTATCATGTCATCTGCAAATAGTGAAAGTTTGACTTCCTCCTTGCCAACTTGGATGCCTTTTATTTCTTTTGGTTGTCTGATTGCTATGGCTAGGACTTCCAGTACTATGTTAAATAACAATGATGAGGGTGGACATCATTGTGTTCTTCCTGACCATAGAGGAAAACCTCTCAGTTATTCCTCATTGAGGATGATTTAGCTGTGGGTCTTTTGTATATGGCCTTTATGATGTTGAGGTATGTTCCCAGTAAACCTACTTTGTTGAGGGATTTGATCATGAATGGATGCTGTACGTTGTCAAATGCTTTTTCTGCATCTATTGACAGGATCATACTGTTCTTATCCTTTCTTTTATTGATGTGGTGTATCACATTGATTGATTTCTGAATATTGAACCACCCTGGCAGCCCAGGAATCAATCCCACCTTATCTGGGTAAATGATTTTTTTAAAAAATTTTTCAACAGAGGTACTGATTTATATTTATTAATACTTGTACATATTTACTTTTTTAACTTTACTTTTATTTTTTATAATAATTTTTTTATTATATTATGTTAGTCACCATACAGTACATCCCTGGTTTCTAATGTAAAGTTCCATGATTCATTACTTGCATATAACACCCAGTGGACCATGCAATACGTGCCGTCCTTAAATACCCATCACCAGCTTATCCCATTACCCCTCCCCCTCCCCTCTGAAGTCCTCAGTTTGTTTCCTAGAGCCCGTAGTCTGTCATGGCTCATTCCCCTTCTGTTTACCCCCCTTTCTTCTTCCCTTTCTTCTCCTACTGATCTTCCTACTTCCTATGTTCCATAAATGAGTGAAAGCATATGATAATTGTCTTTTTCTGCTTGACTTATTTCACTTAGTATTATCTCCTCCAGTCCCGTCCATGATGCAGCAAATATTGAGAAATCATTCTTTTTGATGGGTGAGTAATATTCCAATGTATATATGGACCACATCTTCTCAATCCAGTCATCTGTTGAAGGGCATCTCGGCTCCTTCCAAAATTTAGCTATTGTGGACAATGCTTTATGAACCTTGGGGTGCATATGGCCCATCTCTTCATTATGTCTGTATCTTTGGGGTAAATACCAGTAGTGCAATTGCTGGATCATAGGGTAGCTCGATTTTTAACTTTTTAAGGGACCTCCACACTGTTTTCCAAAGTGGCTGTACCAACTTGCATCCCCACCAACAGTGTAAGAGGGTTCCCCTTTCTCCACATCCACTCCAACATTTTTTGTTTCCTGCTTTGTCAATTTTTGCCATTCTAACTGTCATAAGGTGGTATCTCAAGGTGGTTTTGATTTGAATTTCCCTGATGGCTAATGATTTTGAACATATTTTCATGTGTTTGTTAGCCATTTGTATGTCTTCATTGGAAAAGTGTCTGTTCATATCTTCTGCCCATTTTTTGATTTGTTTATTTGTTTCTCCCTTATTGAGTTTTTTTTTTATTATTATTATATCAGGTTAGTCACTATACAGTACATCCCCGGATTCCGATGCAAAGTTCGATGCTTCATTAGTTGCGTATAACACCCAGTGCACCATGCAATACGTGCCCTCCTTACTACCCATCACCAGCCTATCCCATTCCCCCACCCCCTCCCCTCTGAAGTCTTCAGTTTGT
>NC_048238.1:44454650-44454925 GCF_002007445.2 Ailuropoda melanoleuca
CAGCAAATGTTGAGAATTCGTTCTTTCTGATAGCTGAGTAATATTCCATTGTATATATGGACCAAAGCTTCTTAATCCAGTCATCTGTTGAAGGGCATCTCGGCTCCTTCCACGATTTGGCTCTTGTGGACAATATTGCTATGAACATTGGGGTGCACATGGCCCTTCTCTTCACTACGTCTGTATCTATGGGGTAAACACCCAGAGTGCAATGGCTGGGTCATAGGGTAGTTCAATTTTTAACTTTTTAAGGGACCTCCACACTGTTTTCCAGA
>NC_048238.1:44455025-44470757 GCF_002007445.2 Ailuropoda melanoleuca
TTCTGGGCATTGATTTTGTATCCTGCCACATTACTGAATTGTTCTATAACTTTTAATAGTTTGGGAGTGGAGTCTTTTAAACAATTTATGGAGACCTNTGAATACACAACGGTCCAAAACCTATGGGATACTGCAAAGGCAGTCCTAAGGGGGAAATACATAGCCATCCAAGCCTCACTCAAAAGAATAGAAAAATCTAAAATGCAGTTTCTATATTCTCACCTCAAGGAGCTGGAACAGCAACAGAAGGACAGGCCTAACCCATNTGAAATTATCCCCTGCATATTCTCAGACCACAACGCTCTGAAATTGGAACTCAACCACAAGGAAAAACCTGGAAGAAACTCAAACACTTGGAGGCTAAGAACCATCCTGCTCAAGAATGACTCGATAAACCAGGAAATCAAAAAACAAATTAAACAATTTATGGAGACCAACGAGAATGAATACACAACGGTCCAAAACCTATGGGATACTGCAAAGGCAGTCCTAAGGGGGAAATACATAGCCATCCAAGCCTCACTCAAAAGAATAGAAAAATCTAAAATGCAGTTTCTATATTCTCACCTCAAGAAACTGGAACAGCAACAGAGGGACAGGCCTAACCCACTGACAAGGAAGGAGTTGACCAAGATTAGAGCAGAAATCAATGAATTAGAAAACAGAAGTACAGTAGAGCAAATCAACAAGACTAGAAGCTGGTTCTTTGAGAGAATCCATAAAATTTGCAGACCACTGGCAAGACTTATCCAAAACCAAAGAGAAACTACCGAAATTATTAAAATTATGAATGAAAAGGGAGAAGTCATGACCAACAACATTGAAATTGGGAGGATTATTAGATATTTTTATCAACAGCTATATGCCAAAAAACNAGCTGGTTCTTTGAGAGAATCCATAAAATTGATAGACCACTGGCAAAACTTGTCCAAAAACAAAGAGAAAGGACTGAGATTATTAAAATTATGACTGAAAAGGGAGAGGTCACGACCAGCACCATTGAAATTGCAAGGATTATTAGAAACTTTTATCAACAGCTATATGCCAAAAAACTAAACAATCTGGAAGAGATGGAGGCCTTCCTGGAAACCTATAAACTACCAAGACTGAAACAGGAAGAAATAGATTTCTTAAACAGGGCAATTAACTATCAAGAAATTGAGTCAGTGATAAACAACCTTCCAAATAATAAAACTCCAGGCCCAGACGGTTTTCCTGGGGAATTCTACCAAACATTCAAAGAAGAAATAATACCTATTCTCCTAAAGCTATTTCAAAAAATAGAAACAGAAGGAAAGCTACCAAACTCATTCTATGAGGCTAATATTACCTTGATCCCCAAACCAGGCAAAGACCCCCTCAAAAAGGAGAATTACAGACCAATTTCCCTAATGAATATGGACGCCAAAATCCTCAACAAGATCCTTGCTAATAGAATCCAACAGTACATTAAAAGGATTATCCATCATGAGCAAGTGGGATTTATACCTGGGATGCAAGCATGGTTCAACACTCGCAAATCAATCCATGTGATACATCATATCAACAAGAAAAGACTCAGGGACCATATGATCCTCTCAATTGATGCAGAAAAAGCATTTGACAAAATACAGCATCCTTTCCTGATTAAAACCCTTCAGAGTGTAGGAATAGAGGGTACATTTTTCAATCTCATAAAAGCCATCTATGAAAAGCCTACTGCAAACATTATTCTCAATGGGGAAATGCTGGAAGCCTTTCCCTTAAGATAGGAACACGACAAGAATGACCACTCTCTCCACTATTATTCAACATAGTACTAGAAGTCCTTGCAACAGCAATCAGAAGACAAAAAGGGATCAAAGTTATCCAAATCAGCAAAGAAGAAGTCAAAATGTCTCTCTTCGCAGATGACATGATACTCTATATGCTAATCTTTTCTTGAGACTTTTTGCATCCATATTCATCAGGGATATTGGCCTATAATCCTCTTTTTTTTAGAGGGGTCTTTTTCTGGTTTTGGAATCAAGGTAATGCTGGCCTCAAAGAATAGTTTGGAAATTTTCCTTCCGTTTCCGTTTTTTGGAACAGTGTGAGAAGAATGGGTATTTATTCTTCTTTTAAAGTTTGGTTGATTTTGATGTAATGTTCCTTGATTCATTATTTGTGTATAACACCCAGTGCACCATGCAATATGTGCCCTCCTTAATACCCATCACTGGCCTATCCCAATCCCCCACCCCCTCTCCTCTGAAGCCCTCGGTTTGTTACATCAAAAACTAAGGATAAACTGTATGGTGACTAACATAACAAAATAAAAATTATTATAAAAAATAAATATATTTTAATAAAAATAAATAAGCCTACAAAATATAATAAAAATAAAAGATTGGTAGAATTACGCTGAGAAACCATCTGGCCCTGGCCTTTTTTTGGGGGGAGATTTTTGATTATGGACTCAATTTCTTTGCTGGTTATTGGTCTGTTCATGTGTTCTTTTTCTTCCTGTTTTAGTTTTGGTATTTTATACATTTCTTGGAATGGAATTTGTCCGTTTCATCCAGATTGCCCAATTTGTTGACATATACTTTTTCATAATATTCTTATAATTGTATATCTGGTTGTGACCTCACTTCTTTCCTTTGTGATTTTATTTATTTGTCCTTTCTCTTTTCTTTTCAGTAAGTCTCATTAGGGGTTCATCAATTTTATTAGTTCTTTCAAAGAAACAACTCCTGGGGGCACCTGGGTGGCTGTCATTAAGCGTCTGCCTTTTGCTCCGGGTGTGATCCCAGAGTCCTGGGATTGAGCCCCTCATCGGGCTGCCTGCTCCACTGGGAAGCCTCCTTCTTCCTCCCCCACTCTCCCTGCTTGTGTTCCCTCTCTCATTGGCTGTCTCTCTCTCTGCAAATAAATTTTAAAAATCTTTAAAAAATGAACTTGTGGGACTTCATTAAAATAAAAAGCTTCTGCACAGCCAAGGAAACAGTCAAAAAAAAACTAAGAGGCAGCCAACAGAATGGGAGAAGATATTTGCAAATGACACTACAGATAAAAGACTGGTATCCAAGATCTACAAAGAACTTCTCAAACTCAATATGTAAGAAACTAATAAACAAATCATAAAATGGGCAGAAGATATGAACAGACACTTTTCCAATGATGACATACAAATGGCTAACAGACACATGAAAAAATGTTCAAAATCATTAGCCATCAGGGAAATTCAAATCAAAACCACACTGAGATACCACCTTATGCCAGTTAGAATGGCAAAAATTGACTAGGCAAGAAACAACAATTGCTGGAGAGGATGTGAAGAAAGGGGATCCCTCCTACATTGTTGGTGGGAATGCAAGTTGGTACGGCCACTTTGTAAAACAGTGTGGAGGTCCCTTAAAAAGTTAAAAATGGAGCTACCCTATGACCCAGCCATTGCACTACTGGGTATTTAGCCTAAGGATACAGACGTAGTGAAGAGAAGGGCCATATGCACCCCAATGCTCATAGCAGCATTGTCCACAATAGCTAAATCGTGGAAGGAGCCGAGATGCCCTTCAATATATGACTGGATTAGGAAGTTGTGGTCCATATATACAATGGAATATTACTCAGCAATAAGAAAGAATGAATTCTCAACATTTGCTGCAACATGGACGGCACTGGAGGAGATAATGCTAAGTGAAATAAGTCAAGCAGAGAAAGGCAATTATTATATGATTTCTCTCATCTATGGAACATAAGAACTAGGAAGATAAGTAGGGGAAGAAAGGGATAAAGAAAGGGGGGTAATCAGAAAGGGGAATGAAGCATGAGAGACTCTGGACTCTGAGAAACAAACTGACGGCTTCGGAGGTTCGGGGGTGGGGGAATGTGATAGACTGGTGATGGGTAGTAAGGAGGGCATGTATTGCATGTTGCACTGGGTGTTATACGCAACTAATGAATCATCGAACTTTACGTCAAAAACCAGGGATATACTGTATGGTGACTAACATAATATAATAATAATAAAAAAAATCTTAAAAAAACCCATCTTCTGGTTTAATTGATCTGTTCTACTGTGGTTTTTTTTTTATTACTTTTCCATATCATTGTTTGTTTCCTGCTCTTGATTTAAATTTATTTCTTCTCTAATCTTTATTATTTCCTTTTTTCTGCTGGCTTTAGGTTTCATTTGTTTTTCTTTTTCTAGCTCCTTTAGGTGTAAGGTTAGGTTGTGTATTTGAGATTTTTCTTGCTTTTTGAGGCAACCCTATGTTACTATATACTTCCCTCTTATGTCCACTTTTGGGGAATCCCAAAGGTTTTGGACTGTTGTGTTTTTGTTATCATTTGTTTACACATATTTTAAAATTTCTTCTTTGACTTCCCTGTTGACCCACTCATTCTTTAGTAGCATGTTGTTTCACCTCCATGGATTTGTGGTCTTTTCAAATTTTTTCTTGTGGTTCACTTCAAACTTCACATTGTTGTGCTCAGAAAATATGTATAGTATGATCTCAACCTTTTTGTACTTGTTGAGGCCTGATTTGTGACCTAGTATGTGATCTATTCTGGAGAATGTCCCATGTATACTTGAAAAGAATGTGTACTCTGTTGCTTTGGAATGAAATGTTCTGAATGTATCTGTTAAGTCCATCTGGTCCACTGTGTCATTCAAAGTCCTTGTTTCCTTGTTGATTATCTGCTTAGATAATCTGTCCATTGATGTAAGTGGGGCATTAAAATCCACTACTATTATTGTATTATTATCAATGAGTTCCTTTATTATTGTTATTAATTATTTTATATATTTGGGTACACCAAGTTGGGGGTATAAATATTTATCATTGTTAAATCTTCTTGTGGATAACCCCTTTATTATGATATAGCACCTTTCTTCCTCTCTTGTTACAGTCTTTGGTTTAAAATCTAATTTGTCTAATATAAGTATGGCTATTCTGGCTTCCTTTTGACATCTGTTTGCATGATAAGTGGTTCTCATTCCCCTCACTTTTAATCTTCAGGTGTCTTTAGGTCTAAAATGAGTCTCTTGTAGGTAGCATATAGATGGGTCTTGTTTTTCTTTTAATGCATTCTGACCCCTATGTGTTTTGATTGGAGCGTTTAGTCCATTTACATTCAGAGTAATTATTGATAGATATGAATTTAGTGCCATTTTATTACTTGTTTTTTTAAAATTATTTTTATTTTTATTTTTATTTTTTTTTGATGTAAAGTTCGATGATTCATTAGTCGCGTATAACACCCAGTGCACCATGCAATATGTGCCCTCCTTACTACCCATCACCAGCCTATCCCATTCCCCCACCCCCTCCCCTCTGAAGCCCTCAGTTTGTTTCTCAGAGTTCATAGTCTCTCCTGTTTCATTCCCCCTTCTGATTCCCCCCCTTTCTTTTTCCCTTTCTTCTCCTACCGATCTTCCTACTTCTTATGTTCCATAGATGAGAGAAACCATATGATAATTGTCTTTGTCTGCTTGACTTATTTCACTTAGCATTATCTCCTCCAGTGCCATCCATGTTGCAGCAAATGTTGAGAATTCGTTCTTTCTGATAGCTGATTAATATTCCATTGTATACATTATTTCTGGAGATTTTCTCTGTTCCTTTCTAGTCTTTGTCGCTTTTGGTTTTTCTTTCCAGCTCAAAGAGTCTCCTTTAATATTTCTCCAGGGTTGGTTTAGTGGCCACAAACTACTTTAGTTTTTGTTTATTTGGGAAACTCTTTATCTTTCCTTCTATCCTGAATGATAGCCTTGCTGGCTCAAGTATTTTTGGCTGCAGATTCTTCCCATTCAGCACATTGAATATATCATGCCACTCTCTTCTGGCTTGTCAAGTTTCTGTGGAGAGATCTGCAGCTAGCCTAATGGGTCTTCCCTTGTAAGTTATGGGCTGCTTTTGTCTTGGTACTTTTAGGATTTTTTCTTTATCGCTTTATTTCACAAATTTAACTGCAATATGTCTTGGTGTTGGCCTGCTTTTGTTGATTTTCATGGGAGTTCTCTGTGCCTCCTGGATTTGGTTATTTCCTTCCCCAGATTAGGGAAGTTTTCAGCTATAACTTCCTCAAATTAACCTTCTGTTCTCTTTTCCCTCTGTTCTTCTTCTGGGACTAGTATAATATGAATGTTATTAAGTTTGATGGAGTCACTAAGTTCCCTAAGTCTATTCTTGTGATCCATAATTCTTATTTCTCTCTTTTGTTCAGCTTCATTATTTTCCATTATTCTATCTTCTATATCACTTAGTTGTTCCTCTGCTTCTTTCATATTTGTGGTCATTACACCCGGTCTATTTCAAATCTCAGTTATGGAATTTTTCTTTTCTTATGGATTTTTAAAATTTTTTTAAAATTTCAATTCAATTAATTAACATATAATGTATTATTTATTTCAGGGGTACAGGTCTGTGATTCATCAGTCTTATATAATACCAAGTGCTCATTACAACACATACCCTCCCCAATTTCCAACACCCAGTTTCCCCATCCCTCCACCCCTCTCCCCTACAGCAACCCTGAGTTTGTTTCTTATGATTGAGAGTCTCTTATGCTTTGTCTCCCTCTCTGGTTTAATCTTGTTTCGTTTTTTCTCTCTTCCCCTATAATCCTCTGTCTTCTTTCTTAAATTCCACATATCAATGGGATCATGTGATAATTTGTCTTTCTCTGATTGAGTTATTTCACTTAGCATAATACCCTCTAGTTCCATCCATGTTGTAGCAAATGGCAAGATTGCTTTTTTAAACTCATTTATCTCTGTGGTAAGGGTGTCCCTGATGTCTTCCATGCTTTTCTCAAGCCCAGTGAGCATCCTCATGATTGTTGCTTTAAATTCTCCTTTAGGCATATTACTTATATCTGTTTTGATTTGATCTCTGGCTATGACCTTCCTTGTTCTTTCTTTGGCATGAATTTCTCCATCTTGGTATTTTGTCTAAGTCTCTTTTTTCTTCTCTGTGTTAGAAAAGCCTGTTATGTTTCTTGCTCTTGATAGTAATGGTTTTATGAAGAAGAGTTCATACAGTGTCTAGGGTCTGGTGCTTCAGGGAGGGTTTGTGATGTGTTCTGTGTGTACTCTGCTGCTGTGTTTTGGCTGCTCTTTTCTTCAGGCCAGTTGTCTGCAGAGGCTCTCCTTGCCTGCATTGAGCAGTGTTTGGTCCTTGGCCAGAGTGTGGCAAGTTTTAATTGGTTGTGCTCTGGTCAGCTTCTTATATGAGATCATATGCTACTTCCACTAGTACTGAAGACAGCAGAACTCTCTGGTTGGTTGATGTGGTGTGTGCATGGGTTTCTGCTGGTCTTCTGGAGAAGGGGCTCACTGAACTGGGGCCTTAGGCAAACTTGCCTGAGAAAAGCAGTACCAGCAGAGCACAGAGGGGCGGGACTTAGTGTAAGCAGGTTAGGCAGCCAGTGTTGTTATTTTGTTTACTGAAGTTGGTTTATGCTGAGGGGCGGGGGGGGGTAAATGGTGCCAGTCAACTCCTTTGTTCCTGGAGAGGGGTCTCTGTGCTTGGTGCTCTCAAAGAAGCACTGCCAGAAGAGCGAGTAATTTTCCCTCATGTGTTCAGGCATTTTTCAGATCACTGTTTTCATGCTGTCTGTCTTTGGGGTGCTTGTCTACCTGACACAGCACAGTATACTTTGGGCTCTTTCCCAGGCAAGTTTGCTAACATTTAAAACACCAAACTTTAGGGACATGCTTTGGCAGTGGCCTGCACTGATCTTCTTGGGGAGGGTCTCACCATGCTGGGACAGATGCAGGTTTGACCAAAATAAGCAGTCACACCAGAGTGCAAGGGTATGGGATTTGGAGCAAAGCAAGCCAAACAGCCAGTGGCTGGGTTAGCTGCCCTCAGCAGTTGTCTCTCTTCCTATTCTGAGGGGTCAGGTAGGGAAATGGCATTCACTGGCACTTTAGTCCCCAGAGAGTCATCTCTGTAAACACTACCTCTCATAGATGGGTTCCAAGAAAAGTGAACAATCTCTCCCCACGCACCTTAGGTGATTCTCAGATTGAGCAGTTTGCCCGGGGGTTGTTTGCCTGTCTTCTCTCTGGGAGTAGGGCAGCGCCCCAAGGCTCTATCCCAACCAAGCCCACAGACCTTTAAAACTCCAGTCTTTGAGCCTCACTGGCTGCAAAAGCTCATAAAAATCATTTTCCCAGCCAGTGGCTTTGGGGAAGTGCTTTCCTTGTGTGTATCCGTGTGTGCTCTACTCTCTCTGGCCTTTTGTGACCAGGGCTCCCTTCCCTCTGCAGCACCTACAATCCATTTCTCACCCAAACCACATCTCCATACTTCCTACCTTCCTGCATGAGGCCTCCTCTCTCCCTCTAGTTGTGTAGTTTGTTCTTTCAGTCCTCAGGTCAATTTCTTGGGTATTCAATGTGATTTGATAGTTATCTAGCTGTGTTCAAAGGACAAGACAAGCCTATGGCCCTCCTACTATGCCACCATCTTAGCTCCTTCTCTTCATAAAACAAATAATTTAAGTCATCTCTTAGAGTTATGTTTAAATAACTAAAGTAAACTTGCCTAGAGAATTAAAGGAAGGTATGAAAACAATAACTCATCAATTAGAATATCAGTAATTCTGATAGATAATATAAAAAGGAACCACATAAAAATTTTGCATTTAATGGTACAATAACTGAAATGAAAAATTCAGTAGAGATTAATATCAGATTTTTGTTGGTAAAAATAACTAACAGCTTATTTGAAAATAGGTCAATTGAGATTATGTATCCTGAGGAAGAGAAAAAGAATAGAGAAAAATAAATAGAGCCTCAATGGGAGAGGGGAGGCAAGATAGCAGAAGAATAGGGGACCTCATTTCATCTGGTCCCTTGAATTTAGTTAGATAACTATGAAATCATTCTGAACACCTATGAATTCAACCTGAGATGTAAGAAAAGAATTGCTGGAATTCTACAAATAGAAAAGTGACCACTTTTTGCAAGGTAGGAAGTTCAGAGAAGTGAATCTGAGGGGATATATTGGAAGATAAACAGAGTGGGGAGGGAGCCTTGGTAAACTAGCTACTGGAAAGTGATATAGACCCAGACTGCAAAATCAGAACCTTCAGAAATCTGCACTGGTGAGAGATATCCCTGCCTGAAAGGTGCTCAGGTGATGAAACAGGGCAGAATCCTAAGTGCAACAGTGTGGTTTCTGGATTCCCAGGGTCACAGAAAGAGCGGGGGTGCCTGAGCCAGCAGAGTTCCCGTTCATTGGAGTGGGGAAACCGGTTACAGTTGGCGAGCTCAGGAGGGGGCTCTCAGCTTGGTTCACCATAAACCATGAACCATGGCAAGATGGGGTACAGCTCTCTGTGCAGGGGCCCTGCAAAGGGCAGAAACATTGCAACACTCCACCTTCCCCTTGGAAGATCAGTGCGGGCAAGCACCACAAGAGTCTGTAGAGTTTGGCACACACAAAAGTGAAGACCACTTATCCCTGAGGCTTTACTGAGGAGAGGCGCCACTATCTTTCAGCTCTGGGGCTGGAGATCAGGATGCGATCCTCTAAAGAGGTGTGGATAGCATACATGGAACAAAAGCCACATAGAGCAACCAGAAGCAACTTACACTGAGCCTGACTCCCTGGCAAAGGGCAGTGCAACTTTGCCCAGGCAAAGACCTGAGAATCAATGCAGCAGAACACTCCCCCAAGAAGACCAGTTGGAACAACAGATGAACACAAAGTTTATGGAGTACACAGGACTGCAAATCTCCAGCACTAGGGGAAAATAGTACATAGAATTTGAGGTATTTTGTCATGATTCATTTATCTTTCAGTTTAAAATTTTCCTTTTCTTTTTTCTTTTTTTCATTTTCAACTAGTTTCTTATTTTATCAACTCTTTGTTTTCAAGTCTTTTTTAAGTTTCATTTTTTACATTTGTATTTTATAGATATAATCTTAATTTTTGGCTTCCTTTCACTGTATTCAATTTTATTTTTGTGTATATATATATATATATATATATATAAAGTTTTGCTTTCTTGACAGCTTTGGGATTTATTGTCTTCTAACAAACAGATTGAAATATACCCAACACCAAATGGATAGCCCTGTTTTGTACACCTGGGAGATTTTTCCTGTTTCTTTTTGGTTTCTGACCTCTTTGGATTTGTCTAGTGTATATTTCATTTGGGTCATGGTCAATAGTTTTTATTTTGTTCTCTCATTCATCCATTCTTCTGTGGGCAAAATGACTAGAAGGAAGAAGTCACAAAAAAAGAAAGAACCAGAGGTAATACTCTCTGCCACATATCTAATTGACATGGAAATAAATAAAATTTCAGAGCTTGGATTCAGGATAATGATTATAAAGTTACTAGCTGGGCTTTAAAGAAGCATAAATGACACTAGAGAATCTCTTAGTGCAGAAATAAAATCTAATCAGGCTGAAAGTAAAAATGCTTTGACTGAGATGCAGTCTAAATTGGATGCTGTACCAGCTAGGGTAAATGAGGCAGAAAAGAGAGTCAGTGACATAGAGGACAAGTTGATGTAAAAGAAGGAAGCTGAGGAAAACAACTAATAGACCATGAGGGGAGGCTCTGAGAAATCAGTGATACCATAAAGCGAAACAATATTAGAATCATTGGCATCTCTGAGGAAGAAGAAAGAGAGAGAGAGGGATAGAAGATATATTTGAGCAAATAGTAGCTGAGAACTTCCCTAATTTGGGGAAGGAAACAAGCATTCGGGTACAGGAGGCAAAGAGAAGCTCCCTCAAAATCAATAAAAAAAAGATCAACACCCTGACATATGATAGTTAAGCTTGCAAATTTCAGAGATAAGAAAAAACCAGCTCAAGACAAGAGGTTCTTAACCTACAGCAGTAGAAATATTAGGCTGGCAGCAGACCTACCCACAGAGATCTGGCAGGCCAGAAAGGGCTGGTATGACATACTTAGGGTACTAAATGAGAAAAACATGCAGCCAAGAATACTTTAACCAACAAGGCGGTCATTCAAAATGGAAGGCGAGAGAAAGAGTTTCTGGGACAAACAGAAACAAAAAGAATTTGTGACTATTAAACCAGTCCTGCAAGAAATATTAAAGGAGATCCTGTAAGCAAAAAGAGAGCCCCAAAGTAACATAGACCAGAAAGAAACAGAGACAATCTACAGAAACAGGGACTTTACAGGTATTACAATGGCCCTAAATTCATCTCTATCAATAGTTACATTGAATGTAAATGGGCTAAATGCTCCAATCAAAAGACACAGGGTATCACACTGGATAAAAAAGTAAGACCCATCCATACGCTGTCTACAAGAGACTCATTTTAGACCTAAAGACACCTCCAGATTGAAAGTGAAAGGGTAGAGAACAATTTATCATGCTAATGGACCTCATAAGAAAGCTGGGGTAGCAATCATCATATCAGACAAATTAGATTGCAAACCAAAGAATGTAGTAAGGTGTGAAGGGGGATGCTATATTATACAAAAAGGGTCTATCCACCAAGAAGATAAAAAAATTAAGTATTTATGCACCTAACGTGGGAGGAGCCAATTATACAAAGCAATTAATAACCAAATTAAAGAAACACATTGATACTAATACAATAATAGTAGGGAACTTTAACACCCCACTCACAGCAATGGACAGATCTTCTTTTTTTATAATTTTTTTATTATATTATGTTAATTACCATACAGTACATCCCTGGTTTTTGATGTAAAGTTCCATGATTCCTTAGTTGCATATAACACTCAGTGCACCATGCAATACGTGCCCTCCTTACTACCCATCACCAGCCTATCCTATCCCCCCCCCCGAAGCCCTGGACAGATCTTCTAAGCAGGAGATCAACAAGGAAACAAGGTCTTTGAATGACATGCTGGACTAGATGGGCTTCACAGATATATACGGAGCATTCCATCCTAAAGCAACAGAACAAACATTCTTCTTGAGTACACATGGAATGTTCTCCAGAATAGATCACATACTGGGTCACAAATCAGATCTCAACCAATACAAAAGATTGAGATTATTCCATGCATATTTTCAGAGCACAATGTTTTGAAACTGGAACTCAATCACAAAAGGAAATTTGGAAGGAACTCAAACACTTGGAGGTTAAAGAGCATCTTACTAAAGAATAAATGGGTCAACCAAGAAATTAAAGAATTTAAAAAATTCATGGAAACAAAGGAAAATGAAAACACAATAGTTCAAAATCCTTGGAACACAGCAAAGGCGGCCCTAAGAAGGAAATACATAGCAATACAAGCCTTTCTCAAAAAATTAGAAAAGTCTCAAATACGCAAGCCAAACTTGCACCTAAAGGAGCTGGAGAAAGAACAGCAAATAAAGCCTAAAGCAAACAAGAGAAGAGAAATAATAAAGATTGGAGCAGAAATTGATGAAATAGAAACCAGAAGAACAGTAGAACAGATCAATGAAACTAGAAGCTGGTTCATTGAAGGAATGAATAAGATTGATAAACCACTAGTCAGACTTATCCAAAAGAAAACAGAAAGGACCCAAATTAATAAAATCATGAATGAAAGAGGAAAAATCATGACCATCACCAAGGATATACAAACAACTTTAAGAATATATTATGAGCAACTATATGCCACCAAATTAGACAATCTGGAAGAAGTGGAAGCATTCCTGGAAATGTATAAACTACCAAAACTGAAACAGAAAGAAATAGAAAACCTAAACAGACCCATAACCAGCAAGGAAATTGATGCAGTAATAAAAAAATCTCCCAAAAAACAAGTCTCCAGGGCTGGAAGGCTTCCGAGGAATTATACCAAACACTTAAAGAAGAACTAATATCTATTCTGAAGCTGTTTGAAAAAATAGAAATGGAAGGAGAATTCCAAACTCTTTCTATGAGACCTTGATCCCAAAACCAAAGACCCCATCAAAAGGGATAATTACATACGGATACCTCTGGTGAACATAGATGCAAAAATTCTCTCCAAGATACTAGCCAATAGGATCCAACCATACATTAAAATGATTATTCACCAAGTGGGATTTATTCCTGGGCTGCAAGGGTGGTTCAACATTTGCAAATCAAACAATGTGATACATCACATTAATAAAAGAAATGACAAGAACCATATGATCCTCTCAATAGATGCAGAAAAAAACATTTGATGAAATACAGCATCCTTTCTTGATTAAAACTCTACACACTGTAGGGATAGAGGGAACATACCTCAATATCATAAAAGCCATATAAAAAAAGCCCACAGCAAATATCATTCTCAATGGGGAAAAACTGAGAACGTTTCCCCTAAGGTCAGGAACATGACAGAGATGTTCACTCTCACTATTGTTATTCAACATAGTCTTAGAAGTCTTAATCTCAGGAACCAGACAACAAAAAGAAATAAGAGACATTCAAATTGGCAAAGAAGAAATAAAACTCTCACTCTTCCCAGATGACATGATACTTTATGTGGAAAACACAGAAGACTCCACCCCCAAGTTGCTAGAACTCATATAGGAATTCAGCAATGTGGCAGGATATAAAATCAGTGCACAGAAATCAGTTGCATTTCTGTACACTCACAATGAGACAGAAGAAAGAGAAATTGAGGAATTGACCCCATTTACAATTGCACAAAAAGCATAACTAGGAATAAACTTAACCAAAGAAGTAAATGATCTGTACTCTAAAAACTACAGAACACTTTTGATTTTTTAAAATTTATTGTGGTACGTTAGTGACCATACAGTACATCAACAGTTTTTGATGTATTGTTCCATGATTCATTGCTTGCATGTAATACCCAGTGCTTCGTGCAATATGTGCCCTCCTTAATACCCATCACCGGGCTAGCCCATCCCCCCACCCCCTTCCCTCTAAAACCCTCAGATTGTTTCCCGAAGTCCATAGTCTCTGGTGGTTCATTTCCCCCTCTGTTTACCCCCCTTCATTTTTCCCTTCCTTCTCCTACCGATCTCCTTGTTATTCCTTATGTTCCACAAATGAGTGAAACCATATGATAATTGACTTTCTATGCTTGACTTATTTCACTTAGCATAATCTCCTCCAGTCCCATCCATGTTGATGCAAATGTTGGGTGATCATTCTTTCTGATGGCTGAGCAATAATCCATTGTATATATGGACCACATCTTCTTTATCCATTCATCTGTTGATGGGCATCTCGGCTCCTTCCACAGTTTGGCTATTGTGGGCAACACTGCTATGAACATTGGGGTGCATATGGCCCTTCTCTTCACTATGTCTGTATCTTTGGGGTAAATACCCAGTAGTGCAATTGCTGGGTCTTCAGGTAGCTCTATAACAGAACACTTTTGAAAGTAATTGAGGAAGACACAAAGAAATGGAAAAACATTTCATGCTCATGGATTGGAAGACTAAATATTGTTAAAATTTCTACATTACCCAGAGCAATCTACATATTCAAAGCAATCCCTATCAAAATATCAGTGACATTTTTCACAGAACTGAAAAAAATAATCCTAAAATTTGCATGGAATGAGAAAAGACCCCAAATAGCCAGAGAAATGGGTAGTAAGGAGGGCACGTATTGCATGGTGCACTGGGTGTTATATGCAAATAATGAATCATCGAACTTTACATCAGAAACCAGGGATGTACTGTATGGTGACTAACATAATATAATAAAAAATATTTAAAAAAAAAGAAAACCAAAGATGGAGG
Source organism: Ailuropoda melanoleuca (assembly GCF_002007445.2). Taxonomy (NCBI): domain Eukaryota; kingdom Metazoa; phylum Chordata; class Mammalia; order Carnivora; family Ursidae; genus Ailuropoda; species Ailuropoda melanoleuca. Next base: position 44,469,685 of record NC_048238.1, read on the forward strand.
CATCACAGTTCCAGACTTCAAGCTGTATTACAAAGCTATAATTATCAAGAGAGTATGGTACTGGCACAAAACAGACACATAGATCAATGGAACAGAATAGATATCCCAGAAATGGAATCTCAACCCTATGGTCAACTAATCTTAGACAAAGCAGGAGAGAATATCCAATGGAAAAAGGGCAGTCTCTTCAATAAAGTGTGCTGGGAAATTTGGACAACCACTTGTAGAAGAATGAAACTGGACCGTTCTCTTACACCATACAGAAAAATAAACTCAAAATGGTTGAAAGACCTAAATGTGAAATAGGAATCCACCAAAATCCTAAAGGAGAACAGAAGCAACAACCTCTGTGACCGTGGCCACGGCAACTTCTTGCTAGACACATCTCCAAAGGCAAGGGAAACAAAAGCAAAAATGAACTATTGGGACTTCATCAAGATAAAAAAGCTCCTGCACAGCAAACAGCCAATAAAACTGATAGGCAATCTATGGAATGGGGGATGATATATGCATATGACATATTGGATGAAGGGCTAATATCCAAGATCTACAAAGAACTTAACAAACTCAACACCCAAAGAACAAATAATCCAATCAAGGAATGGGCTGAAGACATGAACAGACATTTCTGCAAAGAAGACATCCAAATGGCCAATGGACACATGAAGAAGTGCTCAACATCACTCAGCATCAGGGAAATACAAATTAAAACCACAATGAGATACCACCTCACAGCTGTCAGAATGGTTAAAATTAAGGCAGGAAACAACAAATGTTGGTGAGGATGTGGAGAAAGGGGAGCCCTCACACACTGTTGGTGGGAATGCAGGCTGGTACAGCTACCCTGGAAAACAGTATGGCGGTTCCTCAAGAAGTTAAAAATAGAGCTACCCTACGATCCAGCAACTGTACTACTAGGTATTTACCTCAAAGTTTCAAATGTAGCGATCCAAAGGGGCACATGCACCCAATCTTTATAACAACAAAGTCCACAGTAGCCAAACTGTGGAAAGAGCCCAAGATGTCTATTGACAGATGAGTGAATAAAGAGGTATATATATATATATATATAT
>NC_048238.1:44470857-44516312 GCF_002007445.2 Ailuropoda melanoleuca
CACAGGGTTGCAGATTGAATAAAAAGACATGACCCATCCATTTTCTGTCTACAACTAACTCATCTTGAACCTAAGACACATCCAGACTGAAAGTGAAGGAATGGAAAACCATTTTTTATGCCCTTGGACCTCAAAAGAAAGCTGGGGTAGCAGTTCTCATATCAGACAGATTAGATTTTAAACTAAAGACTGCAGTGAGAGACACAGAAGGACCTTATATTATTCTTAAAGGATAAATCCAACAATTGGATATGACAATTTTAAATATCTATGCCCCAATAGGGGAGCAGCTAGATACACAAACCAACTCTTCACCAAAATAGAGACATATAGATAATAATAGATTAACAGTAGGGGACCTCAACACTCCACTCTCAGCAATAGACAGATCACCTAAACAGAAAATCAACAAAGAAACAAGAGCTTTGAATGACATACTGGACTAGATGGACCTCATAGATATATATTGAACACTACACCCCAGAACAACAGAATATTCATTCTTTTCGAATGCACATGGAACTTTCTCCAGAATAGACCATATATTGGGTCACAAAACAGGCTTAATCAAGTCCCTTGTGGGACTTCATCAAGATAAAAAGCTTCTTCACAGCCAAGGAACCAGTCAAAAAAACTAAGCGGCAGCCCACGGAATGGGAGAAGATATTTGCAAATGACACTACAGATAAAAGACTGGTATCCACGATCTACAAAGAACTTCTCAAACTCAATATACAGGAAACAAATAAATAATCATAAAATAGGCAGAAAATATGAACAGACACTTTTCCAATGAAGACAAACAAATGGCTAACAGACACATGAAAAAAATGTTCAAAATCATTAGCCATCAGGGAAATTCAAATCAAAACCTCCTTGAGATATGACCTTACGCCAGTTAGAATGGCAAAAATTGACAAGGCAAGAAACAACAATTGCTGGAGAGGATGTGGAGAAAGGGGATCCCTCTTACACTGTTGGTGTGAATGGAAGATGGTACAGCTACTTTGGAAAACAGTGTGGAGGTCCCTTAAGAAGTTAAAAATTGAGGTATCCTATGATCCAGCAATTGCACTACTGGAATTTACCCCAAAGATATAGATGTAGTGAAGAGAAGGGCCATATGCACCCCAATGTTCATACATAACTGTCCACAATAGCTAAAACATGGAAGGAGCCGTGACACCCTTCAACAAATGACTGGATTAAGAAGCTGTGGTCCATATATACAATGCAATATTACTCAGCCATCAGAAAGAATGATTACACAACATTTGCAGCAACATGGACGGGACTGGAGGAGATTATGATCAGTGATATAAGTCAAGCAGAGAAAGACATTTATCATATAGTTTCACTCATTTATGGAACATAAGAAATAGGAAGATCTGTAGGAGAAGAAAGGGAAGAAGAAAGGGGGGGGTAATCAGAAGGGGGAATGAAGCATGAAAGACTATGGACTCTGGGAAACAAACTGAGGGCTTCCCAGGGGAGGGGTGTGGGGGAAAGGGATAGGATGGTGATGGGTATTAAGGAGGGCACGTATTGCATGGTGCACTGGGTGTTATATGCACGTAATGAATCATGGAACATTGCATCAAAAACTGGGGATGTACTGTATGGTGAGTAATGTAACAAAATAAGTATTATTTAAAAAATAGCTTGCATATTAAAATGAGAATTACATGTAAAATGCATAAACATAGACAACAGTCTATGGAGAAATAAAAACAAAACAAAACAAAACAAGGAAACAACAACAAAGCATACCAATATGGAAAACCGTTGGTTCAATAAAGAAGACAGCAAAACAGGAAGAAAGGAACAAGAGAACTACAAAACAGCCAGAAAACAATAAGATGGCAGTAGTAAAACTTACATATCAATAATCGCTTTCAATGTAAATGAGCTAAATTTCCCATTCAAAAGGCAGTGAAACTGAAAGGACTAAAAAAAACAAGATCAAATTATATGCTGCCTATAGGAGCCTTACTTCAGCTTTAAGGACACACATAGGGTTAATGTGAAGGAATGAAAAAAGATATTCCACCCAAATGAAAACTAGAAGTGCAGGGTAGGTATACTTATATCAGACAAAGTAGACTAAACCAAAGGCTGTAAGAAGATACAAAGAACATCACTATGTAACGATAAAGGGGTCAATTCATCAAGAATATATAACAACTGTAACTGTATATGCACCTCAAATTGGAGCGCCTAAATATATTAAGCAAGTACTCATAGATCTAAAGGGAGAAATATCTTAATGAAGTCCAACAAGTTCATTTTCTCTTTTGTTTCTCTTGCCTTTGGAGATGTGTCATGAAAAAAGTTGCTGTGGCGATGTCAGAGAGGTTGCAGCCTATGTTTTCCTCTAGGATTTTGAAGGATTCCTGTCTCACATCGAGGTCTTTCAAGCATTTGGAGTTTATCTTTGTGTATGGTGTGAGAGAGTGGTCAAGTTTCATTCTTTTGCATATAGCTGTCCAATTTTCCCAGCACCATTTATTGAAGAGACTGCCTTTTTTCCACCGGATGTTTTTTCCTGCTTTCACAAAGATTAGTTGCCCAAAGAGCCAAGGGTCCATTTCTGGGTTCTCTATTCTGTTCCATTGGTCTATGTGTCTGTTTTTGTGCCAGTACCATGCTGTCTTTGTGATCACAGCTTTGTAGTATAGCTTGAAGTCTGGCAACGTGATGCCCCCAGCTTTGTTTTTCCTTTTCAACAATTCCTTGGCGATTCGGGGCCTTTTCTGGTTCCACACAAATTTAAGGGCTGTTTGTTCCGGTTCTTTGAAAAATGTCATTGGTATATTGATCAGGATGGCATTGAAAGTGTAGATTGCTCTGGGTAGCATAGACATTTTAACTATGTTAATTCTTCCGATCCATGAGCATGGAATATTTTCCCATTTTTTTGTGTCTTCTTCTGCACAGCCAAGGAAACAGTCAAAAAAACTGAAAGGCAGCCCACGGAATGGGAGAAGATATTTGCAAATGACACTATAGATAAAAGACTGGTATCCAAGATCTACAAAGAACTTCTCAAACTCAATACACAAGAAACAAATAAACAAATCAAAAAATGGGCAGAAGATATGAACAGACACTTTTCCAATGAAGACATACAAATGGCTAACACATGAAAAAAATGTTCAAAATCATTAACCTTCAGGGAAATTAAAATCAAAACCATATTGAGATAGCACCTTACACCAGTTAGAATGGCAAAAATTGACAAGGCAGAAAACAACAAATGTTGGAGAGGATGTGGAGAAAGGGGATCCTACATTGTTGGTCGGAATGGAAGTTGGTATAGCCAGTTTGGAAAACAGTTGGAGGTCCCTTAAAAAGTTAAAAATTGAGCTACCCTATGATCCAGCAATTGCACTACTGGCATTTACCCCAAAGATATAGACGTAGCAAAGAGAAGGGCCATATGCACCCAAATGTTCATAGCAGCATTGTCCACAATAGCTAAATCGTGGAAGTAGCCGAGATGCCCTTCAACAGATGACTGGATGAAGAAGATCTGGTCCATATATACAATGGAATATTACTCAGCCATCAAAAAGAACAATTTCTCAACATTTGCAGCAACACGGACAGGACTGGAAGAGATAATGCTAAGTGAAATAAGTCAAGCAGAGAAAGACAATTATTATGGTTTCACTCATTTATGGAACATAAGAAATAGGAAGATCGGAAAGAGAAGGAAGTGAAGAAGAAAGGGGGGATGGTAAGCAGAAGGGGGAATGACTCATGAGAGACTGTGGACTCTGTGAAAGAAACTGAGGGCTTCATAGGGGAGGGGTGTGGGGGAATGGGATAGGCTGGTGATGGGTATTAAGGAGGGCACGTATTGCATGGTGCACTGGATGCTGTACAGAAGTAGTGAATGATGGAACTTTACATCAAAAACTAGGAATGTACTGTATGGTGACTAACATAATATTATAAAAATATTATTAAAAATCATATAATCAAAAAATAAAGGAAGAAATAGACAACAACACAACAATAATAGTTCATTTCCATACCCACTTTTAGCAATGGATAGATCATCAAGACAAAAATCAATAAGGAGGGGCGCCTGGGTGGCACAGCGGTTAAGTGTCTGCCTTCGGCTCAGGGCATGATCCCAGCGTTATGGGATCGAGCCCCACATCAGGCTCCTCCGCTATGAGCCTGCTTCTTCCTCTCCCACTCCCCCTGCTTGTGTTCCCTCTCTCACTGGCTGTCTCTATCTCTGTCGAATAAATAAATAAATACAATCTTTAAAAAATCAATAAGGAAACATTGGACTTGAACTATACATTAAACGATCCAGTTCTTTGAAAAATGTCATTGGTATTTTGATCGGGATAGCATTGAAAGTGTAGATTGCTCTGGGTAGCATGGACATTTTAACTATGTTAATTTTTCCGATCCATGAGCATGGAATATTTTCCCATCTTTTTATGTCTTTTCAGTGTCTTTCAAGAGTGATTTATAGTTTCTAGAATATAGAAACTTTACGTCTCCAGTTAATTCCAAGGTAACGTATGGTTTTTGGTGCTATTGTAAATAGGATGGATTTCTTAATTTCTCTTTCTTTAATCTCATTATTCATGTATGGAAATGCGACTGATTTCTGAGTATTGATTTTGTATCCTGCCACATTACTGAATTGCTCTATAACTTCTAATAGTTTGGGAGTGAATTCTTTCGGGTTTTGCATATAGAGTTTCATGTCATCTGTGAAGAGAGACAGTTTGACTTCTTCTTTGCCGATTTGGATACCTTTTATCCGTTTTTGTTGTCTGATTGCTGTTGCAAGGACTTCTAGTACTATGTTGAATAATAATGGCAAGAGTGGGCGTCCATTTGTCTTTTCTGGCCACAGTGGTTTGAAACTAGAAACCAATAATATCAGGAAAACTGGAAAATTCACAAATGTGTTGAAATAAAACTCATTTCCTTTTTTAATGTTCAGTTAGCCAACACATAGTACATCATTAGTTTTTGATGTAGTGTTCAACAATTCATTAGTTGTGTATAACACCTGGTGTTCATCACATCACGTGCCCTCTTTGATACCCATTACCACATCCTCCCCACCCCCTCCCTTCTGGAACCCTCAGTTTGTTTCCCAGAGCCCAGAGTCTCTTATGGTTTGTATTCCTCTCTGATTTCTTCCCATTCAGTCTTCCCTCCCTTCCTCTATGGTCTTCTGCACTATTCCTTATATTCCATATATGTGGGAAATCATATGATAATTATCTTTCTCTGCTTGACTTATTTCATAGACAACACACTTCTGAAATCATAAAATCCTTAGGAGTAAACTTAACCAAAGGGGTGAAAGAACTGTATTCTCAAAACTATAGAACACTTATGAAAGAAATTGAAGATGACACAAAGAAATGGAAAGACATTCCATGCTTATGGCTTGGAATAACAAATATGGTTGAAATGTCTATACTACCCAAAGCAATCTGCACATTTAGTACAATCCTTATCAAAATACCAACAACATTTTCACAGAACTAAAATAATTTTATTTTATTTATTTATTTTTAAAGATTTTATTTATTTATTTGACAGAGATAGAGACAGCCAGTGAGAGAGGGAACACAAGCAGGGGGAGTGGGAGAGGAAGAAGCAGGCTCATAGAGGAGGAGCCTGACGTGGGGCTCGATCCCATAACGTCGGGATCACGCCCTGAGCCGAAGGCAGACGCTTAACCGCTGTGCCACCCAGGCGCCCCTAAAATAATTTTAAAATTTTTTATAAAACCCCAAAAGACCATGAATAGCCAAAGCAGTCTTGAAAAATGGCAAAGTTGGAGGCATCACAATTCCAGACTTCAAGTTATATTTCAAAGCTGTAGTAATCAAAATGGTACTGGCACAAAAATAGACACATACATTGATGGAACAGAATAGAAAACTCAAAACTGAGAAATGAACCCACAACTATATAAAGTCAGTTAATCTTTGACAAATGGTGTTGGGAAAACTGGATACCAACATGCAAAAGAGTGAAACTGGACCACTTTTGTACACCATACACAAAAATAAATTCAAATTGGATTAAAGACCAAAAATGTGAGACCTGAAACCATTAAAATCCTAGAAGAGAACACAGGCAGTAACCTTTCTGATATCAGCTGTAGCAACTTTTTTCTAGATATCTCCTGAGGCAAGGGAAATAGAAGCAAAAATAAACTATTGGCACTACATCAAAATAAAAAGCTTCTGCACAATGAAGGAAACAATCAACAAAACTAAAGAGCTACCTATGGAATGGGAGAAGATATTTTCAAATGACATATCTGATAAAGGGTTTGTATCCAAAATATATAAAGGACTTACACAACTCAACACCCAACAAACAAATAATCCAGTTAAAAAATGGGCAGAATACATGAATAAACATTTTTCCAAAGAAGACCTACAGATGGTCAACAGACATATGAAAAGACGTTCATCGTCACTTACCATCAGGGAAATGCAAATCAAAATTGCAATGAGATATCACCTGACATCTGTCAGAATGGCTAAAATCAGCAAGAAATAACAGGTGTTGGCGAAGATGCAGAGAAAAAGGAACCCTCCTGCACTATTGGTAGCAATACAAACTGGTGAGTCACTGTGGAAAACAGTGTGGGGATTCCTCAAAACGTTAAAAATAGAACTATCCTACAATCCAGCAATTGCACTACTGGGTGTTTACCCAAAGAATACAAGAATACTATTTCAAAGGAATACATGCACCCCTATGTTTGTAACAGCATCATTTACAATAACCAAGATATGGAAGCAACCCAAGTGTCCATCTACTGATGAATGGATAAAGAAGATGTGGTGTGTTTACATATACAAAATGGTAATATGTGTGTGTGTATATAAAGGAATATTACTCAGCCATAAAAAAGAATGAAACCTTGCCATTTCCAATGACATGAATGGAGTTAGAGAACATTAAACTTAAAAAATACGTTGAAACAAACAATAATAGAAACTACGTACATTACCTGATTGTATGCAGCAAAAGCAGTTCTAAGAATTGATTTTATAGAGATAAAAACCTAAGTTAAGGAAAAAGGAAGATCTCAAACAACCTAACTTTGCACCTTGAGGAACCAGAAAAAGAAGGACAAACTGAACTTAAAGTTAGTGGAAGGAAGGAAATAACAAAAATCAGAGAAGAAATAAATGAAATAGAGAATAGAAAAACAATAGAAAAGATAGATGAATTTAAGAGCTGGATTTTTGGAGGAAAAAGAAGGCAAAACTTGCACTAGACTAAAATAAAGAAAGAAGACTCAAAATCAGAAATGAAAGAAGAGCCATTACAAGTAATACAGAAATACATAGGATCATAAGAGACTACTGTGAACAGTTACATGCCAGCAAATTGGATAACTTAGAAATAATGGAGAAATTCCTAGAAAGAGAACTTACTAATAGTGAATAATTAAGAAATAGAAAATCTGAACAGGCCAGTAATGAATAAAAAGGTTGAATCAGTAATGAAAAAACTCCCAACACAGAAAAGCCCAGGACCAGATGGTTTTGCTGGTGAAATCTACCAGAAATGTAAAGAAGAATTAACCAATTCTTCTCAAGCTTTTCCATAAAATTTAAGATGAGGGAACACTCCCAAACTCAATTTATGAGGCCAGCATTACCAATACCAAAGCCAGATAAGGACACTATGAGAAAAGAAAACTACAGGCCCATATCCCTGATGAGAATTGATGCAAAAATCCTCAACAAAATACCAGCAAACTGAATTCAACACCACATTAAAAGGATCATACATCATTATCAAGTGGGATTTATCCTTGGGATGCAACGATGGTTGAACCTACACAAATCAATCAATGTGACACACCACTTAATAGAATGAAAGATAAAAATCATAAAATCATGTCAATAGATGAAGTAAAAGCATTTGACAGAACACAACATTCTTTCATGATGGTAACTTTCAGCAAAGTGGGTATGAAAGGAATATACTGCATCATAATAAAGACCATATGTGAGCAACCTATGGCTTACCTCATTGTTGAAAGACTGAAGCTTTTCCTCTAAGATTAGGAACAAGACAAGGGTACCCACTCTCACCAATCCTGTTCGTCTAGTACTGGAAGTCCTAGCCAGAGCAATTGGGCAAGAAGAAGAAATAAAAGGCATCCAAATGAAAAAAGAAGTAAAGTTGTCTCTGCCTGCAGATGATATGATCTTATATGTAGAAATCTCTAAAGATTCCACCAAAAAACTGTCACAATTAATTAATTAATTCAGCAATGTTGCAGTACATAAAATCAACATACAACAATCTCTTCCATTTCTATACAGTAGCAATGAAGTATCTGAAAAATAAACTAAAAAAAATGTCATTTACAATAGCATCAAAAACAACTAAAAAACTTAGGAATAAATTTAACCAAGGAGGTGAAAGAATTGTGTAAACTTTGCAAGATATTAATGAACAAACTGAAGAAGACATAAATAAATAGGAAGATATTTTATATTCATCGATAAGAGGAATTAATATTGTAAAAAGTTCCATAAAGTACCCAAAACAATCTACAGATTCAATGCAATAGCTACCAAATTCCAATGACATTTTTCACAGAATTAGAAAAAATAATCCTAAAATTTGTAGGGAATCACAAAAGACCCCAAATAAACAAGCAATCTTGAGAAAGAACAACAAGCTGGAGACATCACATTTCCTAATTTCAAACTATATATATGAAGCTATAGTAATCAAAACAGTATATTACTGGCATAAAGATAGACACAAAGGCCAATAGAAAAAAAGTAGTCCAGAAATAAATAACAGACTAATCTTTAACAAGAATGCCAAGAATGCACAATAGGAAAAGAACAGTCTCTTCAATAAATGATATTGTGAAAACTGGGTATTCACATTCAAAGAATGATATTGGACTTTTGTCTTACATCACTCAAAAATTAACTAGAAATGGATTAAAGACTTAAATGTAATACCTGAAACTATAAGGCTCTTGGAAGAAAGCATTGGGAGGCAGCCCCTTTACATTGTTCATGGCAGTAATTTTTGGATATGTCACCAATAGCATGTGCAACAAGAGTGAAAATTAACAAGTGGAACTATATCAAACTAAAAAGCTTCTGTACAGCAAAGGATACCAATAACAAAGTGAAAAGTCAACCTAACAAATGAAAGAAAATCTTTTCAAACCATGTATCAGGTAATATATTAATATCCAAAATATATAAGGAATTCATGCAATCTGTTTTTAAAAATGGACAGAGTATCTCAACTGGCATTTTTTCGAAGAAGACGTACAAACGGCCAACAGGTATCTGAAAGGGTGCTCAACGTCACTAATCCTCAATGCAAATCAAAACTACCTGTTAGAATGGCTATGATCAAAAAGACAAGAATTAATAAGTGTTGGTGAGGTGTGGAGAAAAGGGAACACTTGTGTGCTGTTGCTGGAAATGTAAATTGGTACAGCTACTATGGAAAACACAATGGAGCTTCTTCAGAAAATTAAAAATTGAACTACCACATGATCCAACAATCCCACTTCTGGGTATTCATCTGAAGGAAATGAAATCATGGTCTCAGAGATATCTGCACCCCTATGTTCATTGCATTATTGTTCACAATGGCCAAGACATGGAAGTAACTTGTGTCCATTAAGATAAATGGATAAAGAAAATGTGATGTATTATATATATATATATCACATTATGTATATATGTATATATAATGGAATATATTTCAGCTATAAAATAGAAATCTTGTCATTTATGATAACATGGATGGACCTTAAGGGCATTGTGTTCAGTGAAATAAGTTATATAGAGAAAGACAAATAGTGTATGATTTTAGTTTTATGTGGAATCTAAAAAAGCTGAATTCATAGAAAAAGAAGGTAGAATGGTGATTGCCAGGGCCTGGGTGAAGAGGAGGAAATGGGGAGATGTTGGTCAAAGGGCACGAGTTTCCAGTTTAAAGATGAATAAGTTCTGGGGAATCTAATGCACAGTAAGATGAGTATAGTTAGCATCATTCTATTATCTACTTGGAAGTTGGTAAGAGAGTGGATCCTAAACATTCCCACCACACACAAAAAATGGCAGTTAAAGACCTTATCCCAAATACAGTCACATTCTGAGGTACTAGGGGTTAGGACTTCAACATATGAATTATGATTTGCAAATATTTTCTCCCATTCTCCCATAGGTTGTTTTTCCACTCTCTTGATAGTGACCTTTGACACGCAAATGCTTTTAATTTTGATGAAGCCCTATTTATTTACTTTCTTCTTTTGTTGCTTGTGCTTTTGGTATCATATTCAAGAAATCCTTGCCAAATACAATGTTCTGAAGCTTTCCCACTATGTTTTATTCTAAGAGCTTTTTAGTTTTGACTCTTACATTTAGGTCTTTGAACTATTTTGAGTTAATTTTTTTAATGGCGTAAGATATGAGTCCAAATTGATTCTTTTACATGGAATGCCCAGTTTTCCCAGCAACATTTGTTGAAAAGACTGTCTTTTCCTCACTAAATGGTCTTAGTTGCACTGTCAAAAATCATTTGCCCACATATGTGAGGGTTTATTTCTGGGTTCTTAATTTTGTTCCATTGGTCTATATGTCTGTCTTTATGCAAATACCATACTGTTTTGATTACTGTAGCTTGATGGTAAGTTTTGAAATCAGGAAGAAAAGAACTTTGTTCTTTTTCAAGATAATTTTGGCTGTTTAAGATCTCTCAAGATCTATAAGAACATTTGGGTGGATATTTCTATTTCTGCATATAGTCCCCATGGGGACGATTTTTGTCAATTTATTTTGCCCATTTGAATGAACTATGGTTTTTTGTTCTTTTTATTTCTTGTGGTTTTTTTAAAAGGTTGTTGTTGAAAATTGGGCATTAGATTATTATATTGTCCTAACTCTGGACATTAGATTCTTCCCCTTCCCTAGGTTTGCTGGGTTTTTTTCATTGTTCTTGAAGGCTATGGTAGTCTGTTTATTGTTAGACTGTACCAAACTATTTTTTCAAAGACTATTCATTGTGTGTGCTTGCTGATGTCTTATTCCTTTAGCTTTTGTTCAGCTAATTTTTGCACAGAGATTTCTTTGAGTAGAAACAAAGAAAAAAAAGAGAGATCAACCGCCTCTCTCAGTCTTTGCAGACTGGCTCTTTGTTAGGGTGGTCGTTACATATTACCTAGGCTTGCTCTGAGCCTAGTTATCACCTGAGGTGAGAAAGCTTAAGGTTTTCTCAGGTCATTTGTGAGCATGCTGGAGCATGTGTGGCTTTCTAAATTTCTCATATATGTGGCTGCTTTTGAATGTAGCCTGCCTTTAATTCTTTAAGCAAGACATCCTTTAGCTCCTTAAGCACATTTATAATGACTGCTTTGAAGTCCTGGTGTGTTATATCCAATATCTGGTCCCTCTTGCAGGTAGTTTCTATTGTTTAATTTTTTCCCCTCTGTATGGTCACTTTTTCCTCTTTCTTTGTATGTCTCACAATTTTTTTTTGAAAACTGGACATTTTAAGTAATATATTGTAGCAATTCTGGGTACTGATTCCCCTCCCCTCTCTCCAGTGCTTGTTTTTGTGGTTGTTTGCTTGTTTATTTTTTTTAAGTGGTTTGACTAAACTGCTTTAATGAAGGCTATTTCCCCACCATATGAAACCTTTGGTGTTGCTCCTCAGGGTTGTCGGCCTTGGGCATATGCACAGTCACCATGGGATGACAGTGGTTTTACAGGATTCATTTTGGCTATCTCTCTCCCTGACCTCCCTCGTAAGCTATCTATCTCATTTGATATCACAAACAGTTTGCACTAATTACTGGCTGATTGCTCTATTAGTTTTGACAATGTCCTGGGTCATAATTTGCTCCACGATCTGATTCAGTCAGTTTTATGTATTAGGAGTTTTTGAGGTCGGATTTGGGGTTTATTATAATCCCAGCAGGGCTCTTCTTAGTTGCATATTTTTCTGATTCTTTCTGGTGAACTAGCTGGCCTATGGTTTAGCTTATTGCTCTTATTTAAGAGGAGATACTGTTTTCAAGAGTGCTCTTAGGCTTGAAATTCCCTACATTCTGTTTCAATAAAGTCAGTTCTTTCGGGGAAAGCTCTGGAGCTCTTCTCTTGTATATAGCCTTTCTCACTGGGAAAAATCAATGAGCCTCTAACCTGAGTGCTCCCTCAATGTGGAACCTCTGCCTTATGAGTGAACTTGGGTAAGGTTGATTGGGCCATCTGTATTCCTGGCCTGTCATGCCTGGGGCAGAGCCTCTGCCCTGTGAATAGGGGGCTAGGTAGAAGAAGGGAGACCCCTGCCTCTTCAATTCAGCGTTGGAAGGAATGAAAAATGTTGGTGGCCTGCCTGTCCAGGTAACTGTTGGATGGGTACTGACGAGAGTGGGAGCCTCATCTTTTTTCTACACCAACACAGAGTCGGGGGGGGGAGAGGAAGGAAGGAATAGGTCATGGCTCAAAAACCACAGGCTCTCAATGTTCTTATCAAGTTTTAATAGATTTTCTTGAATAAATGCTTCATTTGGTGTATGCCTTTGGATAATTTCCAGAGATTTTAAATGGTTGTTTTTTAAAATTATCTTCACCAGTTTTGCTTGTATGCGGAGGAGCTTGTATCCATGGAGTTTTTGCTCCGCCATCTTGGAAGTGGATTCTATGTCTTGGCAATTTTTTTTTTTTAAGATGTAAGAGACTCTAACATGTTAAAAGCTGAGTCAGGAGAAAAATTAGAGGCTGAAGTAACTGATTAATCAAGGTTCAGGGAATAGGATACAAAACCCTTGTGGAAAATTTAGATAGTAAAAAAAAAATGGCATCTCTTTCACTGCAACAGGAGGGGAAGAGTGAAGAGAGGACAGGTAGGGATGCTCATGAATTTGTAGGTAGTTTGTGGCAAGGAATTGAGGACATTGCTATCCAATGTCTTCTGTTTTCAATGCAGTCAAAGGTGAGGCAAGAGTGAGGGTTAGGTGGAGGTGTGAGAGGGCTGAGGAGAATGGGGTTTGGCAAAACTGCTGCTAGACTTGGATGGAATTTCATATTTCCCCCTGCCTTCAGAAAGAGATGCTCAGAATCATGTGCATAAATGAGCCTCTTAATGTCTCATGAAATCACAGATAAATTTCCAGTCCTGGATGTTTGCTGAGCAGGCCACAAGATCAAGTCCTCTGAAATTTAATCCAAGACCTGTCTATGTGTTGCCTTTTATCCAGAAAATTGAAACTTGGGAATTCTGTTAGCCTACACCTTCCTACTACTGTTGTCAGGAAGGTTAGGGGCAAACTGAGCTTCCATACTCTCTGAGGCACCTGCTCAAATACATTTCGTTGACCTCTTTCTTTTCAGAGGTCTTTGCTCTCTTTTATCCCCACAGGATTGGCTCTACCCTGTGGGGGTTTTTTTTAATGTTTTTTTTTTATTATATTATGTTAGTCACCATACAGTACATCCCTGGTTTCTGATGTAAAGTTCGATGATTCATTAGTTGCGTATAACACCCAGTGCACCATGCAATATGTGCCCTCCTTACTACCCACCACCAGCCTATCCCATTCCCCCATCCCCCTCCCCTCTGAAGCCCTCAGTTTGTTTCTCAGAGTCCATAGTCTCTCATGCTTCATTCCCCCTTCTGATTACCCCCCTTTCTTTATCCCTTTCTTCCCCTACCGATTCTTCCTAGTTCTTATGTTCCATAGATGAGAGAAATCATATGATAATTGTCTTTCTCTGCTTGTCTTATTTCACTTAGCGTTATCTCCTCCAGTGCCATCCATGTTGCAGCAAATGTTGAGAAATCATTCTACCCTGTGTTTTAACCTTTAAGGAGAAGGGGGAGGGAGCTGCCATTTATAGCTTAGGGCTTAAGTGTGCAGGCTGCAAGGACTCAGATGCTCCCTGTGGGCCCCTGGACAAGATATTCACGCTCTCTTAGCCTCAGTCTCCTTATCTGTAGCACGGGAATGATAATAGCTCCTATTTCATAGACAGTGTTTGTGGGGATTAAATGAGACCATTAATGTAAAGCATTTGGAACCATCCCTGGTTTTTAGTAAGTTCTCAATAATGCTAACAATTTTAGTTATCATCACATCTTCATTACTCTGCACCATTGATTGGTAAGAAGGAATTTTCTCAAATTCTCACAATAGTCCTGGGCTATAGACAGCATCTCCCCATTGTACTGGTGGGAAAAGTGAAGTGGAGCAATTGAGTGATTTGTCTGTGGTCTCACCTTAAAAAAAGGTCAAAGCTGGGATTTGAACCCAGGGTTGTGTGTCTGTCTCTCTCCTTTATGTATGTACATCACCCTGCCTCTCTGGGTCAGCAGGCTCAAATGAGGCAAGATCTCCAAGCTAAACAGCTTGGTGTGGGTGGCCACATGGCATGAGTGGTTTCTCTGCCTGTCCATTCATCTCTCAGAGGAGGTGGGTAGGCTAGCTCAGTGGTTCTGCAATCTGGCTGGATATCAAATTCACCTGTGAATGGGTTAAAAACATAGATTCCCAGGCCCTCCCCAACTTACTGAAGCAGAATCCAGAAGGCTGGGGTACGGGAATCTGTATTTCTAACAGCTCACATAGTGATTCTGATGTAGCCAGTCTGGCCTTCAAACATCTGTAGATGAAATTTGAAGTAAGGCTGGCAGCCAGGACAGCTCTCTGGCCTGCAGAGCCTGAGATGGTATCCTCAAGGGCAGCCTGCAATTCAACTGTCTTCCCATTGCCCTTGCATTCTCAGTGGTCATTTGAGAGGTGTCATTTTTTTTTACTATCTAAAAGCAAGTATGGCTTCCACCACCCTTAGTGGAATAAATATGGAAGTTTGTAGATCAACCTATTTTGTCATTCCCTCATTCACACTTACTGATTCATTCATGCATTTATTCACATTACATTCATCCACTCTATCCTTTACTCACACATTCATACATTCCATTTTTTATTCACATTCTCTCTGTGTCAATCAGAATGTTGTCAAAAAACAGATGGCACACTCAATGGGTAACTGAAGATAAATTAGTGAAGAAATAATTGTCAGAGGTGGGCAGGGTTAAGAGAACTCACAAAGGATGGTCAGATACCCAAGTACTGATCGACTGAAGCCATTTACTCCAAAAATTGAAGGATCAAGGGAATAGGTTATAAGACAGTGGTTTATAAATGGGGACAAGGGGCTGCCCACAGAAGTTTATGGCCATGGTTAGGGAACTCAGACATGGCCAAAAAAAAACCCAGTAGATAGGAATGCATGGGGAAAAACCCTGAAATTCTCTGATCATCCTCCATCTCATGGCAATATGTCCTGCTTGCAGAACAAGGGAGCCCAGAGGATGCAATCAAGAAAAGTCATTGTCTTGGGGCACAGAATGGTAGAGACATGGCTCAAGAGGAGAGAATGGGGAATAATGAAGAGAGCCCAGTAGCATCATCTCCTGAGCTACCTTTGTTTCTGTTTGGAGTGACCCAGCCATCTGTCCTACATCAAGATGTTTGACAGGGCACACATTATCTGGTGAACTGAGTGCAGGACCACATCCAGCACCACATAGTCTACTATCTTAGGAACATCCAAGTTACACCCACTCCATCTACCTGTGCTGGCACGGTGAAAGTGAAGTCGACCTCAGAGGCTGTATCAGAGGTGACTCTGGCCTCTCAGCTCAGGGCAAGCAGGTAGGAAGGGCCCCATGCACCCCAAGGCATTGGCTGAGCTGGCCCAGGTGGGCTGTGGGTGGGTGGTACAGCCACTGCCTGGGTCCTGAGGATGAGGGGGCTCAGTGAAAGGGTAAAACAGGTTCTGGTCATACCCGCTCTTCCACCCAATCAGCCACTCAGTCTTGACCCATCTTTGAATGGCTTCCATGTGTTAACAGCATCTGCACGTCTGTTAGCTTGGTCTTGGCACTTTGGGCCTGCCCAGATCTGGCTGCTCCTAAACCCCATTATAGTGAGCACCCTTCACCCCTGCCTGAATGGTTCCCCTCCTCTCTCTCACAACTCTGTGCCTTTGCTTGTACAGTTTCTCCCACCTAGGCTGCTCTCCTCTGTCAGCTGGTGACCCTAACATGCCCTGACAGCTGCCCTGGTGTGCCCCATCCTTGAATTTATTTTCTTCCCTACTCAGAGCTGATGTCACAGCCCCTCACCCATACTTTCAGCATCCCACTGTCAGCATTTGTCCCCCACCTGTTACCACTCTTTTCCTGCCCTCTCTTCCCCACCCCTTTCCAGGGCCCAGATCCTGCTCCGTGGTTTGGTCCAGGAAGCCCACTCCTGTCCTCTCCTGCCCTCCCAGGCAGGTCACCATGCCCTGGGCTCTATCTCTCCCAGTTCTGGCCCATCTCTGACTATGGCATGAATCTCTTCTCTCCAGCCAAGCATAGTTACCTGCACATTATGGGCATAAAATAAAATAAAAGCACACATTTTCCTTAGTGTTGGCCCTGTTCCTGGGCTTGTTAACACAGGTACTGTTCTTGCTGGGAGGATGGCTTGGGTAGAACAAATGGGAAATGGCGTGCAGGAGGGAGGGAGTGCTCTCTTTTATCGGGCACCTGTGCACAGTCACAGCACCATCTGCTTCCACATGTGTGGCCTCATTCAATCTTCACAACAGCTCTGTGGGGTGGGCATTACCATTAATGGTTTATGAAACCTGAGGAAGCTGAGGACCAAAGAAGAGCAAAAAGCAGCCCCAGGTCATGTAACCAGTAAAAAAGAGAGTCAGGATTGAAGGCCAGGCTTTCCTGCCTGCCCCTAAGCATCCCCCATTGCAGAGGTGGTGGTGTCCTAGGCCAGGCATTGCACTGGAAGTCCCATGGCTCCCTTTCTGCTGCCTTCTGACTGGCAGGCTCCCTTTGGTGTAAACTCTGACCTCTGACTTCCACCTCTCTTGCTCATTAGAACAGAGTCATAGGGTACTGGTGGCATCATCCTTGACCCTCAGTCCACCTGCAGCCAAGGGTCTCTAGGTTGCCAGCCATGCCCCTACCAGCACAGTTCAGCACCTAATTTGGATACGTGGCCAGCCTCACACAGAGTGCATCCCTTGAAACAGAAATGTGCT
The DNA here is from genome assembly GCF_002007445.2 of Ailuropoda melanoleuca. Lineage (NCBI taxonomy): Eukaryota > Metazoa > Chordata > Mammalia > Carnivora > Ursidae > Ailuropoda > Ailuropoda melanoleuca. The sequence goes on from NC_048238.1 coordinate 44,487,978, forward strand.
TATGTACATGCACATGCTTAGCTCCAACCTTCATGCTTATGAGCACAGTGCACCATACATGGTTTACAAAGCACTATGCCATTGACTATCACCCACAATCAATTACAGTGGCTCTCACCTACTGTGTGCCTGGGATTGTGGGTTCTCCTTGTCCACTATCTAATGTGATGCTCACAGGACCAGTCTTGGTGAGCTAATGCTGTTCCCATCTTACAGACAGGAGATACAAGGCCAGAGAGGGCAGGAATGTGGCTCAGTGCACACAGAGACCATGTAAGGAAGCTGGGGCAGTTTAACCTCTGTCACTTACCTCCCAATGAAGGGCTCCTTCCACCAGAGCACACTGACTGCTGACTCATAATCCATAATTAGAATGTGTGTACACAATGCCTATACCTGGACATATACATGTGTGCCTGTGTCTATGCATTTGTGCTGATGTTCATCACACTCCATCTGTGATTAATAACATGTCTATATGCAGAAGAAGAGTGAATCATTGCTCATTTGGGTTCCCACAGCTCTTCATGGCTCCTCTCAGCACTGTCATTGTTTCTCTCACTGGATTGGTTGTGTCTTTTAAAAATAAAAGATTTATTTATTTACTTGAGAGAGAGTGAGAGCACTGGGAGAGGTGCAGAGGGAGAGGGAGATACAGAGTTCTGCGCTGAGCACAGAATCCCACCAGGCTCGATCTCATGACCTTGAGATCACAACCTGAGCCAAAACCAAGAGCTGATGCTTAACTGACTGCACCACCAAGGCACCACATTGACTGGTTGTATCTTGAGACTGGGCTACCCTTGTACCCAGGACAGGACCATGAACACTGTAATCACTAATGCATGTTTATTGAATGAATAAGTAAATGTCTGAGTTGAGTGAGTGTCTGTGACAGTTTGGAATGTTGTGTGGAGCCTCTGACAAGCCCCGGCTGGAGAACCAAAGCACAAGCCCCTAGGGGCGCCTGGGTAGTGCAGTCGTTAAAGCGACTGCCTTCATCTCAGGGTGTGATCCCGGTGTTCCAGGATCAAGTCCCACATCGGGCTCCTCCTCTGGGAGCCTGCTTCTTCCTCTCCCTCTCCCCTGCTGTGTTCCCTCCCTCGCTGGCTGTTTCTCTGTCACATAAATAAATAAAATCTTAAAAAAAAAAAGCACAAGCCCCTAGACTTTTGGAACAAAGGTCATGCACTTTGTCAGATAATTAGTCCTTTCAATTAATAACTCCTGGAACCTGATGATTAATTTAACAAAGTTAAATTACTGGCCCTGGTAGAGTTTGAGCACCTAAGCATGGGACCCCAAGTGACCATGCAAACCGAGCAGCCCATCCTGTGCTTGGTGCCGTCTGATCCACCAAGCCAAAAAGTTGGACAGGCAATAACAACACTCCATCACCAAAGGACAGTGGTATAAACAAAACCAGTCAAGAGAAGGTCTTAAAAGAACAAGTGAGTTGCAGGAGGTTCACACTCCCATAGAACCTACTCCTGCCACACTGCTTGTTCTTCGTCAGCTCACACCTAAGTCCTTGGGGTAATTTCCAATAACCATATTACTGAAGAAGAAAAAACCCAGGAGCATAGTTTGCAGGTGGTGCTGCTTGATAAGCAGGAACTAGGTGGAATTCGACAGTTGTGGTATTAAGAGCCCCACTCAGATATGACCCTGATGGGAAGTAAGGAAGAGAAATCCCCTTAGGAGGCAAAACTTGGAGCCATGCACCTGGCTGAACTCTTTATCCAGAAAGTGACCTGAAGAGGCAAACTGATCAATGCCAATTAACAGGCTGGCCAGATGGCCAGAGACTGGGAAGAAACAAGATTGGAGAACTGATAGCAATAACAATAATGCAACAAAATACTTAGCGCTTATTGTGTGCAAGGCATAGTCTAATTGCTTTACCTGTATATATATGAGGAGTAAGTGAACAGATCTCTCAGGATGGGCTGAGTGTGAGAAGATTTGTGTCCCATGTGAATGCTTACCAAAGGGAACATGATGACCCAGCCTGTGGAAATCTGTCAACTTCTCTCCCAACATCACAGTGCTTGTTTGATGAGGCAATGAACAAAATTGCCATAGAAGAGATGGATGTTATGCAGGGTTTCAACATGGATTTACCTTCACTTAGATTGGCTTGGCTACCAACATTGCTAAGGGCCCACTTTCTCAACAACAGAAATCCCAGTATGTCATCATTCCCTGGGGATACCAGCAAGTGTTTGCATGACAGAGGGATAATGTTGGACCCCTTCCATTATGGAGTGGTCATCATTTTATCATTATTGAAATAACCACATATTCTGGAATGGATTTGGCTTTCCTGCCTGCAGTGCTTTTACTGGCATCATCATCTTTGGGTTTTCTAATTATTTTATATGCTCTGTACACCATTGAAATATCTCATACAACATTTTTTCTGTTCAAGGAACACATTTCACAGTGAAACAGGTAAGACAGTGGCTTAATGACTATGGGTTTCCCTGTTCTTATCACATACACAATCACCCGTAAACAACTGTATTTACAGAAGGGTGGAATAGCTATGGAAGATTTAGTTATAGTGACAGTTAGGAAACAACACTTTGTGAGGTCTGAGGGTCATTCTACAGAATTCAGGGTATTCTGTGAATCAACAACCAATATATGATTCTCCTTCTCCCATAAACAGAATACATAGGTCTAAGAACCAAAGGGTGGAAATGCGAATGCCACCTCTCATCACTTGACTTAGTGAAACTCTTGCAAAAATTTGATTTATGAGAAGTTGAGACTTCTATCTGGCTCTTTGGAGCTCCCCATGACGTTGAACCAATAGACAAAACAGGGGTGTTTACTATGTGACTGGGATGAGTGATCCTAATTATCAAGGGAAACTAGTAAGTCTGCTGCACAATGGGTAGGAAAGAACATGTCTGGAATCCAGGAGATTCACTGAGTGGTTCTAGCTCTGCCATGTCCAGTGGCAAAAGTTTAAGGCAGATTATAGTAACCCAGTAAAGGTAGGACCTCCAGGAACTCAGATTCTACACAATCATTGTGGTGGCAACCTCGAGGTTCCCTTAGGACCATGACTCACAACTTAACTCCTACAAGGTATGCTCAGGATTGCTGGACCCAGTGGAGAAGGGCTTAATCTACTTTCTGTACGTGAGTATATGCGTCCCAGGAAATATCCTGGGTGTTTTCATCAACTTCGTTTCCAGTAATAAGGTTAGCCAAAGAATACAGTGGCAATACACACAAAGATCACCAAGGGCCTCTTGTTACCAAGCAAATAACCATGAGCAGCTAAGGTGCCTCTTAAAAGCAAAGAGCACACAAGGGTTCAAAAGAGAGGGGAAGTCAGAAACACGAAGTTGTGGCCTCTGGGCTGGTTTTCGTAATAAGGACTATGATCATTCTCTTTCCTTCCTTGCTCTCTCAATGTCTCTCTCTCTCTCTCTCTCGTGTGTGCATGTGTAATTTATTTTGAACCTTTTCTTCATCTTCACCCCACTGTAGGATATAGCATGTGCATGTTGGTTAAACGTACAATTTAGTTCATAGCTTGTAGTATATCTAGAAAAGATTGCAAGGTACCTAGAATATCACCCCAAAATTACTGGGCTAGGAGCTGGAGATAATAAGTGATAAGATTTATGGTAGTCTTCTTTTGGAGAAAGGATGAATGTCAATTCTACATGAATTAGTAGCATAATGTTGAATCAAGGTGTTTTTGAAAGTGTAAGTTTGGGGAAAATTTTGCTATCCATTTTATTCTCATAAATGCTTGATCTCTAGTAGTATTTCTTGTTCTCTCTTTTTCTCTCTCCCCTCACCCCTCTTTCTTGAGTCCCCAGCATTCATTCTACCTTGTTTTATTCATTTCAAAGGAAATATTACTCTAGGCCTTGCATTTTCAACGTGGGGGTGTTGGTGGATGGGGTGGTGGGTAATCACCCCCAGAGGAGTGAAAATTGGTTCTTGGGGAGGCAAAAATAATCAGCGATTATGATAGTTTGTGGCCCTCTAAGGCTCAAACCTACCTCATAAAATCTTATTCCTCAACTTTTAATTTCTTTTCTGGGTTTTCTTGGTTATCACATGAACAGCAATGAAGCTGAGGTCACGGAAGATACACAAAATGTATGCAAGGTCAGCAAAATCTTGGAGAATAGATGGCTATGACTTTCAATCCATTGCTCTACTGCAGTCATATAGTGAGAACTGGCCTGCATGTGCCTGTTGATGGCTGCCATTGACTGCCTTTGATCCTCAGTGCTTTCGTGTTATTTGGGCTTTGAGAATTAAATTTAAATAGTTTCTATTTAATTCTACACAAGTTATTCAATCCATCATTAATTATGTCAAATATTGAAAAGAAAAACTGTTGACAATAGCTGAATGAATATCCAGCAGCTAGTTAAAAATTTTTCCATAAATTATTTATTTATTTATTTATTTAATTTGTTCAGTTAGCCACCATACAGTACATCATTAATTTTTGATGTAGTGTATTTTTTCATATCAAGCAACACTTAATAATTAAGTTTACTAAAAATAATTTTTAAGAAACTAATTTAAATTTTCATTAATTTTACTTTTCCTGGAAAAATAAGCTTTGAATAATTTTTAAAAACTGATTACCCTGCTATTATCACAGCTACAAAATTACTAATTTTCATATATAACTTGATACATCTCAGTGTAAATAAATTATCAAAGTTACTAAAAAATAAAGTTGCTTGGCAAAGAGTTATAAAGTTGAATGCAAAAGCTTTTTAAAAATTCTTTCTTGAGGTATCATTGACATATAACATTATATTAATTTCAGGTGTACAGCATAATGATTCAATGTTTATGTATATTATGAAATGATCACTACAATAAGTCTAGTTCACATTCATCACAACACATTGTTACAATTTTTATCTCGTAATGAGATCTTCAAAGATCTATTCTCTTAGGGGGAGGTTAAGATGGCGGAGGAGTAGGGGACACCTTTTTCAGCCGGTCCCCTGAGTTGAGCTGGATAGGTACCAGCAGCAGGAATATCCAAGGAATCAGCCTGAGACGCAGGAAGATACATCTGGATCTCTACAAATGAACATCTCCAGCGCTGAGTATCGAGGTACGAAGCGGGGAGCCGTGAAACCGCGCACAGATATCGGAAGCTAAACAGAAGGGGGAGGGAGCCGCCGTGTCAGGGCGCCGGGAAGCGGTAGCCACCTGCAAGGGGGAGCGGACAGACCGCGGACCCGCACGCTTGAGACAGCAGGCTGAGAAGGGAGCTCCGGGAGCGCACGCGGGACGGCTGGCGGTTGGCGGGCCACCTGCACGGGGGAGCAGGCGGACTCGCGGACGGCACCCGCGAGACAACAGACTTAGAACGCGAGCTCCAGGAGCGCGCGCGCAGGGCGGCTGGCGGGCCACCTGCACCGGGGAGCGGGCGGACCGCGGACCCGCACTCTGGAAACGGCAGACTGAGTCCGTGAGCCGGGAGCGTGCACCACCAAGCATCTCACGGAGCTCCGGAGCTCCGGTGTGCTCACTGGATCGAGGCTGAGACCGGGAGCTCCGGGAGCGTCCGCGGGGCGGCTGGCGGCTGGAGGGCCACCTGCACGGGGGAGCAGGCGGACTCGCGGTCAGCACCCGTGAGACACCAGACTGAGACGGGGAGCTCCGGGAGCCCGCGCGGGGCGGCTGGCGGCGGGCGGGGTTGGAAACACAAAGGACAGAGACGTGCCGGCCCTGGAAGTGAGGGCTGGGACGCCGGGTGTGGGGCGCACAGCCCGGGATGCTGCAGGGTTGAGCAGCACCAACAGAAACAGAGTTAAAGTGGCCAGAACATCAGTGGAGAACGATCCGCGATCCCTCTGTTCTGAGACAGAGGCTGAATTTCAGCCGCTGCTGCTCTCTCAGAAGAGGCATAGCAAACCGCCAGGGAAAGCCGCCAGAGAACAAAAGCCCGGAAATACCGGCTCACAGGGTGCCCATCCCCATCCCCCCTCGCAAGGGACACAGAGACTCTACCCAAACAGGGTTTTCTGAGTACCTGCAGGCAGGCCCCTCCCCCAGAAGGCAGGCTGAAAAATCAAGAAGCCCACAACCCGGAGCGCCTGAGTGGCGCAGTCACCAAGCACCTGTCTTCGGATTAGGGTGTGATCACAACGCTCCGTAAGGAGTCCTTCATCGGGCTTCTCCACCGGGAACCTGCTTCTTCCTCTCCCACTCCTCTGCTTGGGTTCCCTTTCTTGCTGACTGTCTCTCTCTCTCTCAAATAAATAAATAAACTCTTTAAGGAAGAAGCCCACATCCCTAAGATCTCTATAAAACAAGGGCGCACGGCCTGGGTCCCAGTCAACACTTGGGCTCTGGACAACCCTGCAATCTCTCTTCATCAGAATGACGAGAAGGAGAAGTCCCCCCCAGCAAAGAAAAGATAATGAGTCTGTGGCCTCTGCCACAGAATTGGCCTCGGCCACAGAATTAATACATATGGATGTATCCCAATTATCAGAAATGGAATTCAGAGCAACAATGGTCAAGATGATGAGTAAACTTGAAAAAAGCATCAGAGAAAGCGTTGCTGAGAATATAGAATCCCTAAGGGCAGAAATGAGAGCGAATCTGACAGAAATTAAAAATTCTATGAGCCAAATGCAGTCAAAACTAGAGGCTCTGACGGCCAGGGTCACCGAGGCAGAGGAACGCGTTAGCGAATTGGAGGATGGGTTAGTAGAAGAAAAAACGAAAATAGAAGCTGGTCTTAAAAAAATCCACGCCCACGAATGTAGATTACGGGAGATTACTGACTCTATGAAACGATCCAATGTCAGAATCATCGGCATCCCTGAAGGGGTGGAGAAAAACAGAGGTCTAGAAGAGATATTTGAACAAATTGTAGCTGAAAACTTCCCTAATCTAGCAAGGGAAACAAGCATTCGTGTCCAAGAGGCAGAGAGGACCCCATCCAAGCTCAACCAGGACAAACCTACGCCACGGCATGTCATAGTGCAATTCGCAAATATTAGATCCAAGGATACAGTATTGAAAGCGGCCAGGGCAAAGAAATTTCTCACGTACCAAGGCAAAGGTATCAGGATTACGTCAGACCTGTCTACAGAGACCTGGAATGAGAGAAAGGCTTGGGGGGGCATTTTTAAAGCTCTTTCAGAGAAAAACATGCAGCCAAGGATCCTTTATCCAGCAAAGCTGTCATTCAGAATTGATGGAGAAATAAAGACGTTCCAAAATCGCCAATCATTAACCAATTTCGTAACCACGAAACCAGCCCTACAGGAGATATTAAGGGGGGCTCTATAAAGGTAAAAAGGCCCCAAGAGTGATACAGAGCAGCAAGTCACAACCGATACAAAGACTTTAAAGAGAAATGGCATCATTAAAATCATATCTGTCAATAATCTCTATCAATCTAAATGGCTTAAACTCTCCCATAAAACGCCACAGGGTTGCAGATTGGATAAAAAGACATGACCCATCCATTTGCTGTCTACAAGAGACTCATTTTGAACCCAAAGATGCATTCAGACTTAGAGTAAGGGGATGGAGTACCATCTTCCACGCAAATGGACCTCAAAAGAAAGCTGGAGTAGCAATTCTCATATCAGATAGACTGGATTTTAAACTAGAGGCCATAGAGAGAGATACAGAAGGGCACTATATTATTCTTAAAGGAAGTATTCAACAAGTGGATATGACAATTATTAATATATATGCCCCCAACAGGGGAGCAGCAAGATACACAAGCCAACTCTTAACCAAAATAAAGAGACATATAGATAAGAACACAGTAATAGTAGGGGACCTCAACACCCCACTATCAGAAATAGACAGAACACCCTGGCAAAAACTAAGCAAAGAATCAAAGGCTTTGAATGCCATACTCGACGAGTTGGACCTCATAGATATATATAGAACACTACACCCCAGAACCAAAGAATACTCATTCTATTCAAATGCCCATGGAACATTCTCAAGAATAGATCATGCTCTGGGACACAAAACAGGTCTCAGCCAATACCAAAAGATTGAAATTATCCCCTGCATATTCTCAGACCACAACGCTCTGAAATTGGAACTCAACCACAAGGAAAAACCTGGAAGAAACTCAAACACTTGGAGGCTAAGAACCATCCTGCTCAAGAATGACTCGATAAACCAGGAAATCAAAAAACAAATTAAACAATTTATGGAGACCAACGAGAATGAATACACAACGGTCCAAAACCTATGGGATACTGCAAAGGCAGTCCTAAGGGGGAAATACATAGCCATCCAAGCCTCACTCAAAAGAATAGAAAAATCTAAAATGCAGTTTCTATATTCTCACCTCAAGAAACTGGAACAGCAACAGAGGGACAGGCCTAACCCACTGACAAGGAAGGAGTTGACCAAGATTAGAGCAGAAATCAATGAATTAGAAACCAGGAGCACAGTACAGCAGATCAACAGGACTAGAAGCTGGTTCTTTGAGAGAATCCATAAAATTGACAGACCACTGGCAAAACTTGTCCAAAAACAAAGAGAAAGGACTGAGATTATTAAAATTATGACTGAAAAGGGAGAGGTCACGACCAGCACCATTGAAATTGCAAGGATTATTAGAAACTTTTATCAACAGCTATATGCCAAAAAACTAAACAATCTGGAAGAGATGGAGGCCTTCCTGGAAACCTATAAACTACCAAGACTGAAACAGGAAGAAATAGATTTCTTAAATAGGCCAATTAACTATGAAGAAATTGAGTCAGTGATAAACAACCTTCCAAATAATAAAACTCCAGGCCCAGACGGTTTTCCTGGGGAATTCTACCAAACATTCAAAGAAGAAATAATACCTATTCTCCTAAAGCTATTTCAAAAAATAGAAACAGAAGGAAAGCTACCAAACTCATTCTATGAGGCTAATATTACCTTGATCCCCAAACCAGGCAAAGACCCCCTCAAAAAGGAGAATTACAGACCGATTTCTCTAATGAATATGGATGCCAAAATCCTCAACAAGATCCTTGCTAATAGAATCCAACAGTACATTAAAAGGATTATCCATCATGACCAAGTGGGATTCATACCTGGGATGCAAGCATGGTTCAACACTCGCAAATCAATCAATGTGATACATCATATCAACAAGAAAAGACTCAAGAACCATATGATCCTCTCAATTGATGCAGAAAAAGCATTTGACAAAATACAGCATCCTTTCCTGATTAAAACCCTTCAGAGTGTAGGAATAGAGGGTACATTTCTCAATCTCATAAAAGCCATCTATGAAAAGCCTACTGCAAGCATTATTCTCAATGGGGAAAAGCTGGAAGCCTTTCCCTTAAGATCAGGAACACGACAAGGATGCCCACTCTCGCCACTATTATTCAACATAGTACTAGAAGTCCTTGCAACAGCAATCAGAAGACAAAAAGGGATCAAAGGTATCCAAATCGGCAAAGAAGAAGTCAAACTGTCTCTCTTTGCAGATGACATGATACTCTATATGGAAAACCCAAAGGAATCCACTCCCAAACTATTAGAAGTTATAGAACAATTCAGTAAGGTGGCAGGATACAAAATCAATGCCCAGAAATCAGTTGCATTTCTATACACGAATAACGAGACTGAAGAAAGAGAAATTAGGGAATCCATCCCATTTACAATAACACCAAAAACCATACGTTACCTTGGAATTAACTTAACCAGAGACGTAAAGGACCTATATCCTAGAAACTATAGATCACTTTTGAAAGATATTGAGGAAGACATAAAAAGATGGAAAAATATTCCATGCTCATGGATTGGAAGAATTAACATAGTTAAAATGTCCATACTACCCAGAGCAATCTACACTTTCAATGCTATCCCGATCAAAATACCGAGGACATTTTTCAAAGAACTGGAACAAATAGTCCTTAAATTTGTATGGAACCAGAAAAGGCCCCGAATCTCCAAGGAACTGTTGAAAAGGAAAAACAAAGCTGGGGGCATCACAATGCCGGATTTCGAGCTGTACTACAAAGCTGTGATCACAAAGACAGCATGGTACTGGCACAAAAACAGACACATCGACCAATGGAACAGAATAGAGAACCCAGAAATGGACCCTCGGCTCTTTGGGCAACTAATCTTTGATAAAGCAGGAAAAAACATCCGGTGGAAAAAAGACAGTCTCTTCAATAAATGGTGCTGGGAAAATTGGACAGCTACATGCAAAAGAATGAAACTTGACCACTCTCTCACACCATACACAAAAATAAACTCCAAATGGATGAAAGACCTCAATGTGAGACAGGAATCCATCAAAATTCTAGAGGAGAACATAGGCAACAACTTCTATGACATCGGCCAGAGCAACCTTTTTCACGACACATCGCCAAAGGCAAGAGAAATAAAAGATAAAATGAACTTATGGGACTTTATCAGGATAAAGAGCTTCTGCACAGCCAAGGAAACAGTCAAAAAAACTAAGAGACAGCCCACGGAATGGGAGAATATATTTGCAAAGGACACCACAGATAAAGGACTGGTATCCAAGATCTACAAAGAACTTCTCAAACTCAATACACGAGAAACAAATAAACAAATCATAAAATGGGCAGAAGATATGAACAGACACTTTTCCAATGAAGACATACAAATGGCTAACAGACACATGAAAAAATGTTCAAAATCATTAGCCATCAGGGAAATTCAAATCAAAACCACACTGAGATACCACCTTACGCCAGTTAGAATGGCAAAGATAGACAAGGCAAGAAACAACAATTGTTGGAGAGGATGTGGAGAAAGGGGATCCCTCCTACATTGTTGGTGGGAATGCAAGTTGGTACAGCCACTCTGGAAAACAGTGTGGAGGTCCCTTAAAAAGTTAAAAATTGAACTACCCTATGACCCAGCCATTGCACTACTGGGTGTTTACCCCAAAGATACAGACGTAGTAAAGAGAAGGGCCATATGCACCCCAATGTTCATAGCTGCATTGTCCACAATAGCCAAATCATGGAAGGAGCCGAGATGCCCTTCAACAGATGACTGGATTAAGAAGCTGTGGTCCATATATACAATGGAATATTACTCAGCTATCAGAAAGAACGAATTCTCAACATTTGCTGCAACATGGACGGCACTGGAGGAGATAATGCTAAGTGAAATAAGTCAAGCAGAGAAAGACAATTATCATATGATTTCTCTCATCTATGGAACATAAGAACTAGGATGATCGGTAGGGGAAGAAAGGGATAAAGAAAAGGGGGGTAATCAGAAGGGGGAATGAAACATGAGAGACTATGGACTATGAGAAACAAACTGAAGACTTCAGAGGGGAGGGGGTGGGGGAATGGGATAGACTGGTGATGGGTAGTAAGGAGGGCACGTATTGCATGGTGCACTGGGTGTTATACGCAACTAATGAAGCATCAAACTTTACATCGGAATCTGGGGATGTACTGTATGGTGATTAACACAATATAATAAAATAAAATTAAAAAAAAAAAGATCTATTCTCTTAGCAACTTTCAAAAACATAACACAGTATTATTAACTATAATCACCATGCTGTACATTGCATCCCCATGACCTATTTATTTTATATCTAAAAGTTTGTACCTTTTGACCACCTTCACCCATTTCATGAACCACTTGCCTCTGGCATCCACCAAACTTTTCTCTGTATCTATGAGTCTTTGTTGTTGTTGTTTTTGAGACTCCACATACAAGCAAAACCATACAGTATTTGTCTTTCTCTGACTTATTTCACTTAGCACAATGCCCTCAAGTTCCACCCAAGTTGTCAGAAGTGGCAAAATTTTCTTCTTTATTATGTTTGAATAATATTCCATTGTTATTCCAATATAGCAGATCTTCTTTATCCATTCATCCATTGATGGACACTTAGACCTTTCTTCCATATCTTGGCTACTGTAAATAATGCTGCAATGAACATGGGGGCTGCATACATCTTTTTGAGTTAGGGTTTTCATTTTCTATGAATAAATACCCAAAGGTGAGTTTGCTGGATCATATAGTAGTTCCACCTTTAAATTTTGAGGAATCTCCACACTTTTTTGTATAGTGGTTGCACCAATTTACATTCTCACGAACAGAGCGCAAGGGTTCCCTTTTCTCCACCTGGTCGCCAATGCTCACTGTTTATTATCTTTTTATAATAGCCATTCTACAAGGTGTAATGTGATATCTCATTGTGGTTTCAATTTGCATTTCCCTGATGATTAGTTATTTTTTCCCCATGTATACCTGTAGGTGATCTGTATATCTTCTTTGGAAAAATGTTTGTTCAGATTCTCTGCCCATTTTACTTATTTATTTAATTAATATTTATTTATTTTTATTATGTTCAGTTAGCCAGAATATAGTACATCATTAGTTTTTGATGTAGTGTTCAATGATTTGTTAGCTGCATATAACACCCGGTGCATATCACAACACATGCCCTCCTTAAATCAGAATTTTTTTGTTATTGAGTTATATGAGTTCTTTATATATTTTGGATGTTAACCCTTTATCAGATGCATGATTTGCAAATATTTTCTCCTATTTGGTACATTGACTTTTTTTTTTTAACCTTCAATTTTATTTTATTATATTGTGTTAATCACCATACAGTACATCCCCAGATTCCGATGTAAAGTTTGATGCTTCATTAGTTGCGTATAACACCCAGTGCACCATGCAATACGTGCCCTCCCTACTACCCATCACCAGGCTATCCCCTTCCCCCACCCCCTCCCCTCTGAAGTCCTCAGTTTGCCTCTCACAGTCCATAGTCTCTCATGTTTCATTCCCCCCTCTGATTACCCCCCTTTTCTTTATCCCTTTCTTCCCCTACCGATCCTCCTAGTTCTTATGTTCCATAGATGAGAGAAATCATATGATAATTGTCTTTCTCTGCTTGACTTATTTCACTTAGCATTATCTCCTCCAGTGCCGTCCATGTTGCAGCAAATGTTGAGAATTCGTTCTTTCTGATAGCTGAGTAATATTCCATTGTATATATGGACCACAGCTTCTTAATCCAGTCATCTGTTGAAGGGCATCTCGGCTCCTTCCATGATTTGGCTATTGTGGACAATGCAGCTATGAACATTGGGGTGCATATGGCCCTTCTCTTTACTACGTCTGTATCTTTGGGGTAAACACCCAGTAGTGCAATGGCTGGGTCATAGGGTAGTTCAATTTTTAACTTTTTAAGGGACCTCCACACTGTTTTCCAGAGTGGCTGTACCAACTTGCATTCCCACCAACAATGTAGGAGGGATCCCCTTTCTCCACATCCTCTCCAACAATTGTTGTTTCTTGCCTTGTCTATCTTTGCCATTCTAACTGGCGTAAGGTGGTATCTCAGTGTGGTTTTGATTTGAATTTCCCTGATGGCTAATGATTTTGAACATTTTTTCATGTGTCTGTTAGCCATTTGTATGTCTTCATTGGAAAAGTGTCTGTTCATATCTTCTGCCCATTTTATGATTTGTTTATTTGTTTCTCGTGTATTGAGTTTGAGAAGTTCTTTGTAGATCTTGGATACCAGTCCTTTATCTGTGGTGTCCTTTGCAAATATATTCTCCCATTCCGTGGGCTGTCTCTTAGTTTTTTTGACTGTTTCCTTGGCTGTGCAGAAGCTCTTTATCCTGATAAAGTCCCATAAGTTCATTTTATCTTTTATTTCTCTTGCCTTTGGAGATGTGTCGTGAAAAAGGTTGCTCTGGCCGATGTCATAGAAGTTGTTGCCTATGTTCTCCTCTAGAATTTTGATGGATTCCTGTCTCACATTGAGGTCTTTCATCCATTTGGAGTTTATTTTTGTGTATGGTGTGAGAGAGTGGTCAAGTTTCATTCTTTTGCATGTAGCTGTCCAATTTTCCCAGCACCATTTATTGAAGAGACTGTCTTTTTTCCACCGGATGTTTTTTCCTGCTTTATCAAAGATTAGTTGCCCAAAGAGCCGAGGGTCCATTTCTGGGTTCTCTATTCTGTTCCATTGGTCGATGTGTCTGTTTTTGTGCCAGTACCATGCTGTCTTTGTGATCACAGCTTTGTAGTACAGCTCGAAATCCGGCATTGTGATGCCCCCAGCTTTGTTTTTCCTTTTCAACAGTTCCTTGGAGATTCGGGGCCTTTTCTGGTTCCATACAAATTTAAGGACTATTTGTTCCAGTTCTTTGAAAAATGTCCTCGGTATTTTGATCGGGATAGCATTGAAAGTGTAGATTGCTCTGGGTAGTATGGACATTTTAACTATGTTAATTCTTCCAATCCATGAGCATGGAATATTTTTCCATCTTTTTATGTCTTCCTCAATATCTTTCAAAAGTGATCTATAGTTTCTAGCATATAGGTCCTTTACGTCTCTGGTTAAGTTAATTCCAAGGTAACGCATGGTTTTTGGTGTTATTGTAAATGGGATGGATTCCCTAATTTCTCTTTCTTCAGTCTCGTTATTCGTGTATAGAAATGCAACTGATTTCTGGGCATTGATTTTGTATCCTGCCACCTTACTGAATTGTTCTATAACTTCTAATAGTTTGGGAGTGGATTCCTTTGGGTTTTCCATATAGAGTATCATGTCATCTGCAAAGAGAGACAGTTTGACTTCTTCTTTGCCGATTTGGATACCTTTGATCCCTTTTTGTCTTCTGATTGCTGTTGCAAGGACTTCTAGTACTATGTTGAATAATAGTGGCGAGAGTGGGCATCCTTGTCGTGTTCCTGATCTTAAGGGAAAGGCTTCCAGCTTTTCCCCATTGAGAATAATGCTTGCAGTAGGCTTTTCATAGATGGCTTTTATGAGATTGAGAAATGTACCCTCTATTCCTACACTCTGAAGGGTTTTAATCAGGAAAGGATGCTGTATTTTGTCAAATGCTTTTTCTGCATCAATTGAGAGGATCATATGGTTCTTGAGTCTTTTCTTGTTGATATGATGTATCACATTGATTGATTTGCGAGTGTTGAACCATGCTTGCATCCCAGGTATGAATCCCACTTGGTCATGATGGATAATCCTTTTAATGTACTGTTGGATTCTATTAGCAAGGATCTTGTTGAGGATTTTGGCATCCATATTCATTAGAGAAATCGGTCTGTAATTCTCCTTTTTGAGGGGGTCTTTGCCTGGTTTGGGGATCAAGGTAATATTAGCCTCATAGAATGAGTTTGGTAGCTTTCCTTCTGTTTCTATTTTTTGAAATAGCTTTAGGAGAATAGGTATTATTTCTTCTTTGAATGTTTGGTAGAATTCCCCAGGAAAACCGTCTGGGCCTGGAGTTTTATTATTTGGAAGGTTGTTTATCACTGACTCAATTTCTTCATAGTTAATTGGCCTATTTAAGAAATCTATTTCTTCCTGTTTCAGTCTTGGTAGTTTATAGGTTTCCAGGAAGGCCTCCATCTCTTCCAGATTGTTTAGTTTTTTGGCATATAGCTGTTGATAAAAGTTTCTAATAATCCTTGCAATTTCAATGGTGCTGGTCGTGACCTCTCCCTTTTCAGTCATAATTTTAATAATCTCAGTCCTTTCTCTTTGTTTTTGGACAAGTTTTGCCAGTGGTCTATCAATTTTATGGATTCTCTCAAAGAACCAGCTTCTAGTCCTGTTGATCTGCTCTACTGTGGTTCTGGTCTCTAATTCATTGATTTCTGCTCTAATCTTGGTCAACTCCTTCCTTGTCAGTGGGTTAGGCCTGTCCCTCTGTTGCTGTTCCAGTTTCTTGAGGTGAGAATATAGAAACTGCATTTTAGATTTTTCTATTCTTTTGAGTGAGGCTTGGATGGCTATGTATTTCCCCCTTAGGACTGCCTTTGCAGTATCCCATAGGTTTTGGACCGTTGTGTATTCATTCTCGTTGGTCTCCATAAATTGTTTAATTTGTTTTTTGATTTCCTGGTTTATCGAGTCATTCTTGAGCAGGATGGTTCTTAGCCTCCAAGTGTTTGAGTTTCTTCCAGGTTTTTCCTTGTGGTTGAGTTCCAATTTCAGAGCGTTGTGGTCTGAGAATATGCAGGGGATAATTTCAATCTTTTGGTATTGGCTGAGACCTGTTTTGTGTCCCAGAGCATGATCTATTCTTGAGAATGTTCCATGGGCATTTGAATAGAATGAGTATTCTTTGGTTCTGGGGTGTAGTGTTCTATATATATCTATGAGGTCCAACTCGTCGAGTATGGCATTCAAAGCCTTTGATTCTTTGCTTAGTTTTTGCCAGGGTGTTCTGTCTATTTCTGATAGTGGGGTGTTGAGGTCCCCTACTATTACTGTGTTCTTATCTATATGTCTCTTTATTTTGGTTAAGAGTTGGCTTGTGTATCTTGCTGCTCCCCTGTTGGGGGCATATATATTAATAATTGTCATATCCACTTGTTGAATACTTCCTTTAAGAATAATATAGTGCCCTTCTGTATCTCTCTCTATGGCCTCTAGTTTAAAATCCAGTCTATCTGATATGAGAATTGCTACTCCAGCTTTCTTTTGAGGTCCATTTGCGTGGAAGATGGTACTCCATCCCCTTACTCTAAGTCTGAATGCATCTTTGGGTTCAAAATGAGTCTCTTGTAGACAGCAAATGGATGGGTCATGTCTTTTTATCCAATCTGCAACCCTGTGGCGTTTTATGGGAGAGTTTAAGCCATTTAGATTGATAGAGATTATTGACAGATATGATTTTAATGATGCCATTTCTCTTTAAAGTCTTTGTATCGGTTGTGACTTGCTGCTCTGTATCACTCTTGGGGCCTTTTTACCTTTATAGAGCCCCCCTTAATATCTCCTGTAGGGCTGGTTTCGTGGTTACGAAATTGGTTAATGATTGGCGATTTTGGAACGTCTTTATTTCTCCATCAATTCTGAATGACAGCTTTGCTGGATAAAGGATCCTTGGCTGCATGTTTTTCTCTGAAAGAGCTTTAAAAATGCCCCCCCAAGCCTTTCTCTCATTCCAGGTCTCTGTAGACAGGTCTGACGTAATCCTGATACCTTTGCCTTGGTACGTGAGAAATTTCTTTGCCCTGGCCGCTTTCAATACTGTATCCTTGGATCTAATATTTGCGAATTGCACTATGACATGCCGTGGCGTAGGTTTGTCCTGGTTGAGCTTGGATGGGGTCCTCTCTGCCTCTTGGACACGAATGCTTGTTTCCCTTGCTAGATTAGGGAAGTTTTCAGCTACAATTTGTTCAAATATCTCTTCTAGACCTCTGTTTTTCTCCACCCCTTCAGGGATGCCGATGATTCTGACATTGGATCGTTTCATAGAGTCAGTAATCTCCCGTAATCTACATTCGTGGGCGTGGATTTTTTTAAGACCAGCTTCTATTTTCGTTTTTTCTTCTACTAACCCATCCTCCAATTCGCTAACGCGTTCCTCTGCCTCGGTGACCCTGGCCGTCAGAGCCTCTAGTTTTGACTGTATTTGGCCCATAGAATTTTTAATTTCTGTCAGATTCGCTCTCATTTCTGCCCTTAGGGATTCTATATTCTCAGCAACGCTTTCTCTGATGCTTTTTTCAAGTTTACTCATCATCTTGACCATTGTTGCTCTGAATTCCATTTCTGATAATTGGGATACATCCATATGTATTAATTCTGTGGCCGAGGCCAATTCTGTGGCAGAGGCCACAGACTCATTATCTTTTCTTTGCTGGGGGGGACTTCTCCTTCTCGTCATTCTGATGAAGAGAGATTGCAGGGTTGTCCAGAGCCCAAGTGTTGACTGGGACCCAGGCCGTGCGCCCTTGTTTTATAGAGATCTTAGGGATGTGGGCTTCTTCCTTAAAGAGTTTATTTATTTATTTGAGAGAGAGAGAGACAGTCAGCAAGAAAGGGAACCCAAGCAGAGGAGTGGGAGAGGAAGAAGCAGGTTCCCGGTGGAGAAGCCCGATGAGGGACTCCTTTCCGGAACGTTGTAAACACACCCTAATCCGAAGACAGGTGCTTGGTGACTGCGCCACTCAGGCGCTCCGGGTTGTGGGCTTCTTGATTTTTCAGCCTGCCTTCTGGGGGAGGGGCCTGCCTGCCGGTACTCAGAAAACCCTGTTTGGGTAGAGTCTCTGTGTCCCTTGCGAGGGGGGATGGGGATGGGCACCCTGTGAGCCGGTATTTCCGGGCTTTTGTTCTCTGGCGGCTTTCCCTGGCGGTTTGCTATGCCTCTTCTGAGAGAGCAGCAGCGGCTGAAATTCAGCCTCTGTCTCAGAACAGAGGGATCGCGGATCGTTCTCCACTGATGTTCTGGCCACTTTAACTCTGTTTCTGTTGGTGCTGCTCAACCCTGCAGCATCCCGGGCTGTGCGCCCCACACCCGGCGTCCCAGCCCTCACTTCCAGGGCCGGCACGTCTCTGTCCTTTGTGTTTCCAACCCCGCCCGCCGCCAGCCGCCCCGCGCGGGCTCCCGGAGCTCCCCGTCTCAGTCTGGTGTCTCACGGGTGCTGACCGCGAGTCCGCCTGCTCCCCCGTGCAGGTGGCCCTCCAGCCGCCAGCCGCCCCGCGGACGCTCCCGGAGCTCCCGGTCTCAGCCTCGATCCAGTGAGCACACCGGAGCTCCGGAGCTCCGTGAGATGCTTGGTGGTGCACGCTCCCGGCTCACGGACTCAGTCTGCCGTTTCCAGAGTGCGGGTCCGCGGTCCGCCCGCTCCCCGGTGCAGGTGGCCCGCCAGCCGCCCTGCGCGCGCGCTCCTGGAGCTCGCGTTCTAAGTCTGTTGTCTCGCGGGTGCCGTCCGCGAGTCCGCCTGCTCCCCCGTGCAGGTGGCCCGCCAACCGCCAGCCGTCCCGCGTGCGCTCCCGGAGCTCCCTTCTCAGCCTGCTGTCTCAAGCGTGCGGGTCCGCGGTCTGTCCGCTCCCCCTTGCAGGTGGCTACCGCTTCCCGGCGCCCTGACACGGCGGCTCCCTCCCCCTTCTGTTTAGCTTCCGATATCTGTGCGCGGTTTCACGGCTCCCCGCTTCGTACCTCGATACTCAGCGCTGGAGATGTTCATTTGTAGAGATCCAGATGTATCTTCCTGCGTCTCAGGCTGATTCCGTGGATATTCCCTGCTGGTCTGGTACCTATCCAGCTCAACTCAGGGGACCGGCTGAAAAAGGTGTCCCCTACTCCTCTGCCATCTTAACCTCCCCCTGGTACATTGACTTTTAATTTTGTTGATGGTTTTCTTTGCTGTTCAGAAGTTTTTAGTTTGATGTAGTCCCTCTTATTTAATATTTTTACTTTTATTGCCTTTGCTTTTGGTGTCAAATTAAAAAAATAATTGCAAAACCAATATCCAGGAGCTCACCATTTATGTGTTTTTAGTAGTTTTATGGCTTCAGGTCTTGTGTTCAAGTCTTTAATCCATTTTTAGTTAATTTTTGTGTATAGTATAGGATAGTGGTCCAGTTTCATTCTTTTGCATGTGACTGACCAATTTTCTGAACACCATTTATTGAAGAGACTATCTTTCCCTATAGTGTATTCTTGGCTCCTTTGTCATAAATTAATTGATCGTATATGTGTGGGCTTATTTCTGGGCTCTCTATTTTGTTCCATTGATCTATGTATCTGTTTTATGCCAATACCATACTGTTTTGATTACTGTAGCTTTGTAATATAGTTTAAATAAGGAAGCGTGATGCCTCCTGCTTTGTTCTTTCTCAAGATTGTTTTTTTCTATTTCTTGCCTTTCATTGTTCTATACAAATTTTATGATTGTTTTCTCTATGTCTGTGAAAAAATGGTAGAGTTTTGATAAGGATTACATTGAATCTGTAGATTACTTTGGATAATATGAACACTTTACCAATATGAATTGTTCCAATTCATGAGCTCAGAATATCTTGCCATTCATTTTTGTCTTCTTTGATTTCTTTCATTAATAACTTTTAAAAATTTTAAATTAACTTTCAACTTAACTAATTTATTTAGTCATTATTAACCCTGTACTGAAATTTTAAAGATTTAAGCTTACTATTTTATGTGTAAAGCACAAATATGTATAGTTTTTAAACAGATATATGATCTATCTATGGGATTCAAATTTTATTGGGGGACAATTAGAACAAAAATGTCTAAAAAGTCTTCTTAGGGAGTGATAATGAAAAATAGGTGGAGAAACTACTCTGGGGCTCTTTTCACTCCTAACCAAGGAGAAGATACATGACACAATCTATAATTATTCAAAATTTAATTAATGGTATACTGAAGGAAAAACTGAAATTGTGGAAGTTCATTCATTGCAGTAGTGGCCTTCAAACTCATAAAGGAGGTAAAAACCTGATCTGGAGTAGGTTCTTATTTACTCTGCCACTTGATCTTCTCTGCTCTGGCTACTCCCACTTGCCTGGAACCAGACTTGATCTCTTCTTCTCTGTCCCACATGCCTTTAGTCCTGATGTCAGGAGAACAAGGTGCCAGGCCTTTTTGTAGGTGCTAGAGACTTAGTGAAGAAGATCTCTGCTCTCCTGGAGCTCACATTTTAGAGACAAGATGACAGATGCAAGCAATCAAATACTGCAAAAAGTCAAAAGTGCAATGAAAACAAAGAAAAAAACAGTGCAAAGGTAGTGTGACTAGATAGGTATGGGGAACAAGATTAAAAAATAGGAAATATTCTCTGAAGGAGTGACAGTTAAAGCAAGATTGAATGACAAGAAGGCAGTCAATTCATTAAGATTCAGAGGCATGGTATCCCAAGTAAGGTGAAACACAAGGACAAAGGCCCTGTGGTGGGAACCAGCTTGATATATTCAAGGGACTTCAGGAAGTCTGACTAAGAGGGAAGACTGGTACTAGTAGTGGCCAAAGAATAAGGAATAGATGAGGCAGAAAAGAAGTTATAGAGCAAGCCTGCATAGGGCCATACCAGCCATGGGAAAGTGTTTAGATTTTATCCTAAGTACAATGAAACTCCAGTGGAAGGTTTTGAGCTGGGAATGATATCTGATTTATGATCGTTCTGTCTGATGTGTTGAGAATAGATTATAGCAGGGACAAAACTAAAAAACAGACCATTTAGGTGGTTCAGGCAAGAAACCATGATAGCTTGGGCTACAATAGTGATGGTGGAGAAAGATTAGTGGGCAGATTTAGAATATAGTTACCTACTTAGAAAATAATACCTAAACAGCATTATCAATCAACTTGATTTCATTGATATTTATAGACTATTCTAACAACAAAATGCACATTCTTCCTGAGCTTATGTGGAACACTCACCAAGATAGACCGTATTCTGGGCCATAAAACATACTTTAATGAATTTAAAAGTACAGGACTCATACAAAATATGTTCTCAGACCACAATGCAATTAAACTAGACATCAATAAAAGATTGCTGGAAAATTCCTAAATATTTGGAAATTAAACAACACAGAAAGACAATTATCATATGGTTTCACTCATAAGTGGAACATAAGGAATAGCATGGAGGACCACAGGGGAAGGGAGGGAAAACTGAATGGGAAGAAATCAGAGAGGGAGACAAACCATGAGAGGCTCTGGATTCCAGGAAAGAAACTGAAGGTTACAGAAGTGAGGGGAGTGGGGAATCAGGTAACTGGTGTTGGGTATTAAGGAGGGCATGTGTTGTGATGAGCAGTATGTGTTACATGCAACTAATGAATCATTGAACACTACATCAAAAACTAATGATGTACTATATGTTGGCTAATTGAACATAATAAAAAAACTAAAAAACCACACATTTATAAATAGAAGTAGTAAATAAACCAAAGAAGTCTCAAGAAAACTATCTTGACTATCAAAATATCTTGAACTATCAAATATCAAAAACTATAAAAAATATCTTGAACTAAATGAAAATGAATTTATAATTATTGAAATTTGTGGGATTGTACAAAATCTCAAACTACCAAAAAAATCTCCTGAAACTGATAAGAAAGTATACCAAGTTCGCAGGATATAAGATCAATATGAAAAAATCAGTTGCTTTCTTATATACCAGCAATTAACAACTAGGATTTGAAATTTTTAAAATGCTAGTTATAATGGCAAAACACAATGAAATGCTAAGGTGTAAGTATAACAAAATATGTACAGGATCTGAATGTGGAGAAGTACAAAACACTGATGAAAGAAATCAAAGGAGTTCTAAATAAATGGCGAGATTTTCCATGTGCATGGATAAGACCCAATATTAAGATGTCAATTCTTCCCAACTTAATATATATATTTAACAAAATTTCAGCCCAAATTCCAGCTAGTTATGTTGTAGACATAGATGAAATTATTCTAAAGTTTATATGGAAAAATAAAAGACCTAGAATAACCAAAACAATACTGAAAAGAAAGAACAAAGAGGATTCACACTACTTTATTTCAAGATAGCTGTGATACTATAAGCCACACTACACAAGAGAATGGTATTGAAGAAAGAATGGACACATAGATCAATGGAACAGAATGGAATATACTTTGAGGTAGATCCAACAGAACTTGATGTTTGATGTACAGAGTGAGGAAGAGATAAAGAAAGCCCATAGGTATTGGATGGGAGGAAGACTGGGTTAGATAACATTTAAAATTTCTTCCAAACTTTGTTTTAATCAAAGATTTTAACAGTCTGTGATTCCTTGACTGGCCCCACATATTTTCCCTAACCCACTACAGCTATACTAGGGGCTGGGGTTTCCCTACTTACAGACACCACACCTTCAAGCTCAGGCCTCCCACTCCCCTTTCCTCTTCTATGAAGGGGTTGCTGGGGGCTCTCTGCAAGTGAGAGCCAACGAACAGGGTGAAGCTGCCCCTAGTCTTTTTTTTTTTCTGTAAGGGTGATATTATTTTTTTAATGATTTTTTATTATATTATGTTAGCCACCATACAGTACATCCCTGGTTTTTGATGTAAAGCTCGATGATTCATTAGTTGCGTATAACACCCAGTGCACCATGCAATACGTGCCCTCCTCACTACCCATCACCGGTCTATCCCATTACCCCACCCTCTCCCCTCTGAGGCCCCCAGTTTGTTTCTCATAGTCTTGGTTTTAAGAAGCTTCAAGCTATGTGTGTCAAAGATATTATTACCCTATAAATAGCATGTCAGTGAAGCATAAGGGAGAATATGGGGGGAGAGAGAGAGAAAGGGGGAAATAATGAGAAAAAAAGATAAAGAGATGAAGAAGGAGAGATGGGGAGGGGAGGAAAAGGAGAAGAATAAATGATCTTTTGGCAGAAAATGGGGGAAAAGGCAGGTCACAATAGCACATAGGAGCCCCTAGGAACAGAGTGCATCCAGCCCTGCTAGCCTCAGCCCATTTCCTAAGCAAGATCTCCTCCTTATTTACAGCCCTAAGAGATCAAAGAGAGTGTTATACAGAGAAATAACACTCTCTAGTGACTACATCTGGTCAGAGTGGAGGGGTGGATGAAGAGCAGTGGATGGAATTAGAGCAATATGCTTAACCTTCTGTCAAGTCACAGACCTGAGAATGTGATGAAAGCTATGGCCTGCACACTCTTCCAGAAAAATGCTAATTCACATAACTCCAGATATATGGAGTTCAGAAAAGAAATGTAAGTAGGAGCTATAGAATTGGGAGTCATCAGCATGTAGATGGTTATTAGGACCATAGGAATGGATGAGATCACCCACCGCGGCTGTACAGACTGAGAAGAGAAAAGGGACTTGGACAGAACTCCATCAGACCTCAACATTTAAGGAAAGGACAGAGGGAGAGGGGCTGACAAAAGGGACCAAGAAGTAGTGGCCAAAGAGTAAAGAACAGAACCAGGAGAGCGTGGTGTCACAGAAACCAAGGGCAAATAATCTTCCAAATGGAGGGAAGGGTTCAACATGTCAGATATTACATGAAACAAAGTCTGAAAACCATCCACTAGATTTAGCAACAAGGTCACTGATAGTCTTGCAGAGAACGGAATGATGGGGGTGGATGGTAAATTACAATGGGTTAAGAAGGAGGGACTAGGGGCGCCTGGGTGGCACAGTGGTTAAGCGTCTGCCTTCGGCTCAGGGCGTGATCCCGGCGTTGTGGGATCGAGCCCCACATCAGGCTCCTCCGCTATGAGCCTGCTTCTTCCTCTCCCACTCCCCCTGCTTGTGTTTCCTCTCTCGCTGGCTGTCTCTATCTCTGTCAAATAAATAAATAAAATCTTTAAAAAAAAAAAAAAGAAGGAGGGACTAGAAGGCAAAATGCAGTGGGTTAAGAATTGACCTGAGGAAAAGAAGATATATAAGAAAAAGGGGAAGAGGAGATAAGGAAGTATGGACATGAGTGCAAGCAACGTTCTCAAGCTATTTGCCTATGACAGAGGGTAAAGAAATAGGGCAGAAGCTAGAATGTAATGAGTGGTTAAGTCATTGTTTTTGTTTTTGTTTTTAAGTATCTCTATTGAGGTATAATTACACAGCATAAAATTCACGTGCTTTAAGTATACAATTTAATGAATTTCAGCTTGTTTACAGAGTAGTTAAGCTATCACTAAAATCCACTTTTAGAACATTTATATCATTCCAAAAAGATCCTCTGTGTCCATTTGCAGTCACACCCATTCCACTCCCAGCCCCAGAAAAACAAATCTATTTTCTGTCCCTCTAAATTTACCCTTTTTGGGTAAGGGAGGGGAGAGAAATTTCATATAAATGGCATCACATAGTGTGTGTCATTTTGTGTTTGGGTTCTTTCAATGAGCACAATATTTTTGAGATTCATTCATGATGTAGCATTATTAGTACTTTGTTGCTTTTTATTATTGAATTGTATTCCATTGAATTTATATATCATATTTTGTTTAAATGCATTCACTGGTTGAACTAAATTTGGGTTGTTTCCACCTTCTGGTATCTGAATAATGTTGTAAATATCCAAGTACATGCCTTGGTGTGGACATATGTTTCCATTTGGGTAGGTACATAGGAGTGGAATTACTGGGTCACATGGTAGGTTTAAGTTTGATGTTATGAGAAACAGAGATAATGGATTTTCTGGTTTCCCCCCCCAAATTCAATTTATTTAAAGGCTAAGTCAAATAAAGGGAAAAGTGAAGATACAGGAGGGAGCTGAGTGATCAAGTTTCCTGAGGAGGTAGAGGGATATAGGGCACAGAATTCCAGTAGAAAGATTAGTCAATAAGAAAAGGGAACCTCTTCCACTGTGACAAGAGTCAAAGAGCAAGGAGTGGTCAAGTGTGGATGCTTATGAGTTTGAAGGTAGTTTGCAGCAAGGAGTTGAGAGCATTGCTGTTTGGGGTCTTCTTTTTTTTTTTTAAAAGATTTCATTTATTTATTTGACAGAGATAGAGACAGCCAGAGAGAGAGGGAACACAAGCAGGGGGAGTGGGAGAGGAAGAAGCAGGTTCATAGCAGAGAAGCCTGATGTGGGGCTTGATTGCATAACTCCAGGATCATGCCCTGAGCCTAAGGCAGATGCTTAACAACTGCACCACCCAGGCGCCCCTGTTTGGGGTCTTCTATTTTAAGTGCAGTTAGAGGTGAAATGAAGGGGAAAGGGAGGGAAGAATAATAGGAGGGGTGAGGAAATGGGGATTTTTAAATCTGCTTTGGAGTCTTGGAGAACTGAGAGGGGAAACTGAATTGCCAGACAGCATAGAGGACCTAGTAGAGGTTGGGGACCATGGGTTTTTAGTGGCTCCCATGTGAGCAATTATATGAACCTAGGATTGACATTAAAAAGTGGAAAGTTGTATTCATATAGGGCCGGGGCTATGATGGAGGGATGAAAAGGCACCTGATTCAGGTCATTATTGGCTAGGGAATGACAGATTGTGCAGATTTCCATTTTTCAGGTGTGAGGCAAGTCAAGGAGGTGAAAGATCAGTTAGTAATAACAGGGGACAGCAGGGTTCAGTTGTAGTAGCAAGTGTTAGCTGGCAATGGGGCAACAGACATCATTCTCAGACCATATATGCAGTAAAATCTTTGTTGTGTCATATCATGCCACCCTTGTTTCCTGACTCTGCCTGGTTCTCCAGGCCTCCCTTGGATCCCATGGATTACCTTATGCAGTTTTCTGTTAGTCATGATAGTTAGATATGCTTTGACAATAAATAACAACCAAATCTTAATGACTTAACACGTTTATTTCTTTCTCATGCAAATCTACTTCAACTCCAGTGGCTTTTCTTTTCTCTTCTTTTCTTTTTTTCTTTTTTCTTTTTTTAAAGATTTTACTTATTTATTTGACAGAGAGAGAGAGTACATGACCACAAACGGGGGAGTGGCAGGCAGAGGGAGAGGGAGAAGCAGGTTGCCTGCAGAGCGGAAAGCCCAATTGGGAGCTTGATCCTAGGACCCTGGGACCATTAACTGAGCCGAAGGCAGATGCTTAACCAAATGTGCCACCCAGGTGCCCCTCCAGTGGCTTTTCAAAACCACTCTTTTCCAGTTCTTAGCTGCACAGCCTATTGGCCAAAGTAGTTACATGGCCCCACCTAACTCTAAGAGTACTGGGGAGCATATAAATATTCAGCAAACAGTAAATGACTCTGTCATACCTCCCAATAATTTCATTTTCTGTAATAATTAAATAACATCATCACTGATATTTCCTTTTTATTATTATTTTTTATAATAATATTTTTATTATATTATGTTAGTCACCATACAGTACCTCCCTAGTTTTTGATGTAAAGTTCCATGTCATTACTTGCATATAACACCCAGTGCATCATGCAATACATGCCTTCTTTAATACCCATCACCAGCCAAACCCATTCCCTCACCCGCCATACCCCTGAAGCCCTCAGTTTGTTTCCCAGAGTCCACAGTCCCTAAAGCTTCATTCCCCCTTCTGTTTATTCCCCCCTTTCTTCTTCCCTTTCTTCTCCTACTGATATTCCTACTTCTTATGTTCCATAAATGAGTGAAACCATATGATAATTGTCTTTCTCTGCTTGACTTATTTCACTTAGCATTATCTCCTCCAGTCCCGTCCATGATGCAGCAAATGTTGAGAAATCATTCTTTTTGATAGCTGAGTAATATTCCATTGTATATATGGACCACATCTTTTTTTTTAAAGTTTTTTAATTATATTATGTTAGTCACCATACCAAAGTCATTCTATGAGGCCAATATTACCTTGATCAGCAAACCGGGCAAAGATCCCACCAAAAAGGAGAATTACAGACCAATTTCCCTAATGAATATGGATGCCAAAATCCTCAACAAGATCCTGGCTGATAGAACCCAACAGTACATTAAAAGGATTATCCATCATGACCAAGTGGGATTCATACCTGTGATGCAAGCATGGTTCAACATTCACAAATCGATCATCGTGATACATCATATCAACAAGAAAAGACTCAGGAAACATATGATCCTCTCAATTGATGCAGAAAAAGCATTTGACAAAATACAGCATCCTTTCATGATTAAAACCCTTCAGAGTGTAGGGATAGAGGGTACATTCCCCAATCTCATAAAAACCACCTATGAAAAGCGTACAGCAAATATCATTCTCAATGGGGAAAAACTGGAAGCCCTAACCTTAAGATCAGACACAAGACAAGGATGCCCACTCTCACCATTATTATTCAGCATAGTACTAGAAGTCCTTGCAACAGCAATCAGACCACATAAAGGGATAAAAGGTATCCAAATCGGCAAAGAAGAAGTCAAAATGTCTTTCTTCACAGATGACATGATACTCTATATGGAAAACCCAAAAGAATCCACACCCAAATTATTAAAAGTTATAGAGCAATTCAGTAATGTGGCGGGATACAAAATCAATGCTCAGAAATCAGTTGCATTTCTTTTTTTTTAATTTTTTAAATTATATTATGTAAGTCACCATACAGCACATCCCTGGTTTCCAATGTAAAGCTCAATGCTTCATTAGCTGCATATAACACCCAGTGCACCATGCAACACGTGTCCTCCTCACTACCCATTGCCAGTCCATCCCATTCCCCACCCCCTCCCCTCTGAAACCCTCAGTTTGTTTCTCAGAGTCCATAGTCTATACACGAATAATGAGACTGAAGAAAGAGAAATTAGGGAATCCATCCCATTTTCAGTAGCACCCAAAACCCTACATAACCTTGGAATTAACTTAACCAGAGACGTAAAGGATCTATATTCTAGAAACTATAAATCACTCTTGAAAGACTTTGAAGAAGACACAAAAAGATGGAAAAATATTCCATGCTCATGGATTGGAAGAATTAACATAGTTAAAATTTTTAACTTTTTAAGGGATCTCCACACTGTTTTCAAGAGTGGCTGCACCAACTTGCATTCACACAAATAATGTAGGAGGGATCCCCTTTCTCCACATTCTCTCCAACATTTGTTGTTTCCTGCCTTGTCAATTTTTGCCATTCTAACTGGTATAAGATGGTATCTTAGTGTG